>NC_069674.1:1805000-2105833 GCF_023699985.2 Odocoileus virginianus
GGGCCCTTCAATAGCGTTCCCGAGAGGCTCCCTGGGGCAGGCAGGTAGAGGTTTGACCTCATGATTGGCACATGGAACTTTGTAAATGTTAGTTCTGCTTATTGTGGACTCAGATATTATGATATCCACCCCTCCCAAGGGTATCTACAGATTCAGTGCAATCTCTATCAGAATTCCAGTGGCATTCTTCACAGAAGCAGAATAGATGACCCTAAAATTTGTATGAAATCACAAAGGATTCTGAGTAGCCAAAGCAGTCTTAAGAAACAAGAGCAAAGCTGGAGGCATCACGTTCCCTGATTTAAAACAACATTACAAAGCCATAGTAATTAAAACGGCATGGTACTGGCATAAAGACAGACACACAGATCAGCGGAACAGAATAAAGAGCCCAGAAATGAACTCTTATGGTCAGTTACTTTAGGACAAAGAAGTCAGTAATGTGTGGCGGGGGAAGGGATAGTCTCTCCATTATATAGTGTCGGAAAAACTTGACAGCCAAAGGAATGAAACTGGACCACCACCTTACACTATACATAAAGATTAACTCAAAATGGTTTAAAGTCTTGAATGTAAGACCTGAAACTGTAAAAGTCCTAGAAGAAAGCATAGGTGGTAAGGTTCTTGACATCAGTCTTGTGATGGTGTTTTGAATATGTCACCAAAAGCAAAGGCAACACAAGCAAAAATAAGCAAATGAGGCTATTTTTACATCAACCTGAAAAACGACACAGAGAAAACAAGCAACAAAACATAAAGGCAGTCTACTGAATGGAAAAAATATTTGCAAATCACATATCTGACAAGGGATTAATGTCCCCAATATAGGAAGGACTCATACCACTCAACAGCAAAAGACACACAATATGATTAAAAAAAGGTCAGAAGATCCAAATAGATATTTTTTCCCAAAGATGACATACAGAGAGCCAACATGAAAAGATGCTCAATGTCACTGATCATCAGTTCAGTTCAGTTGCTCAGTTGTGTCCGACTCTTTGCGACCCCATGAATCGCAGCACGCCAGGCCTCCCTGTCCATCACCAACTCCCAGAGTTTACTCAGACTCATGCCCATAGAGTTGGTGATGCCATCCAGCCATCTCATTCTCTGTCATCCCCTCCTCCTCCTGCCCCCAATCCTTTCCAGCATCAGGGTCTTTTCCAACGAGTCAACTCTTTGCATGAGGTGGCCAAAGTACTGGACTTTCAGCTTCAGCATCAGTCCTTCCAATGAACACCCAGGACTGATCTCCTTCAGGATGGACTGATTGGATTTCCCTGCGGTCCAAGGGACTCTCAAGAGTCTTCTTCAACACCACAGTTCAAAAGCATCAATTTTTTGGCACTCAGCTTTCTTCACAGTCCAACTCTCACATCCATACATGACCACGGGAAAAACCATAGCCTTGACTAGATGGACCTTTGTTCATCAGGGAAATGCAAATCAGAGCCACACTGAGACATCACCGCACACCTGTCCAATGGGAGTCATCAAAAAGACCACGAGTAACCAATGTTGGTGAGGACGTGGAGAAAAGTGAACCCTTCTACATCGTTGGTGGAAATGCAAATTGATACAGTCACTATGGAGAACAGCATGGAGGGTCCTCGAAAAATTAAAAATAGAGCTACCATATCTTCAGTGATTTCACATCTAGGTGTTTATCTGAAGAAAACAAAAGCACTACCCGCCCCCCTCCCCCGCCCAATACATGCACCTCTGTGTTCACTGCAGCATTATTTATAATAACCAAGATATGGAAGCAACTTAAGTGTCCATTGATAGATAAATGCATAAAGTAAATGTGTAAACATATATACATACAATGGAATATTATTCAGCCATAAAACAAGGAAATTTTGCCACTTTTTGACAACATGGATGGACCTCAAGGGTATTATGCTAAATGAAATAAGCTGGACAGAGAAGACAAGTGCTGTATGATCTCTCTTATATGTGGAATCTAAAAAAACAAAGAAAAAAGACAAGCTCATAGACATGGAGAACATATTGGCGGTTGCCAGAGGCAGGGGTCGTGGGTGGGAGAAATGGGTAAAGGGGGTCTAAGGGTAAAAAGAAAAAACAGTAGTACATGTTCACTGTAGAAACTTTATATATTACAGATAAGCAAAAAGGAAAAACAATGCAGTGTATAACACCTTTGCTGAGCAGAATATTGCCTCTTTTTAATAAAAATGGAAGCCATCCAAATAACATTTAATTGAGGTGTTGGTGTAACTCAAATCTACTCTTCTCCTTAAGAAGATATCAGTGACATCTCAGCCTTAATACAAATGAACAAAAAAGAACATCAAAATTTAAACAAGAATTATGACTCAAGGAGCATTTGATGAAGAACTTTCTGTGAAAATCCTGCAGGAGTCTTCCCTGTTAACAGTCTTCTAGGACATGTGGGTGTGTGAAAGTTGGAAAATGGCTCACTGTCATGGGCAGGATTTTGTGCTCCCCAAATTCAAATGTTGAAGTTCCTGCACCATGACCTTAGTTGCAAATAGAGTCATTGCGATGTTACCAGAGTCTGGGTACCATCAGGGGGACCCTGATCCAACGTGACTGGTGTCCTTACAAATAGGGAACAGTGGGACACAGAGGCAGCTCTGCAGGGAGGACACCACGTAATGACAAGGATGCTCCCCTTTGAGCAGGCAGAGACCCTGAAGAAGATGGTCCCCTCAGCATCAGGGTGGAGACAAGCCACTGGCACCTGGCCTCCAGGACCTGCAGACAGTTGGTTTGTTATTTGAGTTACAAAGTTTGTGGCACTTTGTGATGAAGCCCTTGCAAACTGGTAGACTTAGCTCAAGTCCGTTGGATTTTCACCTGGAATTTTGGTTTCTGAAGCTCGTGGTGGGACTCACTTTCCTTGTTTTCCTGGGTGCTTGCCGAGTCATTTTTCACCCCTGGGGTTTTGTCTTGGTGTTTCTTCTGCAGGGCTGCCCTCTCTCTGCTTCTTCACAAACCTAAGAGATGATCAACCTGGATCTCAGTGCAAGGGCCACTTTCTCTGTGAAGCTTCTCTTCACAGTGCTGCCCCACCCATCCACCCATCCATCCATCCGTCCATCCATCCATCCATCTGTCTGTCCATCTGTCCATCCATCCATCCATTCATCTGTCCATCCATCCATCCATCCGTCTGTCCATCTGTCCATCCATCCATCCATATGCATCTATCCATCCATCCATCCATCCATCCATCCATCCATCTATCCATCCATCCATCTGTCCATTCATCCATCCATCCACTCATCCATCTGTCCATCCATCTATCCATCTGTCCATCCATTCATCTGTCCATCCCATCCATGGATGCACCCATCTGTCCATCCATCCATCCATCTGTCCATCTGTCCATCGATTCATCTACACATCCATCCATCTGTCCATCCATTCATCTGTCCATCCCATCCATGGATGCATCCATCTGTCCATCCATCCATCCATCTGTCCATCTGTCCATCGATTCATCTACACATCCATCCATCCATCCACCCGCCCATCGATGCATGCATCCATCTGTCCATCCGTCCATCCATCCATCCATCCATCTGTCCATCCGTCCATCCATCCATGCATGCATCCATCCATCTGTCCATCCGTCCATCCATCCATCCACCCATCTGTCCATCTGTCCATGCATGCATGCATGCATGCATCCATCCGTCCATCCCTCCACCCATGCATCCATCCATCTGTCCATCCGTCCATCCATCCATCCATCTGTCCATCTGTCCATCCATCCATCTGTCCATGCATGCATGCATGCATGCATCCATCCGTCCATCCATCCATCCATCCATCACTGGTTCACTCAGTTCCCACCTGGCCACAGCCCCACAGAGCTCAGGCTCAGCCCTTTCTTTCCTCTTGTTGCTGGCGTTGCTGCCCACTCCCTATGTTCACAAATAACAATTGTAGTAAGCAGTCATCATTATTCAAACCATATCAGGGTTAAATAAATTCTTGAGAGATTTGGTGTAGTTTTCTTCATTAAAATACATGCTTTGCATATTAATTTCTCTCAACTTACAGTTTCTTGCCCTTTGCAGTATTTATTCCTCTTGAAAATAAATTTTATTTGACAATTTCTTCTAAAGTAATGGGTTTGTCAGTGAACTTCTTTCCACCTTTATTTCTTGAGATTTAAAAAAATACTCAGAAGGGCTTCATGGCTGTTGAGCTCTTGGAAAGTTGGTGAAAGGTTAAGGCATATTGTTGGGTGTTGGGCTGGGGAGGTAAGGAGGTCCTCCTGCAAGGATCCAACAGGCTTTGTTTGAATCGTCCCGGCCCCTCTTTCTGACAAGCTGTCTTGAAGGGGTGGACAGTTAACAGCACAGGGAATGGAATGCTGCTTCCTAATGGAATGATTTATTGGTGTCAAGACTCTTTACAAGCGCTCAGAATTACTTTTATTTATAACCCTATTACTTGGCAGATAATAAACACTGCTGATATATTTCTGCTATTAGATTGACATTTTGTTTTTAAATAGGATGGAAAAGAATGAGTTTTATTGTATTAGCTGTCATATCTTTGCATTTTCCTCCAATATAAGCTATTTGGTACTTGTAGCTTTGTGTCAGACTTCTGGTTTTTTTTTTAGTAATGCCATTTGGCCAATAATTCAAGAAAACTCTGCTATGATTTTTTTTTTTTTAAGGTGAATGTAATGAGGACTTTGATTTTGAATAGAAGGTCAAAACCCGTCAAGTACAGAGTGTCAAATTAAGAATAACTAAATGAATAGCATTAGGAGAGTAAAAATACTATTCAGTACTGGAAAACTAATAGGGATATGAAGGCACAAGATTAAAAAGGCATTAACACAATGGAATAAATTTCTAGTAATCCAAGGCACAGATGAGAGGGGGAAGAAGCGGAAAGGAGGCAAATCTTGATAGAAGCTGAGTAAGAGAAACATGGGACGATCCTAACTTGTCTTTGTGGTGACGCTGGGCTGTGTGTCAGTGGAAGTTAGTGTAACTAGGAGACGTGGAAGCTTTTTTCTTTATCATTCGTTAATAGTTGGGTACTTAACAACTGTTAGTGTGACTGAGTCGCGTCGGTTCTTTGCGACCCCATGTAGCCCACCAGGCTCCTCGGTCCACGGAGCCCTCCAGGCAGGAACACTGGGGTGGGCAGCCATTCCCCTCTCCAGGGATCTTCCCGATGGAGGGACTGAAGCTGCGTCTCCTGCACCGCAGGCAGATTCTTGCCGTCTGAGCCAGCAGGGACCTCCTCCCCAAAAGGTGATTTTCATCCGAGCTCATCTGTAGAGGCCAACTGCTGTCTGACTGATGACGTTTTCTAGATCCAGATGGATCCTCTCTCTCTCACACACACACACACACTCTTTGTTGTGGGAAGGCCAGCCTGCCCCTCCTCTCACCCTGACCTCTTCAGACTGAGGGCCTGGGAGGCTGTCAGTGAAAGTCCAGCCTCTGGGGCTGGACCTGAGCGTGGACCTGCTCTGTCTTCCTTTCCTCATCTGCCAGACGGGAATCTCACTTCCCTGGGTTCTATTTCCTTTCTCTTTTTCTTCTGCTCTCTCTCCCCATCCTTCCCTCCCTTCCTAACTTCGTTCCTTCCTTCCTTTCTTCCCTCTGCTCTAAGCCTTTATTTAATTGAATTAATTGATTAATTGAGATATAGTTGGTTTACAATACTATTTCAGTTTCAGATATATGACAGCGAATCAGAATTTTTATAGACTGTATTACATTTAAAGTTATTAGGGGACTTCCCTGGTGTTGCAATGTGTAAGAACGTGCCTGCCAACGCAGGGGACATGGGTTCAATCCCTGGCTCAGGAAGATTCCACATGCCGCAGAGCAACAGAGCCCAAGCACCACAACTGTGGAACCGGCGCTTGAGGGCCCTCTCGCTGCGACTTGAGGGAGCCCAGTGCGGCCGAAAGTAAGTAAGTAAAAAGTAGTTATTATAAAATCTTGCCTATATGGCCCCGTGGTGTGCAGTAGGTCCTTGTAGTGTGTTTATTCTGTACGTAGTAGTTTGTACGTCTTAATCCCCTGTCCGTCTCAAGTCCTTCCCCGCTTCCCCCTCCCACCTCCTCCCTAGTTTGTTCACTGTACCTGAGACTCAGTTTCCATTCTGTTATAGTCGTTCTATTTTTAAAATTCCACCTATAAGTGACGATGTACAGTGCTGCCCTTCCTCTCCTTGACTTGTTTTACTGAGCACGACACCTGCCAAGTCCACCCATGTTCTTGCATATGACAGAATTTTCTTCTTTTGTGACTGAGGAACATTCCTCTGTGTGTGTGTTTGTGGGCGTATTGCATCTACTTTATCCGTTTGTCTGTTGATGAACACATAGATTGCTTCCTGTATTTTCTTTATTGAGGTGAAATTCACATGATGTAGAAGTACCCATTTTAAAGTGCACAGTTAAAAAAAAATAAAGTACAGAATTCAGTGACATTTAGTATATGCATGTGGTTGTACAACTACCACCTCTAGTTGCAGAGTATTTTCATCACCGCAGGAGAGAGCTCTGCATCCACTGAGGAGTCACTCCCTGTCCTCCCATCTCCCAGTCCCTGGCAATTGCCAACCTGCTTTCTCTGTGTATGGATGTACCTATTCTGTATATTTCACATACATGGGATCATGCAGCATGTGGGCTTTTGTGACCGGCTTCTTCCAGGTGGCGTAATGTTTTTTGAGATTCATCCTTGTTGTAGCACGAGTTGCTACTTTACTCCCTTCCACGACTGAGTGATATTCCATTGTATGGACGTGCCACATCTTGTTTGTACATTCATCAGTCGGGAAACATTTGGGTCATTTCCACCTCTTAGCCACCTGGGGGTGGGGTTTGGTAACACACACACCATGCATGTGACAAATCACACTGCCCTCCTGGGAAGGGACAGTATGGCCCAGGGAGTGAGCAAACACTGGGTGACAGCGGATACTCAGTGGATACTCAGCCATCATCCATTGCATTGGCCAGGGTTCGTAGTTGACAACGGTAGAAATTATGACTATTTAAGATAAGAAAGGAGGATTTACTGGAAAGATGTGGGGTTCCTACGTTTCACTGAAGGTTGAAAAGCAGACTTGGAAGGGACAGAGGCCCAGGGGGGCGCAGAGGGTCTGAGCAGAGGCGCCATAGAGGGGTCCCATGCAGGGCCCGCCTCAGCGGTACGATGCAGGGCTGGCTGGTCTGGGACACAGCCGGCGCCTTCTCCACATGCAGACCCCCCAGAAAGACCTCTCTCTGGCCGACCAGCAGGGAGCTCTGCTGGGACTGGGTGGGGGAGGGGGCCAGCCCTGCTGTCTAAATGCTTCCCCAGGTGTCAGAGGAGCAGGGTGAGCAGAGAAGAGGGGGGAGGATGCTGGACGGGGAAAACGACGGTTCACTGCGTGAGTTTCACAGTTTTCTTGCAATATGCCACACTTCAGAAAGGATTAGGCCATCTGAGCTTTTGACATCTCCCCTTGGAGAGAAGTAACAGTCTTGATTTATGAAATGGACACAGATCATTTCCCTTTCACTTAAATGACCGCCTTCCTTTCACAAAGATTCACATTTTGTCAGATGGAGAGGACACTTACGGGTCTTTTAAAATTTTTAAATCCTATCACTGGGTGTAGATTTGTAAGAAAAAGCAGTTTAGCAAGTCAGGATGCTTTTTACAAAAGGATCATGTAATTGAGACCTCTTGGTAAGGTCAGTGTTAGTTCCGGTAGTCTACCCTAAGGCAGTGTTGAACAGAATTATATACAAAAGGTGTTAATGATAAAAAATTAAACGAGAGACAAAAACAAGGATTCAGAGTTTGGTTGTTCTGATCAGAATGGGCTAGTGTTAAGCTTAGTACATCGATGCTGAGAAAAAAGATTTGTTAAAATGTGTATCTGAGGAGTTCTGCTCATCTTGGTGTCCCTGGTCTGGGCACCAGAGTCTCTCCAGGAATTGTCCTCAGGACGCATCTGGCTAAGACAGCTGCTTGTGACAGTGCCAGGGCAGTTTCAATGCCAGAAGGTGATGACCTGGAACTCGGCAGAGGCAAGGGCTGGGTGGGAACAAGGGAACCGGCGAAGGGGAGACTCAGCAGCTGCTGTTAGTGGGAGCACAGGTGATAATAACCATGTTATTAGCAGGCATTTGCTGAGCACGTGCTGTGTGCCAGGGGCTTTCCTGCTGGCTCAGCGGGAAAGAATCCACCTGCCAATGCAGGAGATGCAGGTTTGATCCCTGGGTTGGGAAGGTCCCCTGGAGAAGGAAATGGCAACCTACTCCTCTATTCTTGCCTGGGAAATCAGATGGGCACAGGAGCCTGGTGGGGTACAGTCCACGGGGTTGCAAAGAGTCGGACACGACTGAGCACACGTGCACACACAGAAGTAGAAAAATCTCGCGTCTGAAATATCGTGTGTGAGGATAGTAGAGACAATAAATGTCTGGACTTAAGAGGATGGGAGAGCTTTCTAATGGAGGGCGGTATTGATCTGGACCTTGAAGGCTGGGAATGGTTTGGGGGATCAGCGAGCCGGCAGATGGATGGTCTGGGAAAGGAGATTAGTGAGGGGTGGGATGCTGAGAATACCTGGAAAAAGCCCCGAGAGGGGGGACACAGCCTGTGTTACAGGAAACAGCCTGTGTTTCCAGGCTCGGAAGACTGATAGGAAGGCTGGCGCTAGCGTTAATGGTTTGCGGGAGAGACGAGCTGCTAAACACGGGAACCAGCACGTGCGTGCTAGTCTGCGGCTGTAATTTACGAGTGAGACACACCAGACGGCCGTGGCGGGGGTCGGGGAGAGGCGGCAGCAGGCAGAAGAGACCCAGCAGTCGCGAGCTGCAGAGACGCAGCTGAAGCATCTTCACCCAGAAACAGTGGCTGCCTGCGTTGGACGCGTGAAGAGCTATCTTCGTAATGTTGACCCAGGAGAAAATGAATAAGATCGACCTCCTCTGTCTTTGCAGGCACGTCACGGGGGTAAGATAAATACACAAGAAGGGTGCGTTTTAGCTGTGGGTGGCCCGCTGGTAGAAGTGGGGAAGGCAGTTAGTGCAGCAGACTTGGGAGCGGGGGTGCCCTGTTGAGGCTCCGTCGTCTGAGCCCAGATGGGCTGGCCCTGGTAATGGGCGCCAGGAAGTGGAAGGAGGTGGATGGCTGGAGGACGGGTGCTGTGAAGCTGTGAATGGGTAAGTTCTTTGATCAAAAATTCATAGGAGGGCAGGCTGCGAGGCTGCACGTTGGGACGGTCCCAGCTCTGGGCTGGGAGGAGAAAGTGGGCCAGGAGTGGAAGTAAGGAATTTTGCAGAGGCTGGAGGTGGCTCAGGAGTGAAAGCGGCCATCAGGGTCGTGCTGGTCAAGGGGAATGGTGCTGAGCGATCTTGACCTTTGGCATTAGGAGGTCGGCCACAACCAACTACAGGTGTGGCTCAGATAGTAAAAGAGTGTCTGCAATGTGGGGGACCTGGCTCTGATCCCTGGGTTGGGAAGATCCCCTGGAGGAGGAAATGGCAACCCACTCCAGTATTCTGGCCTGGAAAATCCCCTGGACAGAGGAGCCTGGCAGGCTACAGTCCACGGGGTTGCAAAGAGTAGGAAACGACTGAGCGACTTCACTTTCTTCTTTCACAGCCAGCTTGTGAGAGCTTTAGAACGGGAAGCAGATGACAAGATGGACATGGGATTTGTTCACCAACTGCCATGATAGCCAAAGGTTTATAAATTTCATTGACTGTTTCAAAGAATCATTTCTTGGTTTCATTGATTTTTATTCATCACTTGATTGTTTTCCATTACATTGATTTCTGTATGATTTTAGTTTTCTTTCTTATTTTATTATCTTCCTAGCTTCTTAAAGTGAAATTTTATGTCACTGATTATAGATTTTCTTCTTTTCTAATATAAACTTCTAGTGATGAATTTCCCTCTAAGCACTACCTTACCTGCATTTTACAAACTTTGATGTGTTGTGTTTTCATTTTCATTCTTTTTAAGCTACATATTTCCTCACAATTTCTTCTTTAACCTGTTGGTTATTTGTAAGTATCTTATATACTTTCCACATGTTTGGGGATTTACCAGAGTATTCTTCTGTTATCAATTTAAAATGTCATTTCATTGTAGTCAGAAAACACTCTTTATGACTTCAGTCTTTTAAAGTTTATTGAGATCGGCTTTATGGTTCAGCATATGGTCTATCCTGGTGAATGTTCCACGAGTGTTTGAAACAAGTGCATATTTTCCTGTTGTTGGGTTAGGAGTGTTTTATAGATCTCGGTTGTTTGACAGTGTTGTTTAAACCTTCTGTATCCTTACCGGTTTTCTGTCTACTTGATCCATGAAGTATGGAGAGAAAATAGTAAAATCTTTAGCTGTGACCCGTCTCTTCTTTCAGTACTCTCAGTTTTTGCTTCATATATTTGGGGGCTCTATTATTAACTGTGTGTATACCTAAATTATCATGTATTTCTGCTATATTGAACATCTCATCATTATGAAATGTCCTTCTTTGTCTTGAGTAACATTCTTTAGTTTTAAAACTATTTGATATGAACACAGTTGCTCCAGCTCTCTCATGTATAAAGTTTGCATATTTTTTCACTTTTAAACCATCTTTGTGAAAGTGTGCGTCACTCAGCGTGTTGACTCTTTGCAGCCTCATGCACTATAGCCTGCCAGTCTCCTCTGTCCACGGAATACTCCAGGCTAGAATACTGGCGTGGGTAGCCATTTCCTTCTCTAGGGCATCTTTCTGACCCGGGGGTTGAATCTGGCCTCCTACACTGCAGGCACATTCTTCACCATTGAGCCATAAGGGGAGCCCGTCTTTGTAGTTTTGAATTTAAAGTGTGTGTCATGTAGACAGCATATAGTTAGATTTTGCTTTTGGATCTAGTGTGAATATCCTTGCTTCTTTTATTGGACTGATCAGTATATTTATATTTAATGTAATTATTGTTATTGGATTCATGTCTGCCATTTTGGTCTCCTGTTCTTCTTTTGTGTTAAATATTTAAATAGAGCACTTTAATATCCTTATTGAATTCTTACCTATATTTCTTTGTGTGCTTTTCTTTCTGTTTTATTATCTTGTGGTTGCTCAAGAGGTTGCATAGTTGTTTTAAAACTATTACAATCTATTTCAAATTAACGGCGACTTTCTTCTGGTAAAGTATAGGTACTTTGCACTGGTGTAAGATATGTGTGTGCATGCTCAGTGGGTAAGTTGTGTCCAACTCTTTGCCACCCTATGGTCCATAGCCCACAAGGCTCCTCTGTCCATGGGATTCTCCTGGCAAGAATACTGGACTGGGTTGCCATTTCCTCCTCCAGGGGATCTTCCAGACCCAGGGATCAAATCCACATCTCCTTCATTGCAGGCGGGGTCTTTCCTGCTGAGTCACCAGGGGAGCCCGGTGTAACACATAGAATTGTATACATACATATAAACCTACACACACATTCTCTCTTTTAAAACCCATCAGCATGTTTTGCTTTAAACATTCTTTAAAAATTAATAGATGCAAGAAATTTTTTTTGAATATTTATCCACATCCTTATTATTTCTGGTGTTCTTCATTCTTTCCCGGGAATCTGAGTTACTATCTGGTGTCATTTTCTTTTCTCCTAAAGAACTGCTTTTATCATTACTCGTAGTGCAGTTTTGATAATAAATTTTACTGCTTTTGTATATCTGGAAATATCTTTATTCCACTACCATTTATGAAAGATAGTTTAACTGGGAATAGAATTCTCAGTTGAGAGTTTGATTCTATTTGCATGTCATTCCAGTATCTTTTTGCCCCCATTGTTTGTGATGAGAAATTGGCTTTAAATTGTATCTTTACTCCTCTGCATGCAATGTGCTGTTTTTCTTTTGTTGCTTTCAAGATTTTACTTTTATCTTCAACTTTCAGCAGCTTGACTATTGTGTGCCTAGCTATGGTTTTCTTATTGTTTATTCTACTTGGGTTTGGCAAACTTCTTGGCTCTCTAAGTTAATGTTTTCACCAAATTTGGGAAGTTTTTGTCCAATATTTCACTTCATTTCCTGTCTCTGCTTCTGGGACTCCAATTGCATATACGTTGGTTCACATAACATTATTCCACAGTCATGTGTTATGCATTTTTCTTTCCCTTAGATCTTTTTTTCCTATCTGTTCTTTGGATGGAATGATTTCTATTGATCTGTCTTCACATTTATTGAATATTTCCTTCTGCCCCCTCATATCTGCTATTGAATCCATTTGGTGGAATTTTAATTTTAGTTACTATAATTTTCAACTGTAGCATTTCTGTTTGGCTCTGCTTTATAGTTTCCAACTTTCCCCATTCCCTCTCTACTCACTCATGCTTAGCACATTTTCCTTCAGTTTTTTGAACCCATTTTCCTTTAATTCTTTGAATATACTTATAGCTTCTTAGAAGATATTTGTTAACTTCAACTTCTGGTTCACTTGACATCACCTTCTATTGATTGCTCTTTTTCTCTCCTGAGTATGGGTTATGCACGCATTTTCCATTTTTCTGTATGTCCTGTAATCCTGGTTTGTTCTTCTAAGAGTGTCGGCAAGTAACCTGCCTGGACTCATGGTGTAAAATGTCTGTTTGTAATGCACAGCCATGAACATCTCTAGTCAGTTTTTTTGTTCTTCTTTGCCTGGCCCTATAGGGTTCCCTGTGCCCGTGTAGCTTAGCAGTCAGCTGACGATCTGAGTGGAGGTTACTTTCTGACATTCAGGACACTGAGGATTCCTTTCTGCCACTTGGGCTGTGTGCAGACTGCAGAATGCATTCAAAGGCACAGCAACTCACAAATGTTCCATGCTTGTGATTTTCACAGACCTCTCTGGGACCTGCTACCTCCACAGGTAGCTTATTTAATTTAATTTATTATTTTTATTTTTTTTCCCAAGGCTCTGTGGAAGGAAGACAGACTTTATTTTTTTGAAGTATAGTTAATTTATGTTGTACAGCAAAGTGATTCAGTTATACCTATGTTTATCTATTCCTTTTCAATATTATTTTCCATTATGGTTTATAATGGTTTAAGCTGATGCTGAAGCTGAAACTCCAATATTTGGGCCACCTGATGCGAAGAACTCACTCATTTGAAAAGACCCTGATGCTGAAAGATTGAGGGCCTGAGGAGAAAGGGACGACAGAGGATGAGATGGTTGGATGGCATCACCGACTTGATGGACATGAGTTTGGGTGAACTCCAGGAGCTGGTGATGGACAGGGAAGCCTGGCGTGCTGCAGTCCATGGCATCCCTAAGAGTCAGATACGACTGAGCGACTGAACTGAACTGAACTGATGGTTTATAATAAGATATTGAATGTGGTTGTCCACACTACAGTAGGGCCTTCTTTACCCATTCTCTCTACAAAAGCTTACACCTGCTAACCCCAAGCTGCCGCTCCATGCCTCCCTCCGGCCCCCCAACGTGTCGTTTAGTGACGAGTTTGTGCATCTCAGGGTTCTGCTGGCTTGTCTGCCTCCACGGTACCAGCCCCCCCCCCCCCCCGCCCCCAACCCCCCCCAGCCCCGCCCCGCCCCCGCCCCCCGTGACTGTTGCTTGTTTGGCTGCTTTGCCACCACCTAGACCAAGTCCATCCCTCTGATCACAAAGCTGCAGGTGTTCCCCATCTGCTCTGGGGGGGAGGGCGGGAATGCCCCCGGGTGGGAAGGCCCCAGACTCACCCGCTTACCTGCTGCAGGCGGGTTTTCTCCCAGTGAATCGCCCTCAAGTTGTCGCCCGGCCTGGGTTGTTTTCAGCACCCAGTGCTGGAAGCAGGCAGTGGGCCGGAGGGCAGCGCAGAGCAGAGAGGACAGGGGCGAGGGAGGCGTCGGTGGCTGGGCTCCCGGGACATGTGTCGGAGCTCTCTGAAACTCGCAGCTGCGTTGCTGGAAGGGAACAGGTGCCTCCAGGGGCGCAATAAGGGTGGCCGTGGAGGGAAGGGGGCAGTCCGCGAGTCGGTGGGGGTGGAGAGCCGTGCAGCGTCACAGGTAGACAGGAGAGTCAGCGCGCGCGGTCCCTTTTGACTCATGCCCAGGTTTCCTGGACACTGCATCTGAGGCCCAGCCGCTTTTGCTCTGGTGGACGCTGACCACAGCGGGGCTCGTCCAGCGCTGCCCGGGCAGGCGCACACCTTGCTGCCTGGTGCAGAGAGCTGGCACCTCGCAGCATGTGGTGAGCCCCGGGGCACTGCCCTCCCCTTCCCCCCGAGGGCTTGCTTATTCTTGAGAGGGAGGAGGGGAGACTGGGCCTGCATTGTTTTCTAAGTCTCTGGATGTAGCTGTGTAGACTGGGCCTGCGTTGTTTTCTAAGTCTCTGGATGTAGCTGTGTAGACCGTGGACAGGGAAGAATGTGGCCACACTGGAACTGCTGAGCTGGAGCAGGAAACTGTCCGATACTGTCGAGCCGTGGAAAAGTGAACTGTTACGAGGGGGATGTGCATGATGACGCACACTTGTGTGCAGGTGGGTGAGTCTGCGAGGCGGTGTGCGGGGAAGGAAGTGACCACCAGCCACGTGACCACCAGTGGGTCCGCTGATCTCAGCCCAGCAGGTTCCTCATCACCCCAGAGAGACCGGACTGGGAACATCTAAAGGCCTCGTACTCTGTAATGATCCTAGCAATCTGGTTGGGAATATTTATTTGGACAAACTTCTAGATTCTTGTACTAACAGCTTCTTTGATGTATGCGCAAAGGAGAGGCTGCTTCAGTCTCAGATATTTTTGTTACATTTGTGATCAAAGCTGGAGATTTAAGCAAACCCTCTTGGGGATGTTCAAGATGCCGTGTTCTCAGGCTTCCTTCCTGCCCCTGATGACGGGCATTACCGTCCTACTGTGGGGCAGCCGCACCACGCTTCCCTGGTGGTGTCCGCGTCACCAGGGGGGAGGACTTGAAAGGCTCACCTGCTTGAAATTATCTTCCACCCCTGGGCGCTCTGGTGCCTGCAAGTCCACCTTTGGGAACTGCTTCCCCAGGGTTACGGAGTTCCATTTCCAGGACTCGTTTTTAAATTCCGAATTCTTCCTGGAAATGATCACGAACTGCACCCTTGGCACCAGAATGGGTTTTTGTCCCTTTCACACCTTCTCACCCTCCCTGGCAGTGACTGTGATCAGTGGTGCAGGTTGGGGGGAGCAGGTGCAGCAGGATGACTGTCCATCTCAGCAACTGCCGAGGTCTTATGACTGGTCCCCCCACATCCCGGGACCCTTCCCTCCTCTCTGCCCTGAGTACATGCACTGGCCTAGTCTCCTTGCAGTCAGAGTTCTTTTCGCCGCAACAACCAGAAGCCCATTCAAGCCAGCTGTAGTTAAATTGGGAGAGGTGTTTATGTTTAGGAGCTGGAGAAGCCGAAGATGGGGCGTGACGATCAGTGGGGTCTCGGGTCAGCTGGGAGCACAGACAGATAACCCTTCCCAAGGTGGCTCAGGGGTAAGGAATCCCCCTGCCGGAGACACAAGAGACGCAGGTTCGATCCCTGGGTTGGGAGGATCCCCTGGAGAAGGAAATGGCCACCCTCTGCAGTCTCCTTGCCTGAGAATCCCGTGGACAGAGAAGCCTGGCGGGCTAATGTCCATGGGGTGGCAAAGAGTTGGACAGGACTTAGCGACTGAACAACGAACCGGAGGTGCTGTTCACGTCCTGGTCGCGTCCCTCTCACGTCACGCACTGGCTTCCTCGACTTAAACAGGGTGAGTCTGGCCGCCGCATGGCATCCCAGCCCCTGTGCCCTTCACACACTGCCTGATTCCCTCTGTATCTCTTGGCTCAGATTTCTGAGAAAATCTCTGACTGACTCAGTTCGACTTGGTGTGGGAAGTGTCTTTGCACCAGTGATGCTTCAGTAGCTATGCCAGGGAGGGTGGGGCCCTGGAACCTTGCTCTCTGCCCCCTCCCCGACTAGGAGGGGGGTCCCCAGAGGTGCAGGGGGGCAGGGCAGGCAGTCGTGACTGTCTCTAGTGCACATGGAGACAGGGGCCTTTGTGAGCACAGCCAGAGACTTGCTTTCTTGGGAGTTGGCGACTGCGTTTGTAAAAATACCTGTAGCGAAAATCCATTGTTTCAGAAAGGTTCAAGGCAGTGTGGGCAACAGGAGAAAGTCAGGGTAGTGGTGGATTTTTGAAAGAAGGATGTGGCTTGTGTTGTGAGAGGAAGTGTCGGTGTTGCCCTGGGCGATAGAGGGCCAAAGAAATTATTAGCTCCTTGGGGTTACCAGGTTAGCCAAAGGTGAAGAGATAAATTGGGCCTTGACCTTCCCACTTCCTGAAATCCTGGCAAAGTGACAGCTACACGGAGCCCCCGTAAAATCCGCGAGTTCCCTAGAATCCCCAGTCGACCAGGCCCCGAGGGACGGGCGCCCGGTCCCAGCTCGGGCCCGCCGTTGCTCCGGCGTGTCTGCTGACGGGAAGGCCGAAATCCGCCCTCCACGTTCCAGAGCAGCCGTGTGTGCTCCCGGCTCTGGGAGGAGCTCCTTTGTCCTCCGTCCTGGGCGGCTCACTCCGGGCGGGCAGGCCGGGCAACCTGTCCTCGGGAGGCAGCCTTGGCCCCTGCTCCCGCCTTTGGAGCAGATGAGCTGACCGCGTCTGCAGGCTCCTGTTGGCAGTGGAGCCTCTCTCTCTTATCCGCACGACCCCAGACCGGCACGTCTGTGCTGTGAGCCCTAAGGTCTCACCCAGGAAACCCGTCCGGCTGGACTTCGCTTCATTCTTGTTCTTGTCCTCTTTTAACACTGTAGCTGAGAACACGGGGGTGCTCTCCGCTGTCTGTGCTGGCGTGGGGGACCATGGGACAGCGTCTGGGGGGAGGCCTAGGGCGGACTGAGGGGAAAGGCTGTGTTATTAGAGTGTGTGTATCTTTAAGACGGAGGTAAGCTTGATCTTCCAATGTGCTGGTTCCTGCTGAGCTGCAGGGTGACTCAGCTGCGCACACATGCACGTTCACCTTTGTTACATTCTCTCCATCACGCTCGCCCCAGGACCCGAGTGTAGCTCCCTGGGCCCTACAGCAGGGCCGTGGTGTTTATCCATTCCTATGTCGTAGTTTGCGTCCGCTCATCCCAGCCCAGCCCCGCCCCCCGAGGCTGTGTTATTTTAGATGTGTTGTCGCCTGTTTGAAGAAAGAAAGCATATTTTGTCCAACATGCCGCTGTCTGCACGTTCATTTCCTTCACAAAAGAACAAGGTTCTGGAAGCGCTGTTTCTCTGGATCGCATGCTCATTTAGCTCAGAAGGTTGGGAGCCCGTGAGCGGGATCTGAACCATAGATGCAGGTCTGGCAGGAAGATCCGGTTCTGTTTACTGGGCCCATTTGCTTTGACTTGGGAAGGGTCCCTGTTGCTCAGGGACCTTGCAGTTGGGTGCCTGGCACGGAGCATAAACCAGAGGCCAGAAATAACAGAGGAAGCAGGCGGAGGGCTCCGGGGAGATGCTGAGACGTCACTGTTTGCAGAGGGTTTGACCCTGACATGGGGAGTGTGGGCCTGCAGACCAGCTCGAGGCCCCAGTTTATCCAGAAGACACAATTCCCCACTCTCTTCCTTAATTCTGAGATTAAGTTATCACCTTGGAGAAGGTGCCGTCTAGGGGCCAAGGAGCAGGCGTGCTCTCGGTTGGCCTCATGCATTGTCGTCACTGTTCGCCTCCAAGAGACAGAAAGCAAGCGCACGTGGATTTGTGATCGATTTACAGAAATGAAGGCAGACAGAATGCACCAGTGGTTCTAGAGGCTTCCAAACGGTTCTGATGCAGGGAGAGGTTACATCCTTTCCATCTTTTTCCCAAAAGATCTTTAGGGAAAGAGGATGCTTTTTGAGCTTTCTGCAGTATGAGGAGTCAACTTTATGGACTTCATATTTATTCATTTTGATAGAGTTGGGGTTTCTCTCTGAAGTCCCGGTGTATCCGAGAGTCTCACTGGGGTGTTCTGTGGGGAGCACACAGGTGGGAGCCTGCGTTACTGAGGCTCAGGTTCCTTTCCAGGGTTGGGTGTTTGGAGCAGGGAGCAGGCCGGTCCAGCGTGCACTGACCACGTGTGATGGCGGGAAGAGGGCACTTGCCTGCTCTGAGCTCCTCCGTCTCCCGGGAGAGGGGAACCAGAGGGCCCCGCACGGCCTGCGAGTCACAGCGGATGGCTCATCCACGGAGGGGACGCCGGGCACTTTCAGAAAGTGCAGCTTTTCTAAAAGAAGTTGAGCTTGACAAACAGCGCTGTGAGCTGGCGCTGCAGCGCCTTTTTATGAAAACCACCGTGCTCTTTTGGATTGAAGAGAGCTTCATTGTGGAAATACTGTTAATGGGAAGAGGGTTTGGTCTGGAAATTTTGGGTAAACCTGCTCTAGTTTACTTCTCTGGTGGCTCAGATAGTGAAGAATCCGCCTGCAATGCAGGAGACCCAGGTTGGATCCCGGGTTGGGAAGATCCCCTGGAAGAGGGCATGAAAGCCCACTCCAGGATTCTTGCCTGGTGAACCTCATGGACAGAGGAGCCTGGTAGGTACAGTCCCTGGGGTCACAAGGAGCCAGACACGACTGAACTCACACACGGGAATCATCATAATTGGAACGCTGGTGGGAGAAGTCAAGTGGAGACCTTTGTGCTTGATTAGCGGATTTTGGGATTTGATATGTGCGTATATGGGAATGATCAGCATGGTAAGTTAGCACTCGCCACCTTTCAGTAAGTTAACACTCATCACCTTTCAGCTACAGGGTTTTTCTTTCTTCTGACGAGAACTTTTAAGATTTACTCTCTTAGCAACTTTCTTTTTTCTTTTCTTTTTTTTTTTTTAAATTATGTATACAGTTCCCTGTGCCACACAGTAAATCCTTGTTGCTTATCTATTTTACTTAATTTCTAAAAATTTTTTGGCCTGCCATGCAGCATGTGGGATCTAGCTCCCCAACCAGGGATGGAACCTGTAACCCCTGCATGGGAAGTGTGGAGTCTTAGCCACTGGACCGCCAGGAGGTCCTGCAGCTTTCAAACGTACAACCCAGTGTTGCTCATCGTTGTGTCCAAAGACCTTTCGTCCAGACGTCGTGAGACCTCACGCAGACCTGCATTGGTGGGATGTTGTTTCCAAAAGAGTGGCAGGCACGTAGATACATGTAGAGAAACATGAGAGAGGGGCAGATGCTGGGATGTGTCTGTGCGTCTGTGTGTCCTTCCAGGCAGGAAATCACTGAGTGCCCACGATCCGGGGCGGGGGAGCCCGCCGGCGGGGCAGTGAGTGTCCACCTGCTCCGTCCAAGACGTCTTTCCCGAGCGAGTTCAGCTTGCCTCTTCTCTTGGTTTCCCTTTGCTTAATTGCAGGTGATGATTCAAACAGAGCCTTCACCTGTTTGCACCCGGCTTTCATCTTTGGCAGACAAAGCTGACTGGGGCTGGGGCCTTGATCTGTGGTGTGCTCAGGGTCTGTGTATTAAAGGCGCTGCGTCACCCTCAGGCTTTTAAGTTTTTTTTTTTTCCTACTGGGTTAAATTGATGAGCATGTATAATAAATTGAAGCTTTGTTGTTTGGCAGATTTTAAAAAATTTGTTATTCTTTTATCAGTTCAGAGGCTGCTGGGGGGTGTAGCATTTCCCTCCATGTCTCAGATCTGCCCTGAGATTTGTAATTGACTCGGATGGGCTTTGATATTACAAATATTTTCGTATGTTTCTCCTTCTCAAATAATCACCCTAAATCCAGGTATCTGAGAGTCTGGCTATGTAGTGTTTAGAGTCATCACAAGGTCTGAGCTGGGCCCAGCGGCCTACTGTCCTTTTCTGCATCTCTTTGCCTTGAAGTGAGGGGCCAGACACACCTGTGCGGACCTTCTCCTGTGACCCTTGGAGCACCTGGGACATGCTGGAGCCACCCTCTGCTGGACATGGGGTGTCACGTGTTGCAGACCGTACTTTTCTTCTGTTTGTTTTTTGGAGTTTCATTTCCATTCAGAGAACAAGTGAGAGAATTGAGTGAATATCTGATGTGTTCTTAGGGCTACTTGTCTTTGTGAAGCACCCCAGATTGGAAAGGCCAAATATACATAACACCTGAACTGGTAAATCTTAGCGTAGTCAGTTTTGGACAAGCTTGTCTGGGGTGGTAAGCATACTGTTGTAAGCAGAGGGTGTGTAGGCCCTGCGTTCTGTGTGGAGAGGGGGTCATTTAAAGGATGCTGTTAAACATCACTCAGCCCTGGCATGGCCGAATACAAGATAACATGTGTGTGTGTGTGGTAGACACATGTGTGATATGACACATGTGTGATATGACATGTATATGTGTGATGTGGCGTGTGTGATGTGTGCGTGTGATATGATGTGTGTATGAATGACATATCCACTGTGGGCTGGGAGGAGAGAACAGGGACCAAACGGCCTTTCCCTTGATTCCAGCAGGGCGCCACGCTCGGCGGCGTGTGGGGAGGTCACAGGAGACACGGGGAGGTACCGTTGGCATGGGTTTCAGGCTTCGCTGTCCTCCTTGGGGTGAGGTGATTGAACTCTGCCTGTGCTTGCTGAAATGCTCGGCTCCTCTTAATTCTTTGTAAACATAACTGAGTTCCTCGCCCCCGCCCCATGGCTTACTTCTGGTTTCATTCACTGGTGCGATTCGGCCTAATCGTATCTCTTGGAAATAATATGAGAAAGTTACGCTGTTTTACTCCATCAGATTTAATAAGTTTGGATGCTTTCCAAGTATGAGGCATTAATCACACTTAAACCCAGGCCTCAATAGTTCATGCACCCAGAGTATTCATGTCAGATACATAAAACAACCTGCTTTAATGCCCACAGTTTTCCTTAAATTGAGCACTTGCCTTGTGTTAATAAAACTTGCTTTGTACTGAGGGGTGGGATAAGGACTGGGGGTGGGGATTTTTATGTCATGTAAAGCATTTCATGGCTGAATTTCCCTTCCCTATCTTAAAGCTTTGCAGGAATGGTTATATATGTGTGTGTATGTGTGTGTGTGTGTGTGTGTGTGTGAGAAAGTGAAAGTGTTAGTCACTCAGTCAGGTCTGATTGTGACCCCATGGACTATTGCCCACCAGGCTCCTCTGTCCATGGGATTCTCCAGACAAGAATACTGGAGTGGGTTGTCATTTCCTTCTCTTGGGGATCTTCCCAACCCAGGGGATGAACTCGGGTCTCCTGCATTGAGCCACCAGGGAAGCCCATGTGTACGTATAATATAATATATATACGTACGCAGTTCAGAACAAGGAGACAGAGTTGCACCTTAGCTGTGTGCAGAGCGTGGTCTCCATCGACGAGACGGAGAGCAGTGTGGTCTTTACCGTCAGATGCCCATCCTACCCTCAGCGTTTCCATCTGAGATGACGGTGGACCTGGACACGGGGATCTGCCTGTTGTCCAGTGGGTGGGTGTGATGTTCGTTGACCAGATGGCTTGCTGTGACCAGATGGCTTGAGTGTGAGCAGGGCTGCAGGGAGGCAGATACATGAAAATAAAAAAGGGCTTCCTTCATCACCAGTGTACGTTTGTTCTGTTTCTCAGGTTGGTTTGCCTGGAGTTTCCCTTAATCCCGCCCTTCTTTTTAAAATCCAGGTCTCTGTGCTGCCCAAGTCTTGGGTCTTCCCTAGACATTCCTTTCAAGGCCAGTGTCAAGCTGAAGCTATTCCCAGGGAGCCCTCTAACACCGCAAAAGTATTTCACTCTGGAGGTCACTTCTTGGAGTCCCTTTAGCTCATGGTCTCTCCTCCATTATGAAGAGGACACTGTCTAAGCCATTTTTGTTTGTTTTGGCAGGAAAGTCTTTCTGTTGTAGCAGTTGTTTTAGTATTTACTCAGTGACAAGGGTTCTCATCTGTGGGTATTTTGCTGATGAGTCTTCCATGTCCTCAGAGAGGCTGGCCCCGGTGGACTGAGTCACCTGAGTGTCGGGTCTCTTGGGGGAGGGGGTGGCCTTCCTGACATGGGGTGGGCTCCTCCCCGCATCTGACCCTCCACCCATCTGACCCTCCTCATCTCTGACCCTCCACGCGTCTCACGATAGTCCTCAGTTGGAGGACTTCTGGAAGCCTGTGTGAACACATTTTATTTCTTTGGGGTAAAACTACACATGTGAGGTGTTTCAACTTCAATCTGAGAACAGAATAAACTCTCCGGACTAAAATGAAACAAGTGAGCAAACAAATATATACAACAAATTGAAAAATCCTAATATAATAGGAGACAGTTTATAATCGTATAGCAGTTGATTCACTTGAGGCAGATGATATAGCTGGACAGTGTCTTTTGTCTCTCTCTTCCAATCTATGTTAACAAGAAGTCTGTATTTAGAAACTATGGCTCAGATCTATATGGAATTTGTTGGTTTCAAACTGTGTGAATGTCCAAAATTAACACCACCCTTGGTTTTAATGTTCAGAGTTTAGAATATGATGAGTTGGTGTTGGCTTTATCTACTGGTCATATGTAAATCTGTCTCCATGTGTTTGTACTGTGTATTCAAATCCAGCACAATGTGGGACACCGGTGCGAGCAGCAGGTTGAAATGAAACCTGTCTGCACGCTTTGCAGGGCTGACACTGGGAGGGAAGGCTCATTTCTTAGGAAGTCTGTAGTTTCACGTGGTGGCTGTGACTTTCCTGGAAGACATCGCAATCCACATGGCGTCATGCTGTGAAGTAAGCTGTGTTATGTGACTTATTCCTTCAACAGCAGTTAAGGAGATGCTGGTTGAATGCTGGTTAGGATCCAGGCCCTCTTCCGGATGTTGGGGACAGAGCAGAGAGGGGCCAGACCGAGTTCCTGCCTTCTCCTTTCCGGAGAGGGGAAGACAGAAGGGGGTAACACGGGAAGAACCCCCGTTGGTCAGGATGAACAGCCGCTGGGAAGAAATGCTTGTCTGGTAAGAAAACGGAGCAGGTGGATGGAGGGTCAGAGAAGACCCACTGATGCAGGGCACTCGGGCAGAGACTTGAGTGCAGCGAGGGAGGGAGCCCTCGAGGCAAAGAACATTCTGGAATCTGGTAGGAACAGCGGGTGCAAAGACCTCGAAGTCAGCGTGTGCTTGATGTTTTCAGGAAGCATCTCTTGTTCTCTCACAGCATGCATTGTCTGTGTGTGCATGCTCAGTCGCTAAGCCGTGTCTGACTCTTTGCGACCCCATGGACTGTAGCCCGCCAGGCTCCTCTGTCTACAGAATTCTCCAGGCAAGAATACTAGACTGGGTTGCCATTTGCTTCTCCAGGGGATCTTCCCGACCCTGGGATCAAACCCACGGCTCCTGCATTGGCAGGCAGATTCTTTACCACTGGGCCACCAGGGAAGCCCACTGTCTGTATAAAAAAAATAAAATAAAATACATTTTTAATTTAATCAAAGTTTTCAAGTATAAATAGATTGCTTTCCTAGCCAGATTTATAACTGAGAGCTGAAACCATGTCTTAAATGTATCTCGTACCTTCATTGTGTTTAGCCCAATGGTGAACCCATAACAAGTCCTTAACAGATGCATGTTGGAGTTAATGGACTCAGTGATTAAAATATTAATATTAGCTGAAAAGTGATGGATGTTTAGTTGATATGGAACATTTTCCAAGGAAGAGAAACAAATCCAGCTATCTCAACCCTCCTTTTTCAGCAGCTTTTCCAGTAAGATGTCTTGTAGCCTCATCAAGCTCAGATTAATAATTGAACATGGTCCCAGGAAATGGCCCACTCCTGGATATTGGCTAGAACTTTCTCTTACTGGGGAACGTCCACAAGATAAAGGCTCTGTCCTCTGAAACTGCAGTTGAGTGGAATCAAATGGGCCATTACAGCTTCCTCATGACGCACGGTGACACAGATTTTGAAAGTTAATTCTGAGCTTGCTGTCGTTTTTATTAAAGTCACACTTGGCTTTATACTAGCGACGTGCTCTGAAGAGAATGTATCTGGTGATCGGAATGCACTCAGAGTGCCTCACCTGCTTGGGTTGAGAGGCGACCTGGGGTAAATCGTCAGTAAAGCAAGGACACGCGTGTGGACCGCCCAGGCTGGTGAAGCAGGTGTCGCCTGCGCGCGTGGGTGTGTTTCTGTGTGTTGCGCAGTTATCATATGTAGAGAACATCCCAGAAGGGCCCCGAGGTGGAGGGGTTCTTGGACTGCTCAGGGAATGCAGGAAGACCCCCTGTGGTGTTCACATTGTGGGCAGAGGGTGGCCGGGCGCCAGAGGCCACTGCTGTGTGCTGGTCTCCGTGGGTCCCCGGAGAGGCCCCTGCACCGGGGGCGTGCCCACAGTCCCCTTCCCCGGGACCAGGCTTCGGGCTGCACGCTCCTGTGGCCAGGGCAGCGCTGGGGGCACGCCGTGGGTGCCGCTGGGGAGTGGGCCTGAGGGGGCCCTTGCCTTTAGCCAGACGCCGTTGGGGGGACCGGGGTGCCGACGGAGACGAGCACGTGACTGCAGGTCAGTGAGACAAGCCGCAGAGGGAAGCCTGAGCGAGACAAGCAGCCGGAACGTGAGCACTAGGCAGCGGGCCGAGCCCTGTCCCCGCTGTCCTCCCCGCGGAAGGGTACACCGCGCCCACCGCGCCGTCTCAGAAAGGCGCAACCGCCGGGTAACGGCTCGGACAGGACCGCGGAGTTTGTAAGCCAGGCCCCGAGGCCTCCGCCTGCTCACTTCTGAGCACGTCCTTTTCCTGGTCTCTTGGTTCCTGCTCCTGACCCCCCGGGGGCCGGGCGGTGCCGACCGGGTCAGCTCTAGGTGGGCCGCGGGGATTCTGGGATGGACAGGACACCCCCTGCGCTCACAGAGCGCGCGTCCCAGGCCGGGGGACAGATGCTGAGCCAGGGAGCAACCGATCGGCCGCTGAGCGCCTTGAGCACGCTGCGGAGGAGTGCAAAGCATGCCAGGGAGATGGAGTCAGGGCTGGTGCGGACGGGAGGGCGCGAGAGGGCTCACAGAAGAGACAGCATCTGAATTGGACCCGAGTGGTGGGAGGGAGTGGGCCACGCGTAGTGCAGGGCTGGAGCAGCCCCGGAGCAGGAGGAGACAGCCCGGCACGTCTGGAGGACGGGATTCGGGGTGTGTCCTGCGGGGTGGAAGGAGAGAGAGGGACAAGGATGTGCTTGGAGTTTTGACTTCGCCCCCCCAGAGGACGCTGGTGCAACTGTTATGGGCGTATTGAGGGGGGACACTGAAGCCGGGGGTTGGGTGGGAGGAAATGGGGGAGACACGGCAGATGCTGCTGCTCTTGATGGAATTTCCACCAGGACTGATGAGTCTGTGGGCTTAATAAGCCTGTTTAAGACCGTCATTGATGGTTCTCCAAATAAGTGATGGAAGTATAGTTCTGAAAAAATGGAAAGTTTGCTTTTGCGGCAAAAATATTTTATGCTATCTTAGGTCCAAATTCTATACTAGAGCAGCATTCAAAGTTTTCTAATTTCTAAAGGTTTGGGGAAATTTTCTCTACTTTTTTGGAGGCAACTGTGGGACTGTGTATGAAGCATAAACTCTTTGTTTGTCTTTGTGCAACTGATGGAAAAGTTACACACTCAAAGTTGTTTTAAAATGTAGCCCACAGCCCTTCCCTAAGAATGCACACTAGCTTCACTTTGATGTAAATTTACAACTACTTAGTGGCCTTAATAATTAAATGGCATATTTTGGGGGAAAATAATTCTGCACATGGAAATACATTGCAATCTGAAAATGAGATACTCTTCTTATTAATCTTGGCCAGATTTCCCCAGCAAGCTGCTTAAATTTGGTGAGAATGCTAAAATAGGACTAAGAAAAATAGAGATACCCCACCCCATGACCTAAAGCAAGGGCTGGCCAACCAGGCTAGACACGAGAAGAAATTGTGAACACTGGTTTGCATCTCCTTCTTTTCTGCACTTTCTGCCTTGGGAGGAGATCGGTGAGCCTGGTGCTGCCTTTTTTTGTGCTCAGGGAGATGTGGCGGCGGGGGTGGGGGTCTCCCGAGCTCACACAGAGCAGCCAAGACTCGCCTGGACACCTTGACTTGTGTCTCCTGCAGGTGGCACCATCATGGCCCAGGGTCCCAAACCGTGTTGTCCCTTAAAGCCTGTCTTGGGTCATTTCTCTCTCAGATCACTGTTCCCTTCTAATTCGTAGTTCTAACACCAATTGCTTCAACCAATAGGAACAAAAGCTGTCAAAAATCTTTTAAAACCTTTTGTAGAATTTATGTATCCACCATCAACCTTTGACTCGAAAGACAGAAATTGTTAATTGGGCAAGTTGAATGATCTTAATATTGATTTAAGCTTTTAAATGGTTTTTTTTAAGATTTTTTTTTTTTTAAGATGTTTTATCCTAATGCCATCATGAGAATCAGGAGGGCAAAATGATTTTCTAATTTATCAAACCTCTGTATTAAATGGTGTAAACCAATGTTGAGACCTTTGATATTTAACTTGCACTTCAGCATTTTTACTTTTAGACATTTTAGACTTTTCTCTGAGTGGATGGTCAGAGACTTGGATTCATGTTTTTGGAGTGGTATCCAGAAACCTTTGATTTGGCAAGTTATGGTCAAGAGTATCATTTGAATTGTAATTTTGCCCAAACGCGGTCATTTTTGGTAGTTTTCCTTTGGCATTTCCACTGTTGTTGTTGTTCAGCTCAGTTGTGTCCAGCTCTTTACGACCCCGTGGACCGCAGCACGCCAGGCTTCCCTGCCCCTCATCATCTCCCAGAGTTTGCTCAAACTCATGTCCATTGACTCGGTGATGCCATCCGACCATCTCGTTCTGTGTCGTCCCCTTCTCCTCTTGCCCTCAATCTTTTCCAGCATCAGGGTCTTTTCAAATGAGTCACTTCCTCGTATCAGGTAGTGAAAGTATTGGAACTTCAACTTCAGCATTAATCCTTCCAATGAATATTCAGGGCTGATTTCCTTTAAGATTGACTGGTTTGATCTCCTTGCAGTCCAAGGGACTCTCAAGAGTCTTCTCCAACAACACAGTTCAAAAGCATCAATTCTTTAGCACTCAGCCTTCTTTATGGCCCAACGCTCACATCCATACATGACCACTGGAAAAACCATAGCTTTGACTATATGGACCTTTGTCAGCAAAGTAATGTCTCTGCTTTTTAATATGCTGTCTAGGTTGGTCATAACTTTCCTTCCAAGGAGTAAGACATCTTTTAATTTCATGGCTGCAGCCACCATCTGCAGTGAGTTTGAAGCCCAAGAAAATAAAGTCTGTCACTGTTTCCATTGTTTCCCCATCTGTTTGCCATGAAATGATGGAACTGGGTTCCATGATCTTCATTTTTTGAATGTTGAATTTTAAGGCAGCTTTTTCACTCTCCTCTTTCACCTTCAAGAAGCCCTTTAGTTCCTCTTTGCTTTCTGCCATGAAAGAGGTATCATTTTTATATCTGAGGTTATTGGTGTTTCTCCCAGAAATCTTGATTCCAGCTTGTGCTTCATCCAGCTCAGGATTTCACATGATGTACTCTGCATATAAGTTAAATAAGCAGGGTGACAATACATAGCGTTTACATACTCCTTTCCCAGTTTGGAACAAGTCTGCTGTCCCATGTCCAGTTCTAACTGTTACTTCTTGACCTGCATACAGATTTCTCAAGAGGCAGGTCAGGTGGTCTGGTATTCCCATCACTTTCAGAATTTTCCACAGTTTGTTGTGATTCATATAGTCAAAGGCTTTCTTATAGTCAGTGAAGTAGATTTTTTTTTTTAGCTATGAAATTAAAAGACACTGGTGCATGGGGAAGACCCAGAGGGATGGGATGGAGAGGGAGGCGGGAGGGGGGATCAGGATGGGGAACACATGTAAATCCATGGCTGATTCATGTCAATGTATGGCAAAAACCACTACAATATTGTAAAGTAATTAGCCTCCAACTAATAAAAATAAATGAAAAAGAAAAATACACTTGCTCCTTGGAAGAAAAGTTATGATAAACCTAGATAGCATATTAAAAAGTAGAGACATTATTTTACCTACCAAGGTCCTTGTAGTCAAAGCTATGACTTTTCCAGTAGTCATATATGGATGTGAGAGCTGGACCATAAAGAAAGCTGAGTGCTGAAGTGTTGCTGCTTTTGAACTGTGGTGTTGGAGAAGACTCTTGAGAGTGCCTTGGACTGCAAGGAGATCAAACCAGTCAATCTTAAAGATCAGTCCTGAATATTCTTTGGAAGGATTGATGCTGAAGCTGAAGCTCCAATACTTTGTCCACCTGATACAAAGAACTGACTAATTTGAAAAGACCCTGATGCTGGAAAAGATTGAAGGCAGAAGGAGAAGGAGATGACAGAGGATGAGATGGTTGGATGGGATCACCGACTCAATGGACATGAGTTTGAGCTCCAGAAGTTGGTGATGGATGGGGAAACCTGGCGTGCTGCAGTCCATGGGGTTGCAAAGAGTAGGATACAACTAAGCAACTGAACTGAACTGAGATGTCTTTCTGGCATTTACATGGATGATATAAAATACTTCCATCAAAAATGGTGTGTGTGCATGCATGCATGCTCAGTCGTGTCCAACTCTTTGCAACCCCATGTACTGTAGCCTTCCAGGCTCCTCTGCCCTTGGGATTTCTCAGGCAAGAATACTGGAGTGAGTTGCCATTTCCTCCTCCAAGAGATCTTCCCAATGCAGGGATTGAGCCTGTGTCTCTTGTGTCTCCTGCATTGGCAGGCAGATGCTTTACCACTAGCACCAGAAATAAATGTGACTTATTCAGTGGTTCATTTTTAATGTAATCTATTGATACCTATATACAGTGGAATATGTGAGAATTTGGTAATACTGTGTGAGACAACCCAGATCTTGGCTTGTTTGGGGTGGAGCTCCATGGTTTCAGGAAGACACTCATACAGAGACCAAGGCTGAGTCCGCTGGGGTTCCTCCTGCCTCTCACCTCCCTGCAGTATGTCTGGTGGACAGATAGGTCCTTTGCCTTTCCCAGAAAACATCTTTGCTGTCTGCATGGCCGAAAGCTCTCAGTTTCACACCTTCTCTCTAACCTCAGGGAAGGCTCTGCTGAGACGAGGTGTGTGCAGTGTGCACCAAGGCAGTGTGCGTCGTGCCTCACCCCATTGTCAGCTCCATCTTTAAAGATAGATAAGGCAATGTGGCTTGAGCCCCATTAACTGGACTCTTAGAGAAGGAAATGTGTGTAATTGTGCATCCACACTGTGCCCACAGGGCCAGTAAGGACACAGCCACATGGAGCCTAAGTTTACATTTTAAGGAAAACTTTCATTGATGGCATTGTTTAGAATCACATTACTCGGGTCCAGGAAAAGCTCTATTTCCACCACAGCTGCTGTGTTGACTTTAAAGAAGGATGATGTAACTCAGCTCTGGCTTGATGGACAGGAAGTCTGTCTGTCTGTCCATCCATCTACGCTTCCACCCACTCATCCATCAATTATTCCATCCACACACCCATCCACCCATCCACCCATCTACCCACATATCCACCCACCTATCCACCCACCCCTCCATCCATCCATCCATCCATCCATGTGGGCAGATAGATATATAGTGACCACTCGTACCTACTGCCAGTTTTGGCTACTTAACTTACATCTTTTTCTCAATCTTGGTTGATTTTGTATTTGAAAGTGTATTTGAATTTCGGTATAAGCCGAAATTTATGTGTTAAATTCAAATGAATGAGCAATGTCGGGAATTTCAAGCCCTGATGGTAAGTGGTGGGGTCTAGGGGAAGGAGTCCTGCCTTGCTTTGTGTAGAAAACCTATTAGAAGTAAGGCCAGTTGTGTATATATTCATGTGTCATGCATGATTTCAGTTGACGAAATATGACTAGTTAAAACTGAGCTGCCTGGTGAAAGAGTTTGTAGATTAAATCCCAGAGTCCGTGCTGCTAACTTTTGTGAGCCTTATACTGTGGGAAACCTGACTCTCGCCACAGCCTTCCCGATCTGACTAGTAAAGAATCGACAGGCACATCCTTTGTCTTTATCAGATGATGTTTGCTGAGCCTGTATCGTGTGCCTAACACATAGTCCGTGGTGGGGATACGGCTGCAAGCACCATGTCGGCAGCCCTTGCCTCCTGCTCCTGAAGCCAGGTACTTAAGAGAAGGCATCATCCGTCCCCTTGACTATGGAGACAGAAGTGCCAGGTGCCGTAGGAGGCACAGGCCTGGGTGGCGTCCGTGTGGGGTCTGGGCCGGGAGGGGCTGTATTCCTGGCTGGACTCCCCTTCTTGGTGGGCGTGGCTGTCCCCTGGCTTGGAAAGCCCTCCTCCCAGCCCTGTCCACCCCGACCCGCTCCAGGACCAGCGCTGTCCCGTCTCCTGAGAATCCTGCTGTAGCATCCCGCCCGCCTGACCAGCCCTGAAGGCTTTCCGTGCTTGCAGGACCTGCTAGCATTTGTCTTCAAGCAGACAGTTCTTTACTTCTTTAATTGAAGTAAAGATCTAAAAACAGAGCCCTAAATTACTCTATAAATACTTAAGAAAAACTCTCATTATTTGAAAAAAAAAGGTACTAATGTAGCACATGTTCTTGACAGCAAATGCAGACAAATAGGAGAAAATAAAATTCACCCACAACTCCATTATCAAGAGATGAATACTTAAAAAAAAAAAGATTTGTTTATTTCTTTTTAGCTGCTCTGAGTGTTTGTTGCTGTGTGGGGTTCACTAGTTGGGGAGGGTGGGAGCTCCTCTCTAGTTCCAGAGCACAGGCTCTAGGTCCATGGACTCAGTCATCGCAGCAAGTGCTCTCGGTAGTTGCGGCTCGAGGGCTAAGTTGCTCTGCTACGGCAGGTGGGATCTTCCTGGATCAAAGATCGAACCCATGTCCCCTGCGTTGGCAGGCAGATTCTCATCCGCTGAGCCTCCAGGATGTCCAAGAGATGAACACGCTAACATTTAGGTGAAATAAGAATCTAAATAACCTTCTAGGCTGCCGTTTCTCACCTATTGCTGTTGTTTTTCAGTTGCTAAGTCATGTCTGACTGTTTGTGACCCCATGGGCTGCAGCATGCCAGGTTCCCCTGTCCTTCACCATCTTCTGGAGCTTGCTCAGATTTCTGTCATTGACCTGGCGATGTTATCTCACCATCTCATCCTCTGTCACCTCCTTCTCCTGTTGCCTTCAGTCTTTCTCAGCATCAGGGTCTTTTCTAGTGAATTGACTCTTCGAATCAGATGGCCAAAGGATTGGAGCTTCAGCTTCAGTGTCAGTCCTTCCCATGAATATTCAGGGTTGATTTCCTTTAGGATTGACTGGATCTCCTTATAGTCCAATAGACTCTCAAAAGTCTTCTCAATCACCATAATTTGAAAGCATTAATTCTTTGGTGGTTAGCCTTTATGGTCCAACTCTCATGTTTGTACATGAGTACTGAAAAAAATCACAGCTTTGACTACATAGACCTTTGTCAGTAAAATGATGTCTTTGCTTTTTAATATGCTGTCTAGGTTTGTCATAGCTTTTCTTTCAAGAAGCAAGCATCTTTTAATTATCCAACTGCAGTCACCATCCCCAGTGATTTTGGAGCCCAAGAAAATAAAATCCATTGGCTTCCACTTTTCAGCCTTCTCTTTGTCATGAACTGATGGGACCAGACGCCCTGATCTTTGTTGTTTGTTTTTTTTTAATTGAAGGATAATTTCTTTACAGAATTTCGTTGTTTTCTGTCAAACCTCAACATGAATCAGCCATGTTGCTAAGTCACTTCAGTTGTGTCCAACTCTGTGCGACCCCATAGATGGCAGCCCACCAGGCTCCTCTGTCCCTGGGATTCTCTAGGCAAGAATACTGGAGTGGGCTGCCATTTCCTTCTCCAGAATCAGCCATAATCATACATATATCCCCTCCCTTTTGACCCTCCCTCCCATCTCCCGCCCCATCCCACTCCTCTAGATTGATACAGAGCCCCTGTTTGAGTTTCCTGAGTTTTTTGAATGTTGAATTTTAAGCCATTTTTTTCAATTCTCTTCTTTCACCCTCATCAAGAGGCTGTTTAGTTCCTCTTCACTTTCTGCCGTTAGAGTGGCATCATCTGCATATCTGAGGTTGTTGATATTTCTCCCAGCAATCTTGATTCCAACTTGTGATTCATCCAGCCCAGCATTTCACATGATGTACTCAGCATAGAAGTCAAATAAGCAGGGTGACAATATACAGCCCTGACGTACTCCTTTCCCTATTTTGAACCAGTCAGTTGTCCCATGTCCGGTTCTAACTGTTGCTTCTTGACCTGCATACAGGTTTCTCAGGAGACAGATAAGGTAGTCTGTTATTCCCATCTCTTTAAGAATTTTTCGCAGTTTGTTGTGATCCACACAGTCAAAGGCTTTCTTGTCGTCAATGAAGCAGATGTTTTTTCTGGAATTCCCTTGCTTTCTCTATGATTTGATGAATGTTGACAATTTGATCTCTGGTTCCTCTGCCTTTTCTAAACCCAGCTTAAAAAATATCACTCACTAAACTGAGGTGAGAGTCTTTGGTAAATGAAGGGATTAGCTTGGTGATGTTCTAAGTATGTTTGCTGCACTTTGAGACTTTAGATGCATCTCCCAGACCTGGGATTGTCTGTTCTCATCCACCTCTTGCGTTTCTCAACCACAGAGTCATCTGTTAGTTAAGTGTTTCCGCAGGCACGGAAATACTTGGCCTCCCTCCTTTTTGATCTCTTCTGCTTCCATGGAATAAGGTCACAATATCCTGCCTCACTGGTTAGGACTGTCTTACTCTGAGGCATGATTTGCTGTAGCCTGGAAACATAAATTCTGGCTCTAAGATTCCATGGAATCATTTGGAATTGTGGATCAGTGCCTTAGTTATCAATCAATTGGCAATTGATCTTTGATGTCCCTTCTCCAGCCCTCCTGCCTGTGGGTGGAGGAAGGGTGATGGGAATTGCCGGGGTCCGTAGCCCCGGAGCAGTCACTGGGGTCGTTTGCGTGGCCTCTGCTCGCAATCACGGAGGACACCAAGGTCTGGAGAGGCCAAGAGACTTGTCCAACTTCATAAGTCAGCCAGTATTGTGACTTGAGAGTGGATGTAATAAAGTATTGATGGCAGAACGTTTTGAAATTGAACTGGAATGAGGTTTCTGGATTACCTGTGGACTTCAATTACCTGATCCATCTCTTTCTCACTGTGGGACAGGTATTCTGTGATTCCATATAATAAAGGTTCTTTTTGAAATGGGTTTGGCCCAGAGAAAAATGGCAAAAATGAGTAGCAGAGTAATGAATTTTGTGTTTTTTATAGATCAAAATCTAATTTTAGACTTTGGTATCACTATAGCAACATGCTATTTCTAGCTTATTATTATTGCATTTTTGCTCTAATTTTAAACCTCTATTTGGAGAAGAAATTTGATAAATTGGAACTTTTAGGCTCTAAAGGAGGAACTTGAATGAGACAGAATAGCGATTGACAAATAGCAACTTAAATCACCTGAGGGGAAAAATCAGTAATGTAGAAAAAAGTCTGGAAGTGGTTGTTGTTGCTGTTGTTCAGTTGCAAAGCCGTTCAGTCGCTCAGTCGTGTCTGACTCTTTGTGACCCCATGGACTGCAACACGCCAGGCTTCCCTGTCCTTCACCATCTCCCAGAGCTTGCTCAAACTCATGTCCATCGAGTCATAATGCCATCCAACCATCTCATCCTCTGCCTGTCCCCTTCTCCTCCTGCCTTCTGTCTTTCCCAGCATCGGGGTCTTTTCCAGTGAGTCAGCTGTTTGCATCAGGTGGCCAAAGTATTGGAGTTTCAGCTTCAACATCAGTCCTTCCAATGAATATTCAGAATTGATTTCCTTTAGGGAAATGATTATTCATGCTGTGAAATAACTGTTGGCTTTGTTGAAGGGTGGTCGCTCTGTGCTTCCTAGACCAGGCGCCTCACATGCTGGGTCACTTAGAAAATCCAGAGGAGGATGGTAGCTAAGGTGCAGTGAGTGCTTGCTGTTTGCAGGCTGTTCCATCTCAGCCGCCTCTGTCATCTTGTGTTTGCCCAGCCTCACACAGGCTCCCAGAGGTTTTGGGGTCAAGGGTACGCCTGCCTGAGGGCCTTTGCACTTACCGTCTCCTTCCCACAGGAGCGTCTTCACCCTGTTACACGTGTGGTCTTTCACTCGTGTCCTCAGGATTTCTCCTCTTTACAGAGTGCTTCTGTCTCCCCTGTATCTAGATTCACCCACCCTTTGTGTCCACATCTCCTAGGATGGCGTCACCTGTCCCGCCGCTCAAGCCTGAAGCTCAGGACTCCTCCCTGACTCTCCCCATAGCTGAGGTGTGGCCAGGTCCTTTGCATTTCTCTCTCAAAGACCCACAGCTCTGTCTGCTGCTGGCTATTGCCTTAGTCTCGGGTTTTAGCATCTCTTGTCTCCCAGCCGCTGGGCCCACTTCTACCCTTTCGGTGCCTTTGGAATGGTATGGGGCTTAGTTGTTATGGCATGTAGCAGCTGTCTACTCATTTTCACAACTGCACGACATTCCTTTGTGTGAGTTTGTCACAGTTTATTCATTCCCCAAGTGAGGACGTTTGAGTTGTTTCTCGTCTTGCTGTTGTGAACTGGTCTATTACCAGTTTTGTGTGTTTTATTTCAGGCATGTGCCCAAGGGTTTCTCTGGGATGTTTCTACCAGGAGGGGAATTGTGGGGTCACAGTGTGTCCAGATGCTCGACTTCACAAAATACTAGCAGATTTCTTTCCAAAGCGGTGTGCCCATTGGCCTCTGTGGTCTGTTGGTCCACATGCCCCCTGAGTTTCCACACTGTCAGAATTCTTCGCTCTTATTCGTGCAGCGGGCAGAGACTGCTGTCTCACTGTGGTCTTAGTTTGCCCTGAGCTGATGACTGGTGAGATCAAATGTCTTCTCACGTGTTTACTGGATTGTCTGTGTATGTCTCCCGTGGTTGGTGATGGCCTTGCTTCTTCCTCTCCAGCTCTGGTGGCTGTGATGTGCTGTGATTCCTGGCTGCACGGGCTCTGACCACCCGTGAGAGCTGGATCAGAGCAGCAGTGCTGGCCGGCCGCGCCTTTCCCTGGCTTTCCTGGGAAGGACTGTGGTCATGGCAGGCAAAAGGCCTCCCATCACTGTGTCATTCCCCAAGGCAGGAGAATTTGGAATTCCCGGGGGAATGAGAGTGAGCCACCGTGAGGGAGCATCTCGGGGACACGCGGTGTCCTCTGTCCTCTGGGGGCCGTGCAGGCCCTGCTCACCTCGTGGTGCCCTCCCGGAGGGTCTCCTCCGCTTCTTCACACGACCGCGGGGAGGACGCTTTCCCAGAGAGCGGGCTCGGCGACGGAGCGGGGCTCCTCCGCGCCTTCTTGGGAGCTCAGGCCTCTGGGATAGGATGTCGGCCTCTGCCCTGGGCTGCGGTTCCCGTGTGAGCCGTTCTGCACGTGAGCCCAGCAACTTTAGCAGTAGCATTCTGTTGATGCACACACACTCACACACTCTTACACATACACACAACTCAAACACTGCACACTCACATACACACACTCATATCACACATACTCACACACTCACACACTCTTACACATACACAGACTGACTCTTACACACTCTACAGTCTCATACACTCTCACACTTATACACACTCACATGCTCTTGCATATACATATACACTTACTGTTACCCACACATTCTTACCTTACACCCTCGCACACACTTGTACACACTCATACACTCATACACACGACATAGTCACACCTACACTCCACGCATTACACACTCTCACACATACATGCTATACACCTACACTGCACTCACACTACGCACTAACACACTCATATACTACACACACTGCATACTCAGACCACACACACACACTACAGATACTGCGCGTACTCTCACACTCTTAAACACACACATTCTGACACACACACCACACACACTGCACATGCAAACACACACTCATACACCACACATACTCAGTCTACACACACACTCTTACACACACCACACACTCACGTACACACACGCATATATCACACATATGTCACACACTGTTACACACACCACACACTCTCATACATACACACACTCAGACACTGCACACTCACACATGTTACACATTCTTCACACACATTCTTACACATACACACACTCACACACTGTACACTCTCACACACTTACACTCATACACACCCACATGCGCTTACACACAACACACTCATATACACTCACACACCGCTACCCTCGCACATTCTTATACACTTTCACACACTCTTGTCTTACACCCTCACACACTCTTGCACATACACACACATTCTCACATATACACACACACTCAAACACTACGCACTCACATACACACATATATTACACATACTTCACACATATTCTTACACACACACACACACACACACACTACGCACTCACATACACACATATATCACACATCCTTCACACATGCACTCTTACACATACACACACTGGACGCGCTCAGTGTCTGGCCGCACCCGCAGGGACTTTACCCCTGCTTTAGGAAGCAGTGCCTCCTCCCTCCCTTCCTTCCCGCTTTCTCCTCATTTTCGCCGTCTTTCCTCCTGGTCTCTACTGTACCTTCTCTTTTTCTCTTTGAGTGGACCCGCCTTTATGCCTCTACTTGCCCAGGACAGTCTCATTTAAAACAGTGTCAGAGGCACCTGCACATTATTACTTAATCCCGGGCAATGTTGCTAAATCTTTTGCTCCAAGGAAAATGTTAACTGATGGTATACTGCTAATGGTGCAGGCCTGCCTCTCTTAAAAATAATTATAGATCAATAAATTATGGGGTGAATTATAAAGTAATTATAAAGTAATTGACTACAGTGTTCCTTTAAATATTGATGATAATTGATTTAATTTATAAGACCATTTCTTTCCCTCTTTTCACAACTGTTGAGTAAAGCACTGGTACCAGCCCTGAAGACAAGTCCACCTCCTGTCTGGTTGCATATCATGAGGAGCGCCCTGTCTGTGGGCGTCATGAGGAGCGCCCTGTCTGTGGGCCTGAGGAGCGCCCTGTCTGTGGGTGTCGTGAGGAGCGCCGTGTCTGTGGGCGTCGTGAGGAGTGCCCTGTCTGTGGGCCTGAGGAGCACCCTGTCTGTGGGCGTCGTGAGGAGTGCCCTGTCTGTGGGCCTGAGGAGTGCCGTGTCTGTGGGTCGTGAGGAGCGCCCTGTCTGTGGGCATGCTGAGGAGCACCCTGTCTGTGGGCCTGAGGAGTGCCGTGTCTGTGGGTCGTGAGGAGCGCCCTGTCTGTGGGCATGCTGAGGAGCGCCCTGTCTGTGGGCGTGCTGAGGAGCGCCCTGTCTGTGGGTGTGCTGAGGAGTGCCGTGTCTGTGGGTCGTGAGGAGCGCCCTGTCTGTGGGCATGCTGAGGAGCGCCCTGTCTGTGGGCCTGAGGAGTGCCGTGTCTGTGGGCGTCGTGAGGAGTGCCCTGTCTGTGGGTGTGCTGAGGAGCGCCCTGTCTGTGGGCGTCGTGAGGAGTGCCCTGTCTGTGGGCGTGCTGAGGAGCGCCCTGTCTGTGGGCCTGAGGAGCGCCCTGTCTGTGGGCGTGCTGAGGAGCGCCCTGTCTGTGGGCGTGCTGAGGAGCGCTGTGTCTGTGGGTGTCGTGAGGAGTGCCCTGTCTGTGGGCGTCGTGAGGAGCGCCCTGTCTGTGGGTGTCATGAGGAGCGCCCTGTCTGTGGGCGTGCTGAGGAGCGCCGTGTCTGTGGGCCTGAGGAGTGCCCTGTCTGTGGGCGTCGTGAGGAGCGCCCTGTTTGTGGGCCCTGTTCCTGCTCGGGGAGGGGCAGCTGGAGGGTTTTGTGTCCATATGAGTGTGCTGACCCCTTGCTGACCGCTGTCAGGCTCGGCGCTCACACGGCCCCCGGCCGGGAAGGACGCAGGCCAGGGGTGAACGTGTGCTTGTCCAGAGCCGCAGGGAGGTGTGGCTGACGTCAGTCAGAACCCAGTCCAGCGTGGATGGGCTGACACACGCGGACGCGCCTTCTGGAGACACGGCCCGCTCGTGTGGAGAGACCCAGTTACTGTCCGGAGGAAGGGGGCGCGGACTTCCTGCCCCACAGCTCAGTGTGCACCGGGCTCTGTTGGTGCCAGCGGCAGAAGTGGGCCGCGCAGGACCTCCGTCCCGTGGCTCCAGGGCACCACAGCCCGACCAAGGCCCTGCTGGTCCCCGGGGGCACCCCCGCCCACAGGAGTCCCCTACTGGACCAGGGCCCCACCCATCCCCAGGGGATCCCCCGGCCCCAGGGGTCTCCCGCAGAGGAGAGAGACCTCGGCTTCTGCAGGCCTGGCTCTGAGCCACATTTGAAGGACCGTCACCTAAGGGCGGTCTGAACCCCTGTCCCAGTTCCCGGGAATGACCAGGCCGCGGAGGTTTTGGGCCTGGAACCCAGGCTGTGTCTGCACCAGGTGTGTGACTTGTGTCATAACTAGCGTGTGTGATGATTTGGTTCTCACACGCCTGTTTGGAACTGAGGGCTGACGGCACTCACGCCGTGTAGCAGGAGGGCTGCCTCCCCCGCTGAGGGCTCTGGAGGAGGCCTTAGGACCCCGTCAGTCTCTGGGCAGCCTGAGTTGATGAAATTACTGAATTCCCAAGCAGAAGTGGTAAGGAAAAGGGTTATGTTTAGCCCTAATCAATTTCAACCTAATCTGTTTTTTCCTTTTTTATGTATTCACATGACATAACATTGATTGTTTCAAAGGGAATAATTCAGGGACATTTAGTACATCCTGCAGCCATCACCTCTGTCTAGTTCCAAAATAATTTCCTCATCCCCAGAGGAAACCCCCCACCACAGGCACCTACTCCCTCCCCATCTCTCCTCCCAGACCCTGGAAACCCCTGGTCTACCTTCTGTCTCTAGACATGACCTGTTCTGGACACTTCACGTGAGTGGATTCATACTCTGTGTGGCCTTGTGGATGGCTTCTTTCACCTGGAGAATGTTTTGAAGATCCTCCCCCTGCAACGCTTTGGCATGAGTCCCCCAGCCCTTTTTTATGGCCAAATAGTGTTGCACTGTGTGGCTAGACCAGATCTGTATAATGTCAGTTGTTGATGGACAGTTGGGGTTGTTCCCCAGACTCTGAGCTGCTGTGAATAACGCTGCTATGAGCACACGTGCATGAACATTGGTTTGAGCTTCTGCTTTCTCTGCTTTGGGTACATACCTAGAAGTGGGACTGGTGAGTCGCACAGTAAGTCTTTAAGTTTTTGAGGACCTGTCAGATTTGAGGACCCAAAGCAGCTGCATCATCTACATCTCCCCAGCAGCGCATAAGGGTCCCAGTTTCTCCCTTCTGCCTACAGTCACCTGCATCCAAGGCTGGGCTGTGGTCAGGCTCCCAGTTGAGAGGACCACGGGCTGCTGGCCTGAGTGCTGGCCTGGAGGGATCTGAGGACAAGATCTGAGTAGGCCTTAAAGTCTTTGTCCACATTCTGAAACCTACGAATTAATCATTGAAAGGGTGGTGGCCAAATATGAAGCATTCTCATCCTCTCTTTTGTCTTCATTTCCATTCTCAGAGAAAGTTCCTGCAGTCATCTTGACTCTTGCTTCACAGAAAATAACTTTAGTCAGAGTTTTGACTGGGATAAAATGGGATCAAAAGATCAATTTCCTGATTTACTTATTATGTAAGATTAAATGCAGTCACTGACCACCCGTCTGTCTGTGGATTTGGTTGTTCCTCAAAACAGAGAGTGAATTACGTTTCACAGAGCAGGCATCTGCTGCTGAACTATGAAATGAGCCTCAGAGAATAGAGATAGAGCTAATGTACAGAACTCAACTCTTTAGACTTTATTTGCTGTTGACTTCTGTGAAGTTTCAGTTATCTGAAATAAACTTACACAAATATGAAATGTAATGTTTCAGATTGCAAGGTAATATGTAATGTAGTATTTGTAAAATACTGTAGTATTAACTAGTGATGATTTGATTTGCACAGTCATGAGTTGTTAAAATGACTTCATTTTAACATCCACCAATGTAGATTAATAACATGAGTTCAGATTTAAAGATGGATGGGGGAAATGATGCTTGTAATACTTTTCCAAGGATTAGCAGTTTGGCATGTTTTGAAAAGAGTAGTTTAACTTTTGGGGTGTCAGGAAGTAGATTTTCTCCATTGCCGGCAGTGGGAAGGCCTAGTAATACTGGCACAGAGCATTAACTGTACACGTTATTAACAGTGAGGTGGATAACTTGGAATAAAGTTTTAAAAGTTTAAAAAAAAATGGTGGGGCAAGCTGCTCAGGCCACGGGGTGGGATTCTGGGGCTGGGGACCTCTGGTGCCCTGTCCGTGCCTCAGAACCTCGGAGAGGCAGCGTGCCCGCCGGCCGCCACTGGATGAAGCGTCAGAGGGGTAGGGAAGCCCCAGGGGCATCATCAGAGTCAAAGGCGAGGCCGCCCCGCGGCGGGGTCAGGTGGCGATCCTGTGACGGTGCCTCCACGGTGGCCCCTCTTCTCATCTGCGCTGATTCCTGCTGGCTCGCTGCTCTGCAGGTCGGGAGAGGGGAGGCCAAGGGGGAAATGGCCTTTAGGGAGAGTCCCGCATCGCCCACGGCTCCCTCGCGGGCGGCGGTGGGCTTCGGAGGAGGCAGAGGCCACCAGGGGAGCAGACTTGGCCTGGGTTTCCCCGTGGCCAGATGGGCCTGGGGTTCAAGCCTGTCCCCTCCTCTTTGTCCAGCTCATCCAGCAAATCAGGGCAATGCGCGGAGGGCAGTGGGCCAGGCCGCCGTGGAGAGGAAGGAGACGGGGGCTGGGACTCTCCCGTCTCGAGGGGAGCGGGGCTGCCGGTGGATGGCAGGGCCGCGCCTGTGGTCGGGGTGGGCATCCTGGGGGTGGGCACCCCCTGCCTGCCCTGTGCCCTCCTGGTCCTGCTCCTGGTCCCCATCTCTCCTCGTGGTCACTGCCTCCTTGTCTCTCTCTTCCCCTGTCGGTCACTGTTTGCAGAGCCCTAACCCTGCCTTTGCCCAGGTAGAGACCCAGCAGCGGGGCCGCCCTGCGGTCGGGTGGAGGAGGGGCTGCAGGCAGGGCTGCCCCCCAAGGGGAAGGGCCCTCTCAGCACGGGTGAGGCTGCCCACAGCCCCGTGGAATAAGCAGGCAGGCATCCCTGAAAGATGCGTGGATGTGCACAGCAGGGCCGGCCAGCTCGCACCCTGAGGAGTCAGGTCTGAGTCTCCCCTAAGGGGGTCCCAGGAGACGGCGGAGCTGGGAAGGCTGCGGGTGGGAGGGGGTGCACCTGCTGGGGGCCCTGGTTGCCCTGTCTCCCGCTGACCATGGTGCGGAGTTGCCCCACCTGTTGGGGGAGGCACGGGGGGCTCCTTTGCTTGCTCCGTCCCCATCTCTGATGCCGTTGTTGGACCGCAGCGCCCTGTGCATTGACCCATCGCTGTGAGCGGGCCGGCGTGGCTCTTGGGGTGGTCTCAGTGCTGTCTGTCTCCCAGGGCGCCAGAGCCAGGACGGCGGAGCCTGCAGCGTCAGGGGACCGCTCTGTGGTCACGAGCATTTCCGGGGAAGGACGCGTCCACTCTGAGAAACAGAAGTCGGCTCGACTCGGAGGTCTTTGCCATTTTCTTTGCCAATCAATCTGACCCTCCAAGTCCATTGTAGAGCCATGACTTTAAATTTACCTCCTAGGAGGGGGAGGAGTACCCTGTCCCCCTCCACAGCGGAGTCTGATTGAGAAAGTGCCAATTTGCACTCTGTTTCATGACAAAGCACCTCACCAGCAACCCCACCTGGAAGTGCTCTTATTACTTAAAAATAGATGAATGTGGAGAGAGCTGTTGTTTTTCAGTCACTCAAACATGTCCTACTCTTTGCAACCCTATGGACTGTAGCACGCCAGGCTTCCCTGTCCTTCATTTTCTCTTGAAGTTTGTTCATTCGTGTCCATCGAGTCGGTAATGCCATCCATCTCCTCCTCTGTCGTCCCCTTCTCCTCCTGCCTTCAATCTTTCCCAGCATCAGGGTCTTTTCCAGTGAGTCAGCTCTTGGCATCAAGTGGCTGAAGTATTGGAGCTTCAGCTTCAGCATCAATCTTTCCAATGAATATTCAGGGTTGATTTCCTTTAGGATTGACTGGTTTGATCTCCTTGCAATCCAAGGGACTCTCAAGAGTCTTCTCCAGCAAGCAAAAGTTAGCATGTTGCAAGAACTCAGTGTTGATGTTAACTGATCTTAAGGTATACCTGCTCAAAATAAGATCATTGTAGGCAGAATAGTTTCAGAGTTTATTTTCAGACTGTATTTGTTTTTAGTAGTACTTTAGGATTTAATGTGATGAAAGACAACTGTCGTGTGTTTTAAAATTTTCACTGCTCAGGCTAACAAAGGGATTGCGTCCTACTTGTCTGATTGAAGCATCTTTCTCTGTGTCAGCACCAGATGGCGCCATGGTGCAGGTCCTTAAAACACGATTTCATTTGAAAAATAAATTTGGGAATCATAGCTGCTGGTACACTAGTTTCAATAGATTTTGTTCAGTGTTTCAAATAGTGGATCAGAGAGTAAAAAACTGTATTTAGTGTTTCTTTTCTGGTCTCCATTCTCATCTGTTGTTGTAGTAGAAAGACTCTTTCCAACCAAACCTTGATTTTCAGGGTGAGTGGTGGGGAGGGGGCCAGCTGGAACAGACAGGGCGTCTGGAGTCGAATGTCCATGGCTTTGCCCCCTGGCCTTTCTGTTTTCTGTTCTCTTCTTCCCTTCTACCTTCAGGAAAGTGAGTTACTAAGAGTAACTTACACTACAGGTTAGTGGCTTACTTCACTAGAGGAATGGGTGCAAAGGAAGAAGAATGTTTGAAGCAAAGAATTGAATTGCTGGTGGAACATAGCTCTGGGTGACCAGCCAGTTTGGAAGATTTGTTCATTCAAGACTGACACTTACTTTCACCCTAATCTCATTGGTGTTCTTTTTATCTGGGTACAGAATAAAACCATGTCATTTACTGTGATAAAGACATTTTGCTCAAGGCAGATTTGGTTTTCCTTGTTTTCACAAGAATGCTATAACTAAGAATGGCCCCCGTGAATTTACAATGAATGAAAAAATGTTTTCGGAGCCTTCATTTGAATTCAGAGAGGAACTGTGTAAAAAATGGAACAGGAAAAGACATCTGAATATCCAGGAACACTATAATTGATGCATTTAAATCCTAAAACACTATTTATCATTGTCGCTAATGCAGATATAATATGTACTGCTGATGCTTCAAACGATAGGGTAAATTCCATTGTTGAAATTACAGCTTCTAGTGTATGTTCTTTCAGGTTATCCTTTATTTTTATAAAAATATTCCTCTTGCTGAACATATATTTTGAGATTAAGAAGTACCTTTTCTGTCTCAGAGAGGAATGTTTCTCACCCCTCAGTTCTGAAATCAGATGCGTGCTTTAGAAAGACGACCCTGCGGTGTGCTGAGGATGGGGTGGGGGACGTGAGGACCGGTGGGCACCTCCCTCCCTCCATCAGCTCCTGCGTGAGCACCTGCTCTGTGCCCGGCAGTGGGGCACAGTGGCCAGCAGCGGGAAGAGAGGAGTCCATTCGTGGGGCGTGGAAGGTCCAAGGATGCCCCAGGTAGTGGGGTACAGCGGCCAGTGGTAGGAGAAGGGAGTCCATTCCTGGGGTGTGGAAGGTCTGAGGACACCCAGAGCATGAGGGTCTTTGGGGACAGAGGGCAGGGAGCCCCCGTGGTTACCCTCTTCCCTGGGGTCTACAGCCCTGAGACAAGTGTGGGTCACTCGTACGTGGGCGGAGCTCTTCTGATTCTGTTTCTGCCCACCTCACCTCTGTCCACCCTTGGACACAGGTGTTTTGATGATGCCTTGCACCCACCCCGCACCCTGAAGTTAGTTACTAGTGGGGTTACCCGTATAAGTTTTAAAATTGCAGATGGCCCCTGGAGTTAAATCCGATGGTGGACTCAAATACTGATGGGTTTCCTTGATGGGAGTATTATGTAAAGGAACTCGTTTGTGAATGAATGTTCATATAGACACCATGTCTGTAACATGGCAAAACCTGAAAGCATTGATTTCTGGTGCCTCTTCTCCCGATTGCAGTGGAATTAAGGCCTGCATTTCTCACAGTGTGGGAAGGGAAATAAGTCCCTTGTTAGAGTACCGGACGTCTACTGACTCAGCCATTCAGCGAATATTGATGGCGGCACCGCCCAACCCTAAAGGATCTGGTCGCGCATGCTGCCTGCTGGCGCGGTACCCTGCCTTCATCCGTAGAGCTGGGCTCCGTGAGGCCGTTGAGTGGCTCTGGGCACATATGGTAGGAGCTTAATCGCTCCTAGTCCCCTTCATTCATAAGCAGGTCACAGACCAGGTCCTGGGATGAAAGGCCAACGCCAGCGGCCCAGGCCTGCACTCCGCTCCCACCTGTCAGGTGAGAACGGCTCCTGCCCTGGGAATCCCACATCAGGTCTCAGCGTCTTTTCTGCTCCCCGGCTTTGAGGACATGGGTGTTGGTTTGTAAAGCTTCTGACACTGAGAGCCAGCCTGGCCCGGCTCCTGGGGCCCGGGGAGTGAAGAGTGATGGCCAGGGAGGGCTGGCCTTGTCTCCGCGAGGTGCGGAGGCGAAGGAGCCGAGAAGGCAGAGGCGGCCCCGCGCTGCAGGAGGAAGCCGGCCGAGCGGTGTTTAGGGTGTGCTGGGCTGTGTTTTCTCAACTTTGCAGGAAAGAGAGAACGAGCCTGGGGCCACACGTTTCAGTGGTTCCTGTGCGTGCCCCGGCCCCGTGCCCTCTCCTCATCCCGGTCTTTTAACGAATCTGTGAGATGCACATCTCGGCCTGCCTTCCGGGGTGTGGCCCTGTGGCCCCAGGATGACAAAGAGCCTGGACGTTACGTAGGCCGTGCCCCGCGTGGCATGAGGGATCTTAGTGCCCCGACCAGGAATTGAACCCACGCCCCCTGCATTGGCAGCACGGGGTCGTCTTAGCCACTGAAGCGCCAGGGAAGCCCCAAGATTCTGGACTTTGATCCCGGAGGTGGGGTGCTGGAGGCTTCTTTGCCTCCAGTTCCGCCCCAAACCACAGAGGACAGAGTCCGTGAGGACATGCATCTCCTCAGCAGACGCTCGCCCTCCCTTTGCAGAGCCGAGAGCAGGACAGAGCTGCGATGTGGGCGCTAAGTGCCGCGGGGCCGCGGGCAGGACCTCCGGGACTCAGGGCTGGGCCCTGGGCGCGCCGGGGGGCGTCTTTCACCTCCCAGTTCATTTGCTGAGAGTCCCCGGTTTATGAGAGGGATTTTGCTCTGGGTCACGCGGGCGGTGCTCGTCAGAGGCCTCCCCAAGCTGGGGGGCTGCCTGAGGACCCTAGGCGCCTCGTCATCACGGCCTCTCCCGCTCAGTGCGTGCCGATGTTCCGGCTCCCACGGGGTGCCCGTGGTGCTGGGCCGTGGTCAGGGCGGATGGAGACGGGGTTCCGTGCGCTCCTGCGGGGTCTGCCCGTGCGGTGATGCCCTGGGATCTGCGTTTCAGGTGTCGCTCCATCCCTGGGGAACGGGTTTCTGCACTGGCCTGTCCCTCTGCTTCGTGAGCGGTTTGTCTGGGATGAAGGCCGGCCGGCCTGCTTCGTCCCCATCAGAGGACTCACCTCTGAGAGCGAGCCCTTCCTCTCTGCTTCCTCTGTGCGCTGGACGGGGCGGGAGAGCGGCCGGTGGTTGCTGAGTCCCGTGGTTCTTCTGTCGGAGCATCGGTGACTCCCGGCTCTGCCCCGCCTCTCGCTACTGCAAGAATCCCAACCATTCCAGGCAGGAAAGCCCACTTCAACTCCTAAGCTTCAAGCAACAAAGACACACACAAAGCTGCCCTCGGAACACAGAGAAAGGGAGGTATTTGCATGATGTCCTTCTTGTCGTCCTCCAGGTATGAAGTGTGTGATTTTAATGACTCATTGATAGTAGGAACTTAGGGCTACTGTGTTTGGTCTGTTGGCTTATCGACCAGACAACTGCAGCTTACTTGTCACAACAAAATTTCACTGTAGGAGAAACTGTAGAATTTCTGTTTGTTTGTTTCACGTATGGGCATTTAGTTCGAGTAACGAGTCTCCTTTATGAATGGGCCTGGATGACATACACGGCTGAGGCTTTTGTCTCAGAGATGGTCAGAATAGTAAGTGTAGTCACCACTGAATTATGTCCTGGACTGAAGTAGATTCTCACCATTAATTGGATGTAGGCCCTCTGACCTTTCTGCAGGAAGCAAACTAAAGGTATAATAATTTTTATAAAGATGAGCTTTCTGTACTTCCAGTAATTTTTTTTTTAAAACACTGAAATAATTTCTAGACAATGGGAAGAACTCTGACTTTACTGTCCTTGAAATAAGTACAGTTTGGTTTTCAGGGTTGTCACCTTTTTCTCTCTAACTGTCACTCCCTTGCCCCCTGCCATAGCCCCCGACCAGGTGAGGATGATCCAGGAAAATGAACACAAAGATCACTCACATTCAGGAACAAACATCTAATTGAGTCAAACTTAGATTTCAACCAATGTTGTTTTTAAAATGATCTCATTCAGATTCTTTCCCAAAATGTCAAGCCAAATAGAAGCCAAACCAACATTTGAGAAAACTAAAAGCGTATCTTAGTGGCACTTTTTTCATGTGAGACTAAATACTTTATGTAACATTTATAAAAACTCAGGAACTAGAATATGGAAAGCAGGCTAAGAAAATCAAAGGCTCCCAATAGGCTTTTGAGATAGATAGCCTGGATTAAGCAGGAGGAAGTCACACATGGGCCTCAGCTTGTTTATTTCAGATTCTGCTTGTTTTTATCATTATTAGTTTTTGACTTCTGTCTCTTTTTCCTGGTTTTTGCTCCACTTATTGGATGGGCCACCAGTGATCCTCCTGAACACTGTGAGTTCAAGATTTTTTTTTATCATTTTCTAATTGATGTTTGTAGGCCGACTGATTGGGGCTTCCCTGATGGCTCAGATGGTAAAAAATCTGCAATGCAGGAGACCTGGGTCTGATCCCTGGGTCAGAAAGATCCCCTTGGGAAGGGAATGGCTACCTGCTCAGTATTCATGCCTGGAGAATCCCATGGACAAAGGAACTTGGTGGGCTACAGTTCATAGCGTTGCAATGAGTCGGACGTGACTAGTTTGCTTCATGATGTAAAGACTGGGCCAACTTATCTGAGTTCAAAAATCTGATGACCTGGTCAAGGGCTACATATGTAAGAAGTGCCCACTGACTACTGATGGTGGCTTAACACCAAAGCAGACTTGCAAGGGTCTTGGAACTTGCCTTTGCTGAGATCTGCCATTCTCATTGTCTGCCGCCAGTGATGCCTGGTGGTCCCTTGCCTCTCGCCACCCTGAGAGAATCCTGATGGCTCCAGGTTGGAGCATAGGAAGAGTAGATGCCTTCCAGGTGCCCTGAGCCGCATCCTATGCTATGCAGTCCGGGGACAGCCTGGCAGAACGGATCAGTTAACTGTTCAATTATCTTTAGTGTTTATAAATTTAGGTGAAATAACCAATTTGACCTTTGCATGTGAAATCAGTGTCTTGATGTAACAGTGTAGAATCTCTTGTTTAGGATGGCTGCATCAAAGGTTAGAGATAATCACTCTGTTAGATAATGTACAAAAAAGCATGTGCCTCTATGCATACACTTATCTACATGCATTTTTATGAAATAATTTTAAAGACACAGATACATCTTCTTATATGCCCTACTTGTGCAGTCATGGAAAGATAATTAGCAACATGTATGAAGTTTGTTAGTTGCTCAGTCGTGTTTGACTCTTTGCAACCCCATGGACTGTAGCCCACCAGGCTCCTCTGTCCATGGGATTCTCCAGGCAAGAATACTGGAGTGGGTTGCCATTCCCTCCTCTGACCATGTTTTGTCAGAACTCTCCACTATGACCTGTATGTCTTGGGTGGCCCTGCATGGCATGGCTCATAGCTTCATTGAGCTACACAAGCCCCTTCGCCATGACAAGGCTGCGATCCATAGCGAAGCCTGGCGTGCTGCAGTCCATGGGGTTGCAAAGACTTGGATATGACTGAGGGACTGAACAACAGCAAAAGCAAATAAAGTATTTTGTCAGCAAAGACAGGAGTATAAGCAGTTACTCCTACCTCTGCTGAACTGGCAAAGATTGTTTAGAAATAAGGGCAATAGGATGCTGGCTACATGACTGAGTGGCTTATTTGAAGTAGAGATGTGTGGTCTTTGAAAGAAGTTATCAATGATGTGACAGAAATCTTGAAAAACACCCATTTCAATGGGAAATTATCATCAAGGCTTTGTACTAACAGGTTAGCTGCCAAGACAAAGCCTTGGGGAATATAATATTATGCTTGAAGGTATTAGTTGCGACAATAAAGAACCACAAAAAGCTATCACTCCATTAATCTTAGTCGCTTCAGCTAGAACTTTATCGCGATAGTGTATTCCACAGTTAGTGGTTTTCCTAATTAGGTGAGAACTTGATTTTCCTAGTTTGTGTCGAATAAGTATCGATGCTGGTTGTGCTAGTGAATTAGCAGAGGATTTCATTTAGTCCTTGCTCTTGCTTCTGCTTCTGGGATATCACCAGAGACCTGTAGGGAGGGGGTGGGCAAGGCTGTGGGGCTGGCTGGCTGGTCAGGAAAGTCAGGGCAACTTATGCACGTACATGCTGAGGAAGGCTGCATAGCAGGCAGGTGACGCTTTGTTCTAGAAATCCCGGTGTTCTTCACTAGTATGCTGTACGCAGTCACTCGGTCATGCGTGACCCTTTGTGACCCCCATGGAGTGTAACCTGCCGGGATCCTCTGCCCATGGGGTTCTCCAGGCAAGAATACTGGAGTGGGCTGCCATTCCCTTCTCCAGGGGGTCTTCCCGAGCCAGGGACTGAACCCACCCCTCCTGCGTCTCCTGCATTGGCAGGTGGATTCTCTACTACTGCACCACCTGGGAAGTCCTATTCTGGCTCCTATATCTCCCCCCAAATAAACAGATTTTGGGCAATTTATGGATGAGGAACCACTCCATTTAACAGAGAGAAAGCCTTCTTGGAGGAAGTGGTGCCAACCTCCGTCATCACAGCTGTGGGCCACCCTAAGACCCGGTGGGCCATTCTGGGAGCTGGTCTGGGAGGCGTCTGTTTTGGTCCTTGGGGCTGGACTTGGGGTGGGGGGAACCACGGCCCTGTCTCCTCCTTCACTGTCTCCTGCAGACACCAGTACAAGGCCAAGAGCCACCATTCTTCTGTTCTGAGATAATCAGATTGTGCAGGTAATAGAGCGTTGCTTCTTCAGAAAATAACTTGAGAGCAGTGTTTTTTCGTAGCGGACTGGAAGGCAGCATTGTCCTTTTGCTTTTTGTGGACCGCACGGAAACCACTTCTTCACCCTGTGGGTCTCCAGTGATGGAGAGCCGCATGTAAGGAAGCTGCCTGCTGCCATCTGTCTCCAGACTGATAGCTACCTGTGCTCCTCGGAGCGAGTGAGCTGCTGTTTAAATCCCCAGCAACTTAGAGCGAAGCTGGGGAAGCCAAATTCTGGCTTGCCTGCCTCCCTTACCTCCTCGAAGACAAACAGCCAGAGACGCGGGCTCCTGGGCAAAAAGGCCCCGCTCCTTTGTGTTCTCTTGGAGCACGCTCCGCTCCCTGAAGCTACGAAATATTCCCCCATTGTCTGTGTGAGGCTCTGTCTGTCTCCGGGGCGTCTACCTGTGTCTGTCCCGCGTTGTGTGTGAAAACGCAGCAGCCCTCCCCAGCCTGTCAACGTGATAGAACAGCGGCCTGGCTCTGAAGGGAGATAATCGTAGCTTATTCTGATTAAAAGGAAACAAAGCATTTTAAGTGGCTGGTGGGCGAGGGGAGTCAGGCGGCCAGGGCATCTGATAGGCGGGGTCTCAGCCAGTGTTGACAGCTGAGGTTTTAGCAGAAAGTGCTGCAGAGGAAAGAATGCTCTTCTCTTCCAAACATCAGCTATTGTTCCGATATTATCGACTTTTCGAGAGGGTTTAGAATGTGTGCAGACTTCAAATATGGGGTCCTTGAGTTCAGTTTTTTGAACCCTGTGAAATCTAGTGCGGCAACCAGAGCCGGACATTTTATCACAAAAATAACCCGCAGGGACAATGCGGAGCGTTCTTCCAACAGCTTCTTAATGCAAAGTTTGTTAGAGACTCATATGTACGTGCACATGCACACGTGCCATGCTCCATACATTAGTGATAAAGTCATTGTGATACAGAGACTTACAGTAAAGATGGGGAATAGAGATTGGCCCTTATAGAGCCGGTTTCTCTCTAGTTAATTTTTTCCGTGCTTTATACACATATAGACCATATAGATTTTTAAAAACAGCATCACCTTCACATGGAAGAAAAAATCAGTATAACCAGACTCAGAGTTTTACAAAATGCTAATATTAAGGAAAAGATTTCTTCTCTTTTTTATACAGTCAAGCTTGACCCACTCATCCATTTATTGACCCAACAGCTATAAGAGGTAGGTGTGTTCCAGGCACTGTCTGGGGTGTTTGGGACGAAAGAGACCAAATCTGTGCCTTGCTGCTGCTGCTGCTTTTGCTAAGTCACTTCAGTCGTGTCCGACTCTGTGTGACCCCATCCCTGGGATTCTCCAGGCAAGAACACTGGAGTGGGTTGCCATTTCCTTCTCTGATGCATGAAAGTGAAAAGGGAAAGTGAAGTCGCTCAGTCGTGTCTGACTCTTAGCGACCCCATGGACTGCAGCCTACCAGGTTCCTCCGTCCATGGGATTTTCCAGGCAAGAGGACTGCAGTGGGGTGCCATTGCCTTCTCCAAATCTGTGCCTTAACCCGACCTAAATTCTTATTTGAGGAGACAGATAATAAATAAGCAAATAAGTAAAATATGTCAAAGTGGTTAAGTGGGGAAAATAAAGGTGGTGTGTGTGCTAGTCGGGTGGGTGGGGTCACAGCAGTGGTTTGGTCTGTGGTGGATGGAGTCACGGGGGTGGGTGGGCCTCAGTGGTGGGTGGAGCCATGGCAATGTGTAGGGTCTCCGTGGTGGGTGGGGTCACAGTGGTGGGTGTGGTCTCAGTGGTGGGTGTGGTCTCAGTGGTGGGTGTGGTCACAGTGGTGGGTGGGTCTCAGCAGGGTTACAGTGGTGAGTGGGTCTCAGTGGTGGGTGTGGTCTCAGCGGTGGGTGTGGTCACAGTGGTGGGTGTGGTCTCAGCGGTGGGTGTGGTCACAGTGGTGGGTGTGGTCTCAGTGGTGGCTGTGGTCACAGTGGGGTTACAATGGTGAGTGGGTCTCAGTGGTGGGTGGGGCTCTGGTGGGTGTGGTCTCAGTGGTGGGTGTGTTCACAATGGTGGGTGGGTCTCAGTGGTGGGTGGGGCTCTGGTGGGGTGGTCTCAGTGGTGGGTGTGGTCTCTGGTGAGTGGGTCTCAGTGGTAGGTGTGGTCTCAGTGGTGGGTTTGGTCACAGTGGTGGGTGTGGTCACAGTGGTGGGTGGGTCTCAGCAGGGTTACAGTGGTGAGTGGGTCTCAGTGGTGGGTGTGGTCTCAGCGGTGGGTGTGGTCACAGTGGTGGGTGTGGTCTCAGTGGTGGGTGTGGTCACGGTGGTGGGTTGGTCTCAGCAGGGTTACAGTGGTGAGTGGGTCTCAGTGGTGGGGTGGTCTCAGTGGTGGGTGTGGTCTCAGTGGTGAGTGGGTCTCAGTGGTGGGTGGGGTCTTAGTGGTGGGTGTGGTCACAGTGGTGGGTGGGTCTCAGTGGTGGGTGTGGTCACAGTGGTGGGTGTGGTCACAGTGGTGGGTGTGGTCTCAGTGGTGGGTTTGGTCACAGTGGTGGGTGGGTCTCAGCAGGGTTACAGTGGTGAGTGGGTCTCAGTGGTGGGTGTGGTCACAGTGGTGGGTGTGGTCACAGTGGTGGGTGTGGTCTCAGTGGTGGGTGTGGTCACGGTGGTGGGTCGGTCTCAGCGGGGTTACAGTGGTGAGTGGGTCTCAGGGGTGGGTGCGGTCTCAGTGGTAGGTGGGTTTCATAGGTGGTGAGTGACGTCACAGCAGTAATTCATTCAGAAGGGAGTGGCTGGGTCACACAGTAATTCTGTATGTAGTCTCTGATGGGCTGTTTCCACCAGAAGACCCCAGGGCTCTGACTTCTCCGCGTGCTCACCACTTGTTATGTTCTGTGTTTTGGTGATCGGGCTTCTCTATGAGGCCGGGTCGGAGGGCCAGGGTGGAAGCACGCCCGTACCCAGGGGAGCCCTGACCGTGGTGGCCCCAGGTGGGGCTGCACCAGCTCTTGTATCCAGGTGTGCTTTGCAGGTACCATCTCGTGTGTTGCTGAGGGATGTTGGGTGTAGGAGAAGGAATGTCCTGGAGGAGCCTGGTGATTTTGGCAGAGTGGCCGACAGGAAGGGCATTTCCCTTTGCTGAGTTGGAGATAGAATTCGGGTGTATTGTAAGTCATCTTCATGTGCCTACAAGACTAGGAAAAGCTTGGTGTAATTGGTGTGTTTCTGATCCATTCCCGAGCTGTCACGTGTAACACTGATGTCCCAAGAGCAGGTGCCCAGCGCGACGTGGGAGTGCTGGACCTGTCGCCTGGTGATGGTTCAGAAGAGGCTCAGTCTTTCACCACCCTCATCCCCTCGAGCCTGTTCCTTCTCCCGCTTCCCCCTCCTCCAGTCCCTGTCCCTGAGGATGGTCCATCCCTCCCTGGGGCCAGGATCTCCCTTGGGGGTACCTCTGCTTTCCCTCTGGTCATCTTGGTTTCCCACCCACCTGCATGGTGATTTCTGTGTATGATTTCAGCTTTCTGCAGTAGCCACTGATACTTAATTGTTTAAGCTCTTGGGCCAAGGAGGCAATGCATGTTATGCTGTTGCTCTTTCTGATCTGAAGTTTATCTCTGGCTCCAGAGTGTAAGGTGTCCGTGTCCTGGGAACAGTAGGGTCCAGTGAGGGACACAGGTACCGGTCCAGAGGCAGGTGTCCTCCAGTTGCCGAGCCGTCTCCCTCCCCCGCCCTCCCTCTCCCATCCACACTCCAGTCTCTTCTGGTTTAGGAGACACCGTGATGAAACCCAGTTCTGGCCACTCTCTCCCCCTCCCTCTGTGGAGCTCTGCAGTTTTCAGGGCCTTTCCAGTACCTGCCCTTCTGTAAGGTCTTATCTGGCCACTGCAGCCTGTATTAATTTCCCCGTTTTTTGAAACCTCACTGCATTTTAATTTTTGCCAGTTTCAAGCCATTTGGGCACTTCTGTGAAGGAACCTTTTGCATCTCAGCTGCAAGGTCAGGGCGTATGGGGACGGGAGTGGTCTCTCGGATTTGTCTTGTCTCCTTGTCATCTTGCAACTCTGTGGGAGACAGATTAGGATGTGCTCAGTGAACACTGGAGGGGAAAGAGTATCCTTTCCACACGTTGCACTCCTGGGGCCTCAGACTTTCTTTCATGTAAACGTATGGGTCATCATAAGACCAGTGATACAAGGAGCAAGCGGACCTATTACGTTGGGTGACCGTGGTCCTGTCTCTGCAGGTGACATTCGGTGACAACCAGTCTGACATCAGCTCGAGCATCTTAATCTGGAGACAGAACTCACGCCAGGAGGCTCCAACTTGGTCATGTGCTCCAGAGGAAGTCTAGCCATGGACTAGACCTCAGTTCAGTTCAGTTCAGTCACTTAGTCATGTCTGACTCTTTGTGACCCCATGAACCACAGCACGCCAGGCCTCCCTGTCCATCACCAACTCCTGGAGTTTACCCAAACTCATGTCCATTGAGTCAGTGATGCCATCTAACCATCTCATCCTCTATTGTCCCCTTTTCCTCCTGCCTTCAGTCTTTCCCAACATCAGGGTCTTTTCAAATGAGTCAGTTCTTCGCATCAGGTGGCCAAAATATTGGAGCTTCAGCTTCAACATCAGTCATTCCAAAGAACACCCAGGACTGATTTCCTTTAGGATGGACTGGTTGGATTTCCTTGCAGTCCAAGGGACTCTCAAGAGTCTTCTCCAACACCACAGTTCAAAAGCATCAATTCTGCACTCAGCTTTCTTTATAATCCAACTCTCATATCCATACATGACTACTGGAAAAACCATAGCCTTGACTAGATGGACCTTTGTTGACAAAGCAATGTCTCTGTTTTTTAATATGCTGTCTAGGTTGGTCATAACTTTCCTTCCAAAGAGTTAGTGTCTTTTAATTTCATGGCTGCAATCACCATCTGCAGTGATTTTGGAGCCCAACAAAAAAAGTCTGATATCGTTTCCACTGTCTCCCCATCTATTTCCCATGAAGTGATGGGACTGGATGCCATGATCTTAGTTTTCTGAATGTTGAGCTTTAAGCCAACTTTTTCACTTTCCTCTTTCACTTTCATCAAGAGGCTCTTCAGTTCTTCACTTTCTGCCACAGGGAGGCCTAAATTCTCAGTAGACAGAATATACGTATGAAGGCATCATTCCAGGTGTCTTAAACATGTGCACACTGTAAGTCCTCTATGTCCACAACACTACCAGATGTTTCAATGTGGAAGTCACCTCTCCCGCTGCAGACAGCACCGTCCAACCATCTCTTTGTGGGAAGTGCTCTCAAATCCCCGGTGGGTGTCATGGTGTCCCCTTCTGGGGCCCACCCCTGTTCTACTCTATTTATTCTCAAAGGTCTAGTTTGGGGGTTTGACTTTTCCGTATTGGTCTTAGGGCTTCCCTGATAGCTCAGCTGATAAAGAATCCACCTGCAATGCAGGAGACCCTGGTTTGATTCCTGGGTGGGGAAGATCCACTGGAGAAGGGGTAGGTCACACACTCCAGTATTCTTGGGCTTCCCTTGTGGCTCAGCTGGTAAAGAATGCACCTGCAATGTGGGAGACCTGGGTTAGATCCCTGGGTTGGGAAGATCCCCTGGAGAAGGGGAAGGCTACCCACTACAGTATTCTGGCCTGGAGAATCCCATGGACTATATAGTCTATGGGGCCGCAAAGAGTCGGACACGACTGAGCGACTTTCACTTCATTATCTTGGGCTTCGTTCTGCTAGAACTCCAAAACTGGCCACCTGATGCGAAGAACTGACTCATTTGAAAAGACCGCGATGCTGGGAAAGCTTGAAGGCAGGAGGAGAAGGGGACAACAGAGGATGAGATGGTTGGATGGCATCTCCGACTCAATGGGCACGAGTTTGAGTAAACTTTGGGAGCTGGTGAAGGACAGAGAGGCCTGGAGTGCTGCAGTCCATGGGGTTGCAAAGAGTCGGACACGACTGAGCAACTGAAATGAACTAACTGCTGGAAACACTCAAAACACTTGTTTTATTACCTTTTAAGTCCTTGAAGGTGGCGACGTGTTTCCTTGGATCCATAGGACCCAGCGCAGAGCTGAGTTGATAGTGGGCACCGTTGTGTTTCCTGAACCAGTGAAGGAATGCCGTGGTGTGGGGCCCCCAGAACTCTCCGCCTGGAGCTGGGCAGGCATAAATGTCTTCTGTGGTTACCACGGTGGGTTACTACTCAGGAGGAATTTCTTTCAAATGTCTTCTAGTCTCCTGGAAATTCTATACACTCTCAGTCACCCACCAGGGATCAAATTCAAGCCAAAAGTCATCCTATGAGTCTGAATACGGTTCTCCAAGTTTTATTTAGTAACCTCCCTCTACAAAGTGATTTTCTTTCCCAAGTGAGAAACAAAACCAGAATTCTAACTCTGCGTTAAACCTAAGCAAACAGTGGGTTACACAATGGGTTACGGCAGCTGTAACTGGAGAGAGCCCGGCCCTGAGCAAACGTGGAGAGAGGCGTCTTTGATGCTCTGTCCTCCTGGGCCCCGCCCCGCCGGGATGCAGGCCCCCAGCCTTCTGGGGACTTCAAAGCCGAGCCGCACCTCCAGCCTGGCCCCACCCGAACCCCGGGAGCCTGCGGAGTGCGCACCCAGCCATACTCACGGCCGAGACGCACGGCAATTTGTTCTCGCTGCTGCGACTTTGAACTTGGGATCTCAGGTTTCTCTCTGTGTCACTGGCTTTGAACTGCAATTCCTCGCTGCCTGAATTATCTCTTTACAACTGCTGCTCGATACCTGTCGGAGGGCCTCACACATTCCAGCCCCTCACCTGCCAGGGCCCAGCCGCCACCTCCTGCTTGAGCCTCATCTCTCCTCATCACCTCCACCAAGACCTGGGGTCTCCGATGTGTTGAGGTCACTTCCTAACACCCTGTGCGTCTTCGCTGCCTTGGAGGGTCTTGAGGTTGGAGCTGTCCTGCCATGGCAGAAACAGGAAAAGATGGGGCCGGGGATGGCGGCCTTCCTGGGGCTGACCTGGGATCCTGGTCCCCTGGTCCGTCTTACACCCACCCCCAGGTGAGGAACGCCCCCCAACACTGCCCTGGAGCCCCACCCCCTGGAGCCCCGCCCCCTGGAGCCCCGCCCCTGGAGCCCCGCCCCTGGAGCCCCGCCCCCTGGAGCCTTTTCGCTTTTCCTAACCAAAACGCTTCCTAAGTCGCAGTGTTCTCTCAGGGTTGGGACTTCACCCTGCTCTAATCACAGATTCCAGGAGATGGAAAGTGGTTTTGGTGGACCTGCAGTCCTTTTCAGACCGTGGGCATGCAGGGCTCACCTGCGCTCCCTCAGTGAGAGGCATATGCGTCCTGAGGTTCCGTTCACCACAGGAGAAAAATACACGTGGTTGCCACTTGTGCACGAAACCACGATGAACAGCTGTCTAGATTCTTCTGTGAATCCCAGAGATTTTGCCTGGACACCGAGACGTAGCCACGGTCACAGAGTTCTTGCGTGAGATGTGTTCATGGTACAGATGAAGACGGCAAATGTCTAGTTCCAGCGCCAGGCCCTGGGGGGTTCTGGCTGTGACCCCAGCTCTCGTGGGCAAGCAGGCCTGGGGCCCCCGAGGGTGGGGGTTCCTCTTTGCTGTGCCCTCCTCTCACTCCCCTCAACTCCTGTCCCGTCACCTCCTCTGTGGACCTTTCCCTCCAGGCGCCTGGTCACGAGGATGTGATGTGCCCCAGGGTAGGGGCCTTGTCCTGTCCACTGAGGTACCGGGCCCGCAGGCACGCCTGCCTCCCCTCAGCTCCCTGGTCTGTGTCGGATGACCACCTGGCTTCTCTCAATACATCTCGAGCCTTCTGACTCCACAGCTTTCAACAGGATGTTTTCTTGCTAAAAATCCTTACTTTTTACCCAACTCTCCAAAACTGATCACCTCTTGAGGTTCCAGCTCAGACTTCCTCTTGATTTGATTTGTTTTGTTTTGGCGGTGCTGCGTCCTCGAGACACGCAGGCTCGTCCTTGAGACGGTCGGGCTTCTCCAGCCATGCTGCGTGGACACGTGGGATCTCAGTTACCCCCACCAGGGGTCGAACCCTTGTCCCCTGCGTCGGAAGGTGGATTCTTAACCCCTGGACCACCAGGGAGGTCCCTCAAATTTCCCCGCATGAAGTCTTTCTGAAATGTTCCTCCTCTTCTGCTGAATTCCTACAGAGTCTCTGTGTGTTGGTGAAACGTAGTTTTCTAACCATATCACGAGCACCCAGAAAAGTGTCTTTTATGCCAGTTCAGTGATTGGTTCTGTAAATGGATATTTAAACGAGCTTTGTGTTGGAGGCCATAGGGTCCGGCTTCAGGGAGGATGTCGTGAGTCATTGACCCACAAAACAAACACTTCCCCTGGTGGGGCAGGCACTCAGCCCGGGGACAGAGCCGTGGCAGCCGTGGCCGGGATTTGGGCAGAGGGGACTCATTCAGTTCCTGAAAGGCATTAATTACCATGCTGGGGCCCGGCAGACATCTCAGCATCGGTGGACTTTGGTGGATGGTTGAACAATGCAGGCAAAGGGCATCATCACGAGTAAGGGCCAGGATGGGCGTCTCTGGGGCCCCCAGGAGCAGGACATGAATCTTGCCGCAGCCAGGCTGGGGACCTGGAGGGAGTTCAGCAGTCTGAGCTGTGAGCCCCTGGGATCCGGGACGGTGAGCCAGCCAGGTCACTGTGGAATAATTGTCTGATCCTTCTGTTTCTTAGTATTGTAATTCTGGCCCTCACGCTTTTAGCAACCATCTCTTTCTTAAAAGACACGGGCCCTCGGATCAAACTGTTCCAGTGGCACTGACGTTGTCTGTGGCTTGTCCTCTGTATTTCCAGGTCAGCACCCCAGATCCTCTTGGGAGGTTAGTGGCTCTGCGGGCCCAGGGCCTGGGAGGGCGGGGCCACCTGGCACCGCTCCAGGCCTCATGTCCCGGGGCTCCTCTTGCTTCTGCTGAGTAGACTGGGGCCTTAGGAGGACCAGCGTCTTGTCTGAGAGCTCCACTCATGCTTATTGGATGCTGGGTTTCCTCGGTCTGGCTCTGCATTCCCGGTCACTCTCTCCACCCCCCCACCCCGCTTCTTCCTCTGCCGTCCGTGCCTGCAGCCCCCTCATCTCCCCTCCTTCCTCCCTCCCCCCACCCCCTGTCAGCTTGGCTTCCAGACCGCCCACCTCCCAGACCTGTTTCTTCTCCCCTCGCCGCAAGTCTTCATCTGCGTCATCCGCTCTCTCAGAATTCCTTTCCTCCTCCCGTCAGAATCTCCACTGGTCCTTAAAGGCCTGGCGAGTGTCACTGTCCCCAGTGCACTAAGCGCTTTATTTTATCCCGCACAGATCTAGCATGTTTGCGCCTCCTCTGGCTCCTATGGTCAGGAGGACACGGTGGTTCTTACACTTTCCAGCAAACACACCTCCTTCCCGCGGGGGAGACCACGTCCTTCTCTGCATTGTCACTTGCTGCTCGCATGGAAGCCGGACCAGCCCTGCGGGGCGACCTGCCCTGTAAAGTACAGGACGCAGTCTCACAGCTTCAGGAGCTCCTGGAAAAGGCCCGTCTCTTCCTGTGCGCGCTCAGTCGCTCAGGCGTGTCCGACTCTTCGACCCCATGGACTGTGGCCAGCCAGGCTCCTCTGTCCATGGGGATTCTCCAGGCAAGAATACCGGAGTGGGTAGCCTATCCCTTCTCCAGGGGATCTTCTGGACCCAGGAATCGAATCAGGGTCTCCTGCACTGCAGGCGGATTCTTTCCCAGCTGAGCCACCGGGAAGCCCTGGGTCGGGAAGATCCCCGGAAGGGATGGGCTGCCCACTCCGGTATTCTTGGGCTTCCCTTGTGGCTCAGCCAGTAAAGAGTCTGCCTGCGATGTGGGAGACCTGGCTTTGATCCCTGGCTCGGGAAGATCCCCTGGAGGAGGGGATGGCAATCCACTCTGGTATTCTGGCCTGGAGAATCTCATGGACAGAGGAGCTTGGCAGGCTGCAGTTCATGGGGCCGCCCAGAGTTGGACACGACTGAGCAACTATGTGCACATGCACATCTCTTCCTCAGAGTCCTGAATCCTCGCGGCCTTGTTCTTACAGCGCTTACGGCCCTTCACGCTCCGTCCAGTCTCCCTCAGCCTTGTCCTCCCCTGCCCCTGGGCTCTGGGGCGGTTCTGTGGCCCCTCTGTCTCCTCGTCACGTCACTCCTCGGCCTCCTGACTAACTGTCCATGCCCGTGGGCTCAGCCCTCACTGCCTTTAGTGGTGGGGTTTTGTTTCATTGAAACGCACATCCTTTGAAAACAGAGCCAAGAGCATAACGTCACCGGTTATACATCCCACGTGTGGGTCCACAGCTCACCCAGGAGCTGGTTAAGGCCCCTTGTCATGAACTGGGGTCTAAAGCGCGAGCGTGTAGGAGCCCAGACTGCACACCTCTGCGTTGCTTGTCGGTATGTTGAAGGGAACATTCTTGACGGGCACGCACCCCTGTGCCAGCGTCTCGCCTGCTGTATGTTACGGTGTCGCCCTGACGGGCCCATGCGGCCAAGGGCAGGGTGCTGTGACTGTGCTGACTCCAGGAGGGCTGGAGGCTCGGGGGAGGCCCCCTGCTTTCACCAGGTGCCCCTGGGACTGGAGCCTGCAGCCTGGCCCTCTGGGCGGCTTCTCCGGGCGGCTTCTCCTCCCAGAGCCTGGAGGATGAGCGCGTCCCCAGCACCAGCCTCGGCTGCGGTCAGCGGGGCGACTCGACCCTCCCTGCCATCCATCACTAGTGCTGTGGGGCAGTCACGAGCCCCAGGGTCAAGCTCGTCTGTGGGGACCGCAGGTAAAGCCCACCTCTCCAGTGTGGGGAGCTGCCTCTGTCCTCCCAGCTGCACATCACACACACACAGGGTGGACAGCCCGTCCCCACTGTCTCGTGGCGTTTCCAGTTTAGCCTCTGGGTCACTGTTGCTGTTTGTTGTTTCTTTGCAGTTGCTCAGTCGTGTCCGACTCTGTGACCCCATGGACTGCAGCACGTCAGGCCTCCCTGTCCTCCACTGTCTCTCAGAGTTTGCTCAAACTCATGTCCATTGAGTCAATCATGCCTTTGGTCTGAAATATTTACTATAAAATTGTGTGTGTTCTGAGAACAGATGTCTTTTGATCTGTACTTTTTCCTTATGATAGACGAAGATTGGGGAAGACATTCACGGTTATAAGCCTAGAATTCTGAACTCTGCATTCACATGGGTGTATCTTTCCCTTTCTCCCTTGCCTTTCACTTCTTTTTTTCCCTCAGCTGTTTGTAAGGCATCCTCAGACAACCACCCTGCCTTTTTACATTTCTTTTTCTTGGGGATGGTCTTGATCAACATCTTCTATACAGTGTTAAGAACGTCTGTCCATAGTTCTTCAGGCAGTCTGTCTATTAGGTCTAATCCCTTGAATCTATTTGTCACCTCCACTGTTAAAAAGCAGAGACATTACTTTACCAACAAAGGTCTGTCTAGTCAAAGCTATGGTTTTTCCAGTAGTCATGTATGGATGTGAGAGTTGGACTATAAAGAAAGCTGAGTCCTGAAGAATTGATGCTTTTGAACTGTGGTGTTGGAGAAGACTCTTGAGAGTCCCTTGGACTGCAAGGAGATCCAACCAGTCCATCCTAAAGGTGATCCATCCTGGGTGTCCATTGGAAGGACTGATGCTAAAGCTGAAACTACTGGCCACCTGATGCAAAGAACTGACTCATTGGAAAAGACCCTGATGCTAGGAAAGATTGAAGGCAGGAGGAGAAGGGGACGACAGAGGGTGAGATGGTTGGATGGCATCCCCGACTCAATGGACATGAGTTTGAGTAGGCTCCAGGAGTTGGTGATGGACAGGGAGGCCTGGTGTGCTGCAGTCCATGGGGTCACAGAGTCAGACACGACTGAGCGACGGAACTGAACTGAGCTGCATAATCCATAAGGGATGTGATTTAGGTCATACCTGAATGGTCTAGTGGTTTTCCCTACTTTCTTCAATTTAAGCCTGAATTTTGCAGTAAGGAGTTCATGATTTGAGCCATAGTCAGCTCCTGTTCTTGTTTTTGCTGATTGTATAGAGCTTTTCCATCTTCATCGGCATAGAATATAATCAGTCTGATTTAGGTATTGACCACCTGGTGATGTCCATGTGTAGAGTCGTCTCTTGTGCTGTTGGAAGAGGGTGTTTACTATGACCAGTGTGTTCTCTTGGCAAAACTCTGTTAGCCTTTGCCCTGCTTCATTCTGTACTCCAAGGCCAAATGATCTTCTACTTTTTTATTCTAGTCCCCTACGATGAAAAGGACATTTTTTTTTTTTTTTTTTTGGTGTGAGTTCCAGAAGTTCTTGTAGGTCGTCATAGAACCGCTCAACTTCAGCTTGGGGCACAGACTTGGATTGCTGTGGTATTGAATGGTTTGCCTTGGGAACGGACAGAGATCATCCCGTCATTTCTGAGACTGCACCCAAGAACTGCATTTCGGACTCTTGCTGACTCTGAGCGCTACTCCATTTCTTGTAAGGGATTCTTGCCCACAGTAGTAGATATAATGGTCATGTGAATTCAATTTGCCCATTCCCATCCATCTTAATTCACTGATTCCTAAAGTATCATTGTTCACTCTTGCCATTTCCTGCTTGACAACGTCCGATTTACCTTGATTCTTGGACCTAGGTTCCTCTGCGATATTGCTCTTTACAGCATTGGTCTTTACTTTCACCGCCAGACTCGTCCACAACTGTGCATCATTTTAGCTTTGGCCCAGCCTCTTCCTTCTTTCTGGAGCTGGTTCTCTGCTCCTCCCCAGTAACTTAATCTTAGACACCTACTGACCTGGGCGGCTCATCTTCCGCCCAGCAAGATGGATTTGCCCTTTCATGGATTCTCCCAGCAAGAATACTCGAGGTTTGCTATTCCCTCCTCCACTATTCCCAATAGTCTCATCACATTTGCAGTGCTTCGTATGTATTTAAATGTCACCCCCCCCCCCCCACAGAAACCCCCCAGCACTCACAGTCACATCCAGAAAGTTCTGCCCTGGTCTCCATCATCTCACTTCAGCTGCCCTTTCACATTCATGAAAGGATAGCACAGTTTTACAAGCTGTAGTTACCTGGGTCCTTTCATGTCCTGGGTGTAGATCAGAGGCGGTGGCCCCCTCCTCCGTGACGGGTCTAAACAGATCTTTAAAATCCTCAGCTGCATCCTTAGGTCAAGTGGGGCCTTACAGCAGCCCAGTCAGTGACACAGCACTTTAATGTGACCCAAAGTCAGGACATCAGCGCACGAGGCTTTCTCCCTCATGTTTGTTTGGTCACTGCACCCATTAGAAGGCGGGTTTGTTTTCGGCCCCTGAGCCCGCACACAGGGGCCCAAACTTAGCTTCACACGCTGTTGGTGGTGGACAGCCTGGTGCTGGGCGTGGTGTGGACGCCGTGCGGGCCGGAAGGAGGCCCTGCTGTGAGAACAGACCTCCAGGAGAGGCCGGGGACGTGGATGCCCAGCCTTCTCATCAGCCAGCACTGGCCCTTGCAATGGAAGCGCTCTTCACTGTCCTGAGCCTCAGTCTCCTTGCCTGTAAGATGGAGCAATGGGACCCCCCCAGGGACTCAGAGCTCGGGAAGCTAGAGTGTGTGACGGATTTTGGAAAGGGTGCTCACCGTGAGGGTGGGCCAGTGCGTGGGGGTCTCCGCGTCCATGTGCCTCCAGTAGGGGGGGCACTCTGCTGAGCCTGGCCTGGGCCATCCTTCCCTGCACATCCTTCCCTGCAGACACTGCAGCCAGGCTGCTGACCTGCCTCCCCATTGCAGATGCTGGGGGCTTGCAGGTGACTGTAGCCGTCACCCTTTCACCTTCTTTATTTATCAGTGTTTGAGCTTGGTGCCTCTGAAGGTGTGTTCCCAGATGCTCAGGTTCCAGGCACTGTGGATTCGTGCGAGGATTTTTGGAATGGTCTTCTTGGGTCTGGTGAGAGCTGAGTCCCACTCAAGAGGAGACTCTGACAGCCCAGACCCAGCCTGAGTCGCCTGCCGCGGGAGAGTAGCCCGGGACAGGCCCGTGGCTGCAGCCTCAGTTCACAGGAAGGAGGAGCCCTCCCCCCAGCCCGGGGCCATCTGGGCGGTGGTGGTGGTTCAGTGGCTCAGTCGTGTTCGACCCTTTGCGACCCCATGGACCGCAGCACGCCAGGCCTCCCTGTCCTCCACCATCTCCCAGACTTTGCTCAAACTCTTGCCCATTGAGTCAGTGATGCCATCCAACCATCTCATCCTCTGTCGCCCCTTTCTCCTCCTGTCCTCAGTCTTTCCCAGCATCAGGGTCTTTTCTAGGTCCCCCCAAACTGAGGCTCCACCGTCCAGAGAGAAAAGGCAGTCTTGGGGAGAACTGATTGTTTTAAAGCTTTGCACTGTCAGGAGACCCCCAGATCTTGTTGAGCTTCTTTATTTTGCAGAATGAGAGTTTCGATTGAATTAAATACGGGGGAACAACAGTCCTTTGAGGAACTCTTGGCCCCTGCAGGTCTTCGTGTGGTCTTGATTTCACAGCATCCTCAGAAATCTACTCAAGTGGTGCCGTCTCCACGCATGCAGCACAGAGGAAAGGAGGTTCTGGACGTGAGGGTGGACGTGACTGTTGGAGCTTTTCACCCCGAGGATGGCGGAAGGTGGCAGAGTGCGGAGGGGTGTTAACACGTGTCCCCAGATACATAAGCAGAGGGCAGAGGGCATGGTGCAGGAGGGCGCCCCGGCCTGGCCCCGCATGCTCTCGGGGGGCCCACCTCTCGGCCCTCAGCGCCGGGGAGCAGACATCCACACACCTGATGAGGTGAACTGAGGATACGCGCCGGAGAACAGGGATACGGCGGAGATTTCACTCAGTGCAGATTGAGGAGACGATTTCTAGAATCACAAGAAGTTGTAGAACTAAAAAAACATACTAGCCTGCGTCTGAGTTCATCCTTGCCTTCAAAAAAACCACACCATCTGCTGCTAAATAAATAGATAACATAATCCAAGCCGTTAAGGACGGACACAGCATGCTGGATAATGGGGGAGAAGCCATCCGTGATCATATGGTGTGAAGGCCGTCAGCATTTTAGCAAAGTCTGTGGGAAGCACACAAAATATGGAGAAGTGAGAGGTTTTCCCAATGGTGTGAGGGATTCAGTTTTTAGTTGGCCAAGTCGATAATGAACAGCTAACAACCGCTTGTTCATTTCGGCGACTGCAAACCGAAGCTGCCTCCCAGCGGGTCTTGTTGGCACCTTCTGCTCCCTCCTCTGAGTCAAGGACTGCGTTGGTCACAGTAGCTCCTTGGTACCTGGTCCCTTTTGCCCAGTGGGAAATAATCTGCCTGCCTATGAAGGAGATGCAAGAGACTTGGGTTCAATCCCTGGTTGGGAAGACCCCCTGGAGGAGGAAATGGCAACCCACTCCAGTATTCTTGCCTGGGAAATCCCATGGACAGAGGGGCCGGGTGGGCCACACTCCATGGGGTCGCAACGAGTCAGACGTGGTTGAGTGACTGAGCAGGCGCTTTTGCGTCTCTGGAAGAAGGTCCATGTCAGGAATGATGGAGCGCAAGGCTTTTTCAGCCACGTTGGAACTCACCTGAGTGCAGGTCCACGTGGAGTGAAGACCTCATCCTCTCTGGATGGTGTCCTGGTGTCCTCCTGCCAGAGGGAGGGTCCCTGCTCTCCCCCCATTCGCAGGACTGCAGCATTTCCCAGGGAAGTGCCTGCACAGTGCAGGGCAAATGTTCCAAGCACAGATCATCTCACCCTGACGATGTGCTGCTGTGGTGATGGAGGCCAGCCAAGGAGAGAGACCGGAGCCTCCGGGGAGCCAGCTGAGGGCGCCCTGTACCCCCCGGCCCGCTTCCACTCGGGGGTGTTCCGGACAGTTCCCGCTCAGGCTCCGGGATGTCCCTCTGCAGAGTCATGGGGCTGCCCGCAGTCTCCAGGGAGCTGCCTCAGTTGGCTCTGACCTGGGCCCTTCCTCACCTCTCTGCTGGCCACGTTGCCTGCCCCACACCTGGGAGCCGCTCTGGGTGCCTCTGGGACACCCCATGCTGCACGCCTTCTCCCTGTGGGATCCCCGGGTGGTGGTCATACCTGCCTCGCTCTGCCATGGGGCTGTTGGCGGGCGGAGCTCCCCCCACCGTCGCTCCAGCTCCAGGCGTTAGGGGGACTTGGGTTGTGCATCTCCTCTGGTGCTCACTGCATGGGCAGGGTGATGGCTCCAACACCTGTGCCAGTGGTGGTTTCTAGAGGGATCCCCCCAGACTTCTGTAGTGATGTCTGCTGTAAACACACATCTCCAGGGGGCTGTGCATGGGCCTGGGGTCTGTCTGTCTTTCTCACACAGCCCTGAGTGCCATGTAGCCTTTTAAGAGAGCTTTAGGTCATCAGCAATTCCCCTTGTCCTCTGCCATCTTTCGTGCTTTAACCCACTTAAAAGGCCTGTACATGGAGTCTCTGCGGCCACCTGCCACTTGTTAACGCCAATGTATCTGTCAATTTGTCGGGTTCCAGGGTGTTGTGGGCAGCGGGGCAGAGAAGGGCTGTTCCCAAGGTGCCTTCTTCTGTCGGGAGAACCCAGCATCGGTGGGAAGATCCATGAGCACTTGGCAGCGTGGGCCGTGGTGGGGGGTACCTGGGGGAGGTCTGGGGGGTCAGGGAGCCTCGGTGAAGACAGGACCTGTGAGTTGTGACCAGGGTGCTCTGGGACCCATGCCTGTGGGACCAGGGCGGGAACTTCCACACGAGGGGCCAAGTGCAGGAGCCTCTGAGGGAGTCTCGGGGACCTGAGACCCGAGACCCGAGACCACGTACATACGCCTGTGCGTTCTGTGCGTCCTTCTGGCTCGCTCCCTCCAGCGCTGAAGCAGGAATGCGTCCTGGCCAAGCACGCCTTCTCTGGGAAAGCAGGGACGTGTCCTCAGCAGGGGTTTCTCCTCGGTGCTCTATACGTGGCTGACTAAAGGAGAAGCGTTTGACACTGCAGTTGGTGCAGGAGCACCACATTTGATGAAACCTGACCTTTGCTTGTGAAGACGCTCCTCAGAAACAAGGAATGGACATGGAAAAGCTCCCTTAACTTTATAAGGTCTGCATAAACGAAAATGAACAGTGAGCAGTGTGGTTTGTGGAAAAACCTTAGATTATTTCTTTGTGATTAGGATCAAGACATGTGCTTGTGTGCTCAGTCACTTCAGTCGTGCCTGACACTTTGCGACCCCATGGACTGTGGACCTCCAGGCTCCTCTGTCCATGGGATTCTCCAGGCAAGCACACTGGAGTGGGTTGCCACGCCCTCCTCCAGGGATCTTCCCGACCCAGGGATCGAACCCGTGTTTCCTGTGTTTCCTGCTTTACAGCTGGTTTCTTTACCTCTGAGTCACTGGGGAAGCCCAGGGTTAAGACATGGATGACTGTTATCTGTGTTAATTTTCAACATCTCTCCTGAACAGAGAAATTGTACATGTCAAATAAATGCAAGGATGTATGGTATAAAAATGTGAGAAGGTAGGCAAAACTGTCATTTTTCACATGATGATTATCTATAGAGAAAACCCAGCAGAATTAATGAATAAATTACTGAAACCAAACAGGGCCTAGTAAAGAACCTGGATTATTAATACAATTAACCTACAGTTCTCAGTAGTGTTTTTCCTCATTCATAGCAAACAGTTGGATTATATAGTATAAATAAGGCACTATTCAGAATAGCCACCCAGCTCTTCAGTATCCAGAACTTAACATGACAGAGAATGCATAAAGACCTTCAGAAGAAAATTTAAATACTCTTCTATGGCGCACAAAAGGGGATTTTAATTAATGGGAGGATATCCTGGTTTCATGTACGGGACCGATGAACATGACCGGGAAGAGAGAGCCCCCGCACGTATGGAGGGTCGCTAAAGGGCCGGAGCCGACGCAGGGCAGAGCCAAACCCAGCCCAGGAGGAACCGTGAGGGCGACTAGAGCTGGCTGAGCACCAGGAGGTCCCACTGATGGTGGGAAACGGCGGGACCAGGGTGGGTGGTGAGACCGCGGCGCTCGGAGTTGCAGCCGTGTGCCGGGGCAGGGGCGTGGCCTCCCGGGGGGGTGGGGCCGCACGGCAGCCTCCCCCTCCCGCCCGGGCCCCGGGAAAGAACCCGGAGACCACGATGGGCCGAGCCGCGACTCCAGGTCACTCCCGGCGTGTCCTAGCGTGAACGCGCGGCTCACATTGCGCTGGAGCGGGCCCGCCCCTCCGCGGCCTCCTTACTTCTCGGGAGGGCGGCGGGTGCAGGCTCTTGAGTTTCCGCTGAAGTTCACTCCCAAGTCCTCTAAGGGAGCCAAGTCCTCATCCGATAGCTCTTTATGACAGTTTACAACGTGTTGCATAAATGGAGAATCTCGTCTAAATAATCCCCTTCTATCCTCGCTGCTTCTACCCTTTAAATATCTGATGATGTTTATCTTGTCTTCGCTTAGTCCACGATTAGGAGCGCTGTACACACTTGGCGGCCTTAATCTTTTCCTCCTAAATCAACCCTTGAAGCCAGCCTCTTAGTATTGTTGTTGCTCCGCTCTGCTCTGAACCTGGTCCAAGTCGTCTTTCTCGCAAGGAGCTGCTGGGCCGGGGGAGCCGGAAGCTGTGGTGCTCTAAGTGCAGACTCGTTGATGTGCCCCCAGCCCTCCCGGCTCCGGCCCAAGCCTCCTCCGCTGCCCCATGACCTCAGCTCTCTGCCAGCCCTGCTTTTTGCATGGGGGATTATTGCTTTCCGAACACCTTCCTGACACCCCAAAGACTGACATTCAAATCAGGAGGAGGAGGAAGTGCAGGAACCCAAAGGGGAACTTCCTCCACTGTCTTTCCAGCGCCTGGAGGCTCCTTTCTCTTTCCCTGACAAGAACTGTTTGACATGAATCTATCCCTTTGCATTTTCTGAGAGTTTTCACGCAAGATGCCCCCAGTTCCTCTGCAGGATGGTCTGACTGTCTCCTGCGAGAGGCGTGGTAACCCGAGGCCCTTCCAGAAGGAGGGTCAGCGGGCTGCTTCCAGTCACCCACTGTCCTGCCCCACTGTGCGTCTTACGGCGTTGTCTGCTTTAGCGGCCGGCTGGGACCTCCTCCCCTTTCGTAAATCTGGTCTCATGCTCTCTTCGTAAATGAAACCTTAAAATCTTCCCTGCGGTAGACACGCTGCAGTTTGACAACCTTTCATCGTGTTATTATTCACCCTGTCATTGCAGCCTTTCTGCACAGCTGGAGTATACATGACTTATTTACAAGTTATAAATACGAGCGTGAGTTACCAAGAGAGGTTTTACGACCAGCTTTATTCTGATTGCTTCTAATGTGTGACCGGGGCTTGCTTCCAGTCCCCAAATAGCTAACTGCAAAAATTGGCCTTGTGCACAAAAAGCCACTGAGCGGAAAGTGAAAGTAAAGGTGGGGTGACTGCGTGGGTGAGGAGTGCACAGGTCTGGGGGTGCTGGTACCCCAGCCCGCCATGGGCACAGCAGACCCCGGAGCTGCCAGCACACAGCCTGCCCTTTGTGAGCAGAGATGCTGGGGGGCAGGCAGGGCTCCTCCCCAGGCCCAGGAGGTGGAGGAGCTTTACACGCTCCGCTGCCTGCAGGATAGAGGCTCAAGGTGGCTTCCAGATCGCCTGCAGTTTGCCCTTTAAGCTTCATCTTCTTCCGCTTTCTGTCCCAACACAAACCTGTAGGATCCCCCAGGCTTTATCTCCCTGAACCTTTTCACAGGCTGGTCGTTGGCAGTAAATGTCCTCTCCCTCCGCAGCCTTCTTACTCTGGGACGTCTTCCCCTGTTCTGTCTGTGGAGGGACTCTCTGCCCTTCTGTGGCGGTCACAGCCATGCAAGGGGTCCCGTCATGGCTGTGTGAGTGCCCCAATCCTGCTGGGCCAGGGGGAACCCCCAGTAGGTCACGAGCTCGAGGACCGGCCCGGCTTCCGCCCTCCTCTCTTCCATGCAGGGTGCATGCAGCGTGAGTGCCCAGCTCTGGGTGGAGTGACTGTTTGGAGAGATGATTCCTCGTCTCCTGTCTCTCTTCTCCACATTCCCAACATCTGATCCTGCGGAAACAATGCTGCTAACTGACACATTGGAAAAGACCCTGATGCTGGGAAAGACTGAGGGCAGGAGGAGAAAGGGGACGACAGAGGATGAGATGGTTGGATGGCATCACCGACTCGATGCACATGAGTTTGAGCAGGCTCTGGGAGATAGTGAAGGACGGGGAAGACTGGCGTGACGCAGTCCGTGGGGTTGCGAAGAGTTGGACGCGACTGAACAACAGCCACAAACTATCACAAGAAAAATTTTCAACATTCAGGTCCTAATGTATGCCCATTCTGTAGGGAAAAACCCCTTTGTTCTTGCTCCCCAGGAGTTTGGACAGGCAAGTCCAGCCTGCTCTGCAGGAACAGCTGGTCAGTCGTGGTGTCATCTGGCAGCGGCTGAGGTCGGACGTCCTCAAGGAGATCGCCACGTCGTTAGGCTCCTGAGAAGATACAGAAGACATAAGGGTAAAGAAGGCTCCAGGGCCTTTAAGGGTCCTGATAGCTTCCCTGGGGCTCAGTGGAGAAGAACCGGCCCCCAGTGCAGGAGACGTGGGTTTGATCCCTGGCCCGGGAACAACTCAGCCCGTGTGCTGCAGCCACTGAGCCTGTGCTCTGAGCCCGGGAGCGACGATGAGAGAAGCCCGTGCAGCGGGCAGCCCGCACACCACGGCAAGAGCGGGCCCGCTCGCTGCGGCTGGAGGGCGGCCCGCACAGCCAGGAGAACCCAGCACAGGCGCAGCCAGGAGAGCGTGCGTGTGGGCTCAATGGGGCTTCCGTCGCCCAGGACCTGTGAACGTGACCTTACTTGAAAAACAGGGTCTTGGCAGGTGTTACTCAGTTCAGGATCTCAGGACGCGGCCAGCCTGAGTTAACTGGTGGGCTTTAAACCCGAGGGCACAGATGCAGAGGCGCACGGGGAAGCCCGTGATGCCAAGGGCAGAGGGTACAGCCCGGGAGTGCCCAGTCTTGCCGGTGGCCACGGGAAGCAGGCGGGCCCGGAGCAGGTTCTCCCCTCGGCAGTCCAGAAGGAAAACCCTGCTGACGCCTGGATCGCAGAGCTCTGTCCCCAGAACTGGGGGAGCAGACGCCGTGGCTGTAAGCATTCGTGTGCAGTGCTTTGTTCTCATGGGTGCGGCTCCATGATGGACGACTGGCCAAGGACACGGGCCCCGCGCCCCCCTGGAGGCGCCCTCACTCACTCTAGCGCAGTGGCCCCTGCCTCGTCTGTTCAGTTGTGTTTTCAGCCACAAGCAGTTTACTTCTAGGCAGGAGCGGTGAGGGAAGAGCTCTGTGCATGCCTTGCGGAGAAAGCGACTTTGTGTAAGTCCGTCGGCCAGGAGTGGGGGGTATGTATCCCCGAAAAAAGTGGAGTGCTGACACCATGTCCCTCACCAGTTTTGGTTGATTGGACCCTTGGTGTGTCGCGTGGCTGTAACTCAAACAATTGTTCCCCACCTCTGGCTGGATCCTGGAGCGTCTCTGAGATATAAGAGGGAGGCAGAGTCCACCTGCCAGTTCCCGTGGTTTTTATGTGACCCGTTGGAGGTCCTGGGGTGTCTATTAGGATAAAACTCTCCTTGGACAGTTACAGTCCAGTCTGAAGAGCTCTGACTGTGGCCCCGTCCATCGACAGAGTCAGAGGGAAGTTGCCAAGGCTGCGGACGTGGCATGGGATACCCAGGATCTCCACCTGCGAGGGTGCTTGATGCCTGATTCTGATGCCACAGCTTTATTCACTGCGGTCCAGCACGGTGACCATGTGTGGCCGTGGCATCAGTCACCCTGTGACCGTGGAGCAGAGTGAACACAGACACGTCTTGTCTGCTCAAAGCAATCTAGATTACGGTGAGGCTTGTCTGGTGTGCACATACCCACAGGTCCTAGGACACTCCGCGGACATTGTATTTTGTTAGTTCCACATCAACGCAAAGTGTATCTGTGAACAAGAGCAGGGACACAGACCAGGCAGGTCATTCCTGCGGCCTCTGGGTTTCTGGACCTGGATTTATTATTCATTATGGATTTTGATCACTGAGGAAGGCTTTCTTGTCTCTCCTTGCTGTTCTTGGGAACTCTGCATTCAAATGGGTATATCGTTCCTTTTCTTCTTTGCCTTTTGCTTCTCTTCTTTTTTCAGCTGTTTGTAAGGCCTCCTCAGACAACCATTTTGCCTTTTTGCATTTCTTTTTCTTGGGGATGGTCTTGATCACTGCCTCCTGTATGATGTCATGAACCTCCGTCCACAGTTCTTCAGGCACTCTGTCCATCAGATTTAATCTCTCGAATCTATTTGTCACTTCCATTGTATAATTGTAAGGGAGTTGGTTTAAAGGCAGGAGAAGGGGATGACAGAGGATGAGATGGTTGGATGGCATCACCAACTCAGTGGACATCAGTGTGAGCAAGCTTCAGGAGTTGGTCATGGACAGGGAAGCCTGGCAGGCTGCAGTCCATGGGGTCACAAAGAGTCGGACATGACTGAGCAACTGAACTGAACTGCAGTGATGGTTTTTGAGATTATTCATTTTTCTCTTTTCTGTGGGCTGAAGAATTGATGCTTTTGAACTATGGTGTTGGAGAAGACTCTTGAGAGGCCCTTGAACTGCAAGGAGATCAAACCAGTGAATCCTAAAGGAAATCAACCCTGAATGTTCATTGGAAGGACTGATACTGAAGCTGAAGCTCCAATACTTTGGCCACCTGATGAGAAGAGCTGACTCATTAGAAAAGACTCTGATGATGGGAAAGATTGAGGGCAGGAGGAGAAGGGGATGACAGAGGATGAGATGGTTGGATGGTGTCACCTATTCGATGGACAAGCTCTGGGAGATGGTGAAGGACAGGGAAGTCTGGCGTGCTGCAGTCCATGGGGTCTCAAAGAGTTGGACACCACTGAGCGACTGGACAACAACAACAACGATAAGATTCTCTTAATTGTGATGGTCAGGATCACCTTCTTTTCCTCTCTGTGTACCTGGTCTAACATATCAGGATCTAACATCTCAGGGTAGGATTGCCAGGGGGCAGGGTGGGATATTATTATCCCAATTATTGTGAAGACATTCCAGTCGAGCTTTAAAGCAGGACATACCATTGGAAATACATGCTGGTAGGGAAGATACCGCCAGTTCTGGAGGGGAGTAAAGACCCGGGATGAGACCCTAGCGGCCCCACCACAGCCTGGACCGACTGCTTCCTCCCTGGGTGGGGGACAGGGGATGGAGGCAGTTTGGGGTGGGGAGGAATACAGAGAGGAGTCAGCGATAGAATCTGGCTTTAAAGGGGCTTACGGCATAATGAATAAGCTGGGACGTAATTACGATTACGATACAAGTTAAAACGTGGCGAGTTTTGTGGGAGGGATAAAAATAAAGAACTGTGGGGGCTTAAGGGGGAGCAATTTCTTTGGGGAGGATCAGAAAGCCACTGTCGTGAGGCATTGAGCTGTGGCTTTGCTACTGACTTCCAGAAGCCAATAAATTTTGTAATCTTAATTTTCTAGATGTTCTCAAAGCATGCAGCCTATTCAGCTCTCTCAGAGTTGAACTTAAAGAGCAGGGAGAAAATTAAGGTGGAGAAGCTCCTGGCCTAACACGGCGTACTGCATGGCACTGGATGCTTTTTGTGCCTCTGGAGCTTGGTAAAGGTCATGCTTTCCATCTCGTCACACTGAAAAGACAAAATTATTTTGCATTGGGTTGCTGTAATAAACTCCCTTTCTTTTTAATTGCTTGGCATTCATAAACACTGCTTATGCTCCAGAAGAAGATACTTTGATGATTGCTTAGAGTGTGTGAGGGGGGAAGGAAGGAAGAGAAAGAACAGAAGAGAAAGAAAAAGAAAAAAGAAGAAAGGAAAGGAAAACCAAAGGGCAGGCAAGCTGAGAGAGACATCTTAGAAATGAGATCATCTTTTCATGTGTGCAATTTAATGATTTCTTTCGTTTGAAGCGATGTAAAAAGCAAGTAATTATTGTTATTCCTAATATCCTAATGCCAAATTGTAAACCAGGGGCTCTGGAGAAATAAATGGGGTGCTAGGACTTAATGATCCTGTGTGCGATAGATCACGGGTGATAAGATATATTAGTGCCATTATATAATTTGATCAGGTAGCCAAGAAGCATGTCAGCAGGCTCACTTGCATTTATGTGTCTGTTTGCTGGGTGCTCTGAGTTCCTCGCCCTGGAAAATAAAAGCAATTTGCAGAAATGCACGTGGCTATGGGGAACCTCCCCGGGTGAACACCTCGGGCGTTCTGGAAGGCTCCGTCCCGGGAGCGGGTATCAGAGGCTCCCCCTGCAGCCGGTGAGGCTGCTCGTCCCTGCCGCCCTGGAAATGCTCAGCGGGTAATTAACAAGTCACAAGGCACAGGTGTGCCAGGTGAAGTTTGCTAAATTGCTTTTGATCTAAATTGAGATGCTTTGGGGATTTAACTTCTTAGACAAAAAAGGGCATAAATAAATAATCAGGGTTTTGAGGTTGGGGCTTGCCAGCGAGCTCTAAAACGTCTTAATGCACTGGAAGCCAGCCCTCGGCTCGCCCGGCGTGCCGTCACGTCGGTTCACCTGATTAGCTTAGAACTCCGGCTTGGCAGCATGTCCTGGGAATGTGGAGGCGCGCGGCTTGCTCTCAATGCCTGCAGTTTCCTCGTTGACCTCCTCAGAGGGAAAAGGGGAAGAGACACGAGTCCCTGAGCGGTTAGGATGCCAGCCCGGCATCAGGGGTCATGCTGATGGAGGGTGGGGGAGTGTGCCAGCCGGGGGGCCCTTGGGCGCCCACTGCAGCACTGGGCAGGGGGCCCGTGTGTGCCAGGCTCATGTCACGTGCCCGCGAGGACTGCTGGACTCGGAGACCGCAGGGGTCGGAAGGGCGATGCTTGGCCCTTGGGGGCGGGACCGCAGGGATGACAAGGGTGCTGGCGGCTCTCTCGAGCCTTCCAGACTATTCTCAGGCTCTCTGTGCTGGACTTGGGGGCCGCCCCCTGTGGGCCGTGACTTCTCCTGGGCTGGAGCAGCGAGGGGTGGTGAGGGGCCAGCGGCAGACCGGCTCCCTCCCTGCCGGGTTGGGGCTGTAGGGACCCTTCCACCTCCCTGGGCCAGTGGTCTTTGGAAGTGGGTCTCCCTGGCCCTCGGATGCTGGCAACCAGGTGGCCCACGTGGTGAGACTCCAGGGGCGCTTCATCTCCGCGGTCAGGGCGAGCCTGCGGGGCTGCGAGCCTGCGGGGCCCGGATCGCACGCGCGCTCAGCTGCTCTGTTCACAGTGGGCTCTTCTCCCCGCTGCGTCTGTGCTGACACCACAGGCCGCCTCACCCAGGCGCTCGTGCATCATCCTAGGAAAGCCCCGACGTGCAGGGGTCGTCTTAGTCAGAAAGCACAGAAATCCGCTCCTCCGCTGGAGCTCACTTGGGTCGCATGCAGCGTGGAGTTAATGTGTCGGTTGTTTTGCTTGGTTGCTTATTCACCCACTGGGCACTTCAGCAGGAAGCGGAACTCTGCTGGGCAGAGGGGATGTGCAAGCATCAGAGGGCATTCTTGCCACAGTGTGGACGTTAGCCAGTTAATCCCACTAGAATGTGAGTGTCACCTGCCTGGAAAAGCAGAGCATGTGAAGACGTGCAGAGGGGTTGGGGAGCGGTGTGGGGGCGTGGCATTCAGCGGAGCCGAGCCCAGGGCAGAGGACTCTGTGAGAGGAGCAGCCTGTGCAAAGGCCCTGGGGTGGGACGAGGGTCGGAGACGCGAGGTGTGGGCTTGGCGAAGGCTCACTGGGGGCAGGGGCAGGTGTGGGGTTGGTCTGGGGGGGTCTTGGAAAACGTTGGAGTTTTGGGGCACACGGTGACCAGCTCAGATTGTGGTCAGAAGATCACTGAGGGTGGGGGTGGGCGTGTGGGCGGGGTCTCGGGTTTAGCACGGGGAGACGGGCTGTCAGGAAGTGTATGACAGCGACCCCTTTATTGGAAACCCGGCAGGCCTTTGGGAACAGCTTGAACGTGGATTTGGGCTGCTCTAGAGGGGGCCATCCAGAAGGAGCCCTGGGGTACGGGTCCTGCGGGGTGAGGCGGGGGTCCTCCGGGGAGGCTGATGGGGAGGAAGTTGTCACTTATTTCCAGAGTTTGCCGATGCCCTCGCCGTCGACTCTGACCCTGAAATCGTGTGTGGTTTCGCTGACTGGGTGCCATGCGCATGGCAGATGTGGTCTGGGGGTCTTACCCTATTTTGGTTCATGGGGGCTTTTGAAGATGAAACCATCAGGCAGAAATACAAGACCTGTCATCACTTGGCCGGCACGAACGACTGTCAGGGAGGTCAGGAAAGGAGAAAGCGGTGTGTCCCCCAGGTCCAAGAAGGCCTCCTTGCCCTGGGCAGAGAGCTCCCTGCGGTGGGCACAGTGCTGCTCTCTGAGGGGCACACATCCGTCCTCTGGGGTTCCCGTGTGCCGGCACCCCTGTTGCTGTCTCCGTACCTGCTTTGTGAGGACTTGCGCGGGGATGGTAGTTGACCTCCCCGCGCCTTGGCCCCCGAGGTCACCACAGCCAGCCTCCCAGGGCCAGCCTTTGCAGCTCTGCCTTTCTCTCCCACTGGTCAGCAGGCCTGAGCTTCCCCCCGCATCCGGCTCCAGCCCTGCCGATGGTGTGCTGGGCCTGCAGTCAATCTGTACCGGGGGACGGGCTCGAGCAGACAGCCGGGGGGAAGGATGCTCCGGGGCGGGGGTTCCCGTGGCCTGCTGTCGGGGCCCCAGCTTGGAGCCTGGCACGGGCTCTCACGTGAGCAGAGCAGGAGGAGAGCCCTGACCTGGCCGCAGGGCTGAGCCCAGAGGTCGGGAGGTGAGAGCGCGCCCGCTGGGAGGGCCAGGGACATGGGGCGGCGGCCTCAGCGGCTCCACGCCACGCTGCCGCTCCGGGCCCTCAAGTCCACGCAGAGTGTCCACACCGTCTCAGACACCCACACCTCCGGGCCAGGGTGGCCTGGCTGGAGCAGCAGGTGGGTGCTGCTGGGACCCGCGAGGACCCCAGGGAACCGACCCACTCCCGCTCTCCTCCCTGAGACTGCTCCAGGGACTCCGTCTCCCCAGAGCCTGTGGACGCTCCCTCCTGACCCGGTGTCCTCTCTAGGGGCCCAGCTCGGGGTCCTGCCGCCCTCAGCCTTAGCCGCCTTCTCTGGGGTTTGTCAAGAAGCACCTGCTTTACAGACCAACGCTTCAATGCCTCCGGAAGCTTCAAGTTCAAAAACACTTTCCAGAAACTCCTTTAACGTAAAGAATCTTTTCTCAGATGGATGAGCCCTGATGTTCAGCATTTCCCTTCTTCATATGGCCTGTTTTATGAATATGTTATGTTGATATCAAATACTTATGTACTGTTATGTGTAACATTATATATGGGCTTCCCCGGTGGCTCAGCTGGTAAAGAATCCGCCTGCAATGCCGGAGACCTGGGTTTGATGTCTGGGTTGGGAAGACCCCCTGGAGAAGGAAAAGGTTACGGACTCCAGTATTCTTGCCTGGAGAAAGCCATGGACTGTGTGGTCCATGGGGTGGCAAAGAGTCAGACACGACTGAGTGAATACACCTTGATATTGCATTTATTTTAAATCAAAGCAGAGGACAGTTACATTGTCATAATTTTCAAGCAATAATGAGAGCTGATACAACAGGCTTACGGCAGAGCTGTGTGTTTTTGAAGCAGGCAAGCCATAGGAGGTTGTCTCCAGACACCTGAGTTGCTCGTCACACGCTCAGGGATTCACCGGTCCTGCCAAGGTCGGGGGGCTCATCGTGTGATTTTACGGCTTGTTTTAACGTTCCGGAAACTCAGCACTGACTCCTCAGAGGGTGACATCTGCATGTTTACATGTCAGGGTGTTTTGTTGTAGAAACTTTAGTCTAACCCCTGAATTTCTGCATCTCAAGTGTACTGGGAATCACCAGCCATGGCCGACTCTGCGACCCCGGGTTCTGTAGCCCGCCAGGCTCCTCTGTCCATGGGATTCTCCAGGCAAGAACACTGGGTGGGTTGCCATGCCCTTCTCCAGGGGATCTTCCTGACCCAGGGATTGAATCCAGGTCTCCTGCACGGCAGGCGGATTCTTTACTGTCTGAGCCACCAGGCAAGCCCCAAGTCGGCGGTTCCTTTTCCTAAACAGCGTTAAGGAGAAGTCACTGTGAGCGTGGTGAGCGTGGCCCGCCCCCTTCCTTCCCTGGTGTCGTGGTCCCAGGCGCAGCCCTTTGGCTCGACTGTTACCTGGGCAGACTTGTTGCTCGATGGAGTCAAATGAGGCACGCTGTTGACCCTGATCCAGGCGGCCTTAGGAGAAGAGTTCATTTTCATCTTGTTTCCCAAATGAAGCTTTAAATCTAATTGGATCTTGAAATAACTGTGATATGGTTTCTCTAAGTAAAGGGCCTCTCATTTAAATAATGTTCTTATTTGTTTATGTGTGTGATTTACAGTAAGTGATGAAATTCTTTGCAGCTGGCACACGGAAGGGATCCTCTGCGGGGAGCACTTTGAGCAAGTTATAAACCATTCTGGACACAGAGAAATTTAATTGTTATCACATTTAATAGTGCAGCAGCAAATCCCCGACCCCAGGACCCAGCGCGGGCTGCCTTTCATATAGTGGAGGCTTGAGAAAAAGTTTCACAGAGTAAGTGAACTCACACTCACCCGCCATCTGCATTAGGATAGAGCAGCTATTTTATGAAGCTTCAGCTTCTTCAGGAGTTTTCAGTGGGGAGGCTTGAGGGGAGGACTCCTAGATGGTGTCGCTCGTTTCAGCCTCTGAGCAAGAAGGGTCCACCCAGACCTGTACCTGGGAGGCCTCTGAAGTGGTGGACGGCCGAAGTACCGGAGGGCGGGGCTGGCTGGCAGGAAGTGACTCAGGCTGCTGGAATGTCCCACTTGTTTGTTCCCAGTCCTGCTGGAAGGGTTTTTCTGCTTTCAGTGGAATAAGTTACCTTACTCAGGGCCTCAAGCTACACCTTCAGATGGATTTGCGGAACGTCCAGAAACAGAACGTCTGCCTAAGCATTTTTCCATAAATTATATATTACTGTTTAGTTGCTAAGTCGTGTCCGACTTTTTATGACCCCAGGGACCGTAGCCGGTCAGGCTGCTCTGTCCATGGGATTCTCCAGGCAAGAATACAGGAGTGAGTTGCTATTTCCTTTTCCAGGGGATCTTCCCCACCCAGGAATTGAACCCACATTTCCTGCATTGCAGGTGGATTAGAGTTCAAATGTATATATACATATATATATTTATAAATTAAAAAAATGGATTTCCATGAAATTTGCTGTGAGATGAGAAGTTCAGCAGGCTCACAACCCACAGGACCACTGTCCGGGCAGCGAGTTCCAACGGCCGTGGCTGGTGCTGGGCATCGCCCGTGGTGCTCTGAGCCCCCAGGTGTGTGTACGGTCCTCACGAAAGGCAAGGTGGCCCATGGCGACAAATACTGAGGGGCTGTCACCACGTTTAAAGAGCGTAACCGGCTCTTGAACTTGGAAGAACTGAGCCTCTGGCTCCTCAGGAAGGCCTGGCTTCATCTCTCCCCACTTTCTTCTCCAAGAGGCAAAACTGAGCCTTCTTACCCCACCACTCTGCGTGTGTGGGAGTCACCCAGTCATGTCCGCCTCTTTGTGAGGCCATGGCCTGTACCGCCAGTCCCCTCAGTCCTTGGGATTCTCCAGGCAAGAAGACTGAAGTGGGGTGCCATGCCCTCCTCCAGGGGATCTTCCCGAGCCAGGGATGGAACCCGCGTCTCTTAGGTCTCCTGCATTGGCAGGCGGGCTCTTTACCACAGCGCCACCGGGGAAGCCCCCCCGCTCTGGGAAGGTCTGTAAATATTTGAGAGAGTCACACCGAAGATCGGAAAGAAAACGTGGCCCCACGCTCAGGTTTTCTCTGCGCTCCCGCCTTCAGGGAGCAGTGCCGTAATTAGGACAAAGGGATGCTTGAGATTATGCCTTAAATAAACTGGGGCAGAACTCCGTTCAGCTCCGCCGGTTATTTTTATCTCCGAGGCAGAAGCACCGATACCAGTGTCGAGCTTAACTGGGCTCTCACAGAACGTAGGCAGGAGGGAGCTGGGGCGACAGTAGGCTCGGGCCTCGAGGCCAGGTCAGCAGAGGGGCCCGGGTGTCCTGCTTCCGGGGAACGCAGCGCTGTGGCCTCGCTCGCCTCGGGGCTCCGGGGGGAACGGAACAGCAAGCTCCTCCTCTGCCGAGAGACCCCCTGCCCGTCGTCTCCGCGCCTCCCTTTCTGGGTGAGCGGGACTGTTGGAGCCGACGTGGTGGCAGCAGGCCCGTCTGGGCTTGGAGCTGCGGGCGTCCGCCCCCAGGTCCTCTGCAGACCCGCGTGAGCCCGAAAGGCCCGTTCTCCCGCCAGCCTTCGGGCTCCACGCCCCCCGTCGGGCTTCCCGTCGGGCGGTCCGCGTCCTCGCCGGGCCCCGCGCTCCCGGTCCCCAGGGTCCTGCCCGCACGGCCCGCGCAGGAGCGGGCGTCCTGGGACAGCGAGGTCCTCCGGGGATGCCGAGCTCCCTTTCTTTTCCGGATGGGAGCGCCCAGCCTGGGCGACGGCCTGCAGGCAGCGGCAGGGCTCTGCTCACTCGGGAAAACGAGACAGAACCACGGAGGGGGGCAAGGGGCGGCCTGGAGGATGAATCCGGGCATTGCCCCCCTTGTTCCAAAAGCGACATTTTGGTAGGTGTTGGCACGAAGCTTTCAGTTACAGCCTTGTAAGCCTGAGCGCGCGAGACGCCCTTCCGAGTCTGCTCCGCGCCTATGAGAAGGGATGGCGTCATCGCTGGTCTCCGGGCGGCGGGGAGGCCGAGCGGGGTCGCGGTCATGGGAGGCGCCGGTGGACACTCACGGCCTGCTCGCTGTTAGCTTGTTTCTTAACTGCAGCCTCGTCGCGTTGATTTACACTGCTGTCTTAGTTTCAGGTGTCCAGCCAAGTGATTCAGTTACGTGTGTGTGTGCTTTCTGAGAGTCTTTTTGACTATAAGTTATTAAAAATACTGAATAATTTCAATACTCAGCTACATAGTAGGTCCTTGGTGGTTATCTGTTGTATATATAGTGGTGTGTATCTGTTAGTTCCAAACTCCTGATTTATACCCCACCTCCTTCCTTCCCCTCTGGTAACCATAACCTTTTCTATGTCTGTGAGTCTATTTCTGCTTCATAATTAAGTTCTTCTGTGTCATTTTTTTTTATTCCACATATAAGTGATATCACATGATATTTGTCTTTGTCTGACTTGCTTCACTTAGTATGATCATTTGTAGGTCCATCCATGTAGCTGCAAATGGTATTATCTCATTCTCTTTTATGGCTGAGTAGTATTCCATTGCGTATCTGCACCACATCCCCTTTATCATTTCTCTCTTGGTGGACATTTAGGTTGCTTCCATGCCCTGGCGATTGTAAATAATGCTACTGGGAACATTGGGGTGCACCTATCTTTTCAAATTAGAGTGTTTGCCTTTTCTGAGAGTATGCCCAGGAGTGGGGTTGCTGGATCACAGGGCAGCTCCATCTTTAGTTTTAAGGCTCCTCCATTCTGTTCCCCACCGTAACTGCACCAGCACACCTTCCCACCACCGTAGCAGGCTTCCCTTTTCTCTGCACCTTCTCCAGCACTGATTGTTTGTAGAGTTTTTAACAATGGACTGTTGTGTAATGGATAATTCTGACTCACTGTAGTTTTGATTTACATTTCCCTAATAATTAATGATGTTGAGCATCTTTTCATGTGTTCGCCATCTGTATGTCTTCTTTGGAGGAATGTCTGTTTAGGTCTTCTGCTCAATTTTTGACTGGATTGTTTGCTTTTTTTTGGATACTGAGCTGCATGAGCTGTTTGCATGTTTTGGAAATTAAGCCCTTGGTTGCATCATTTGCAAGTATTTTCTCCCAGTCCATAAGTTGTCTTTTCATTTTGTTGATGGGGTTTCTTTACTGTGCAAATGCTTTCAAGTTTGATTAGGTCCCATTTATTTATTTTTGCTTTTATCTCTTTTGACTATGGGAAACTTGGTCATTTTTAGTTTTTCTTGTTATAACAATAACCTAAAGGGGGAACAGTCTCTTAATTAACTTCAATCTTTAATATTTTAATGAAGATGAAGGAATTTTGAAGGCAGTTTCTATAAAAGTCTCCTATTAGCAAACACATGTCACATTTTGCTCTTACTTGGAGTTGAGAGCAAACTGCTGAGTATCATCTAATGTAACTCTTCTCTGTAGTGAAATACTTGGTTGTTCATCTTCAACTGGGTTTTTCTCTGAGATTTTTCCTCCTGAATGTTATCTTAAGGTTGGGCTGAGGTTTGGAAGGCCACTCCTGCTGTTACTTGTCTAATATTAAAACAGGAAAGAATTGTAGGCACATAGTATCCATATGATGTGTGTGGATGTGTGTGTGTGTGTGTGTGCATGTGTTGATATGTGTCTAAGTGTGTCTGTGTGTTTGGCTGATTATAAATGATTGTAAAAGCTGAAATCACCCTGTTTCCATCCATCCATCCATCCCTCCACTACCCACCATTCCATCTATCTATCATCCATCCACCCATCCCTAATTTGGTCCGCAGATGCCTCATATGTGGACCTTGCCTCCACACCCTGAACTTCACATCATTAACCTTTCATATTTTGGGTCTCGCTCGGACATCACTTCCTCTGGGAAGCCTTCTGGATCCCAGACTGTAATTTCAGCAGATGATGTGAAGTTGTCAGCCAGCCAGATGCTGTCTTCTTCAGAACCCATGCTACCCCAGCCTTGTATGGAGAACGGGATGACGGTGAGAGTGTGTCACCGCTCTCACCAGGTGACAGACTCCAGCCTGGAATCCCTTTAGCTTTCTCCTGGCCCCGGGCAGCGGTGTGGTGCCCAGGCCTCTGTCAACATGACGCCATGTGGCCCCGCTGTTGGGTCCCCGTCTTGCGGGATGCTTGGGCATCGTCCTGATGGGCTTTGCGGACTGTCTCCTCTGCCGGGAGTGACCTGTCCCCCTGCCCCACCCCCGGCTGGCCGTGTCTGCTCTTCTGGGTGTCCCCATCCCGGGGGGCTGCACCCCGTGGCCAGGCCCTCCCCCTTCTGACCGCACCTGATGTGGCCCGTCCGCTCCCAGAGGCACCCACCTGCTTCTTGCTGCTCCTCTCGGATGACAGCTGGCTGGAGGGAAGCGATGGTCTTGCTCATCTCTGCGTGATGCGTTTTGTTCATAATGGAATTTTGAATTTGACGTGTGTTTTCCTGTTACTTTTCTCATTTAGTTATTTTTGAGCCATTTTATCCTCTCCTTTGTCAGATCATCTTTTATGTCACATGTGGACCATTTGCTCGGCTCCTCCTTGGCTTACATCCGCACTCACCTCCCACAGCCGTGAGCAGGAGGCCGTGGGGAGTGTCCTGCAGGCCTGGAGGATGACCACCCCCTCCGCCCTGGTGTGTCCCGCCTGCTGCTGGCACACTGCCGTTAGCAGACAGGTATTCCGCGGAGCTGACGCAGGCAACCTCCTGCCCTTTCTTGGCAGTTAAACTGGGATATTGATTAGTTCACTAGCCACACCTCAGTGATTTGAGCCTTTTCTCAAAGACAGGGAGCAGAGAGGGACCAGTTTGCAGCAAAGGGCAAGTTGGGATCTGTTCCCAGCCCAGGGACAGCATGGAGGTGATGACCAGGGAGGGTCCCTGGAGAGAGGGGACCCTGCAGACTCTGGGAGGGGGCACCTGAGGGCCATCCCGGTTGCCCTGGCTGCCACCTACCTCCGCAGTGGCTCAGAGCATCATGTTTACCGCTGCCTGCTGAATGAATGTGCCCTGTTCCTCACAAGTGATGGGTCCCAGCCCAGACACCTTCCGAGCAGTGGTTGAGCCTGCAGCAGAATCTCCGTGTGGCTCTGGGTGCTCAGCTCCCCGGAGCCACAGGGGTGGGTACAAGACTTGCTCTGGTCATCGGGAGGATGGGCTGCTGGCCTGGACCCGGGAGGGACCATCGGTCATGAGCCTGTCTCCATGAGTGATGGCTGGTCCTGCCCAGGGCGGCGCTGGGCTTGCTGCACACGCAGGATGTGAAGGTCCCATGGGAAGGAGCCGGGTGAGGGCTCGAGAAGCCGGGGAGGGAGAAGAGAACCCCGTTTCAAGGCGGGCTTGAAGCAATTGCGTCATGGGCAGCTGGGTGATGAGAGCCATGGGCTGACCCCGCCCCGCGCATCTGGATCCCGGCCCCGGGGCGGGGTGCTCCGTGGCTCCTGCTCTCCTGGATTCTCAGGGTTCTCCCTGCTCCTCACTGAGGGCCCCCGTCACCCTAGTCCCCAGGAGTCCTTTGCACTGAGCTTTCCCTGTTGAAGTGAGTGGAGGTTTTCTCTCCTGCTCAGACCTTGCCTGCTGCTGGCATTTCTGCCGTCCTCCGCTGATGGAAGCCACGCTGAGCCCACCTCCCCGCTGGGGGTGTCAGATGTTTGCCACCACCTGCTGACACCACCCCGGGGTGAGGCGGGCATCCTCAGATCTGAAGGGCGTGTGGGTGGTGGAAAGACCTCGTTACTAGGGCCCTTCTGGAAGGTCTCGTCTAGCCCAGCGTGCTGCGCTTAGACACTCGGTTGTGTGTGACACTTGCGACCCCACGGAGCCCGCCAGGCTCCTCTCTCCGTGGGGTTTCCCAGGCAAGAATACTGGAGTGGGTTGCCATCTCCTTCTCCAAGGGATCTTCCTGACCCAGGGGTCAAACCTGTGTCTCTTTGTCTCCTACATTGCCAGGTGGATTCTTTGCCAGCTGAACCACCTGGGAATCCCAGCTAACCCAATAGCACTTTAACTGTGGAAAGTTCAGGTCTTATATAGAAGATGTAACATGGCAGACAGCTGTGGGCTGTATTATTTGTCAAGATGACCTCATAGCAGACCTCAGATGTCTCCATGATCAACAAACCAGACTTACCTCTGATTTCAGCCCAGAATCTCTTTGCAGGTCATGGCTTAATAATCCTGCTCTGTTAGAGCTGGTGAGTCTAGGTGTTAATACGATACTAGTGACTGTTCTTTCCTGAGCCTCTTCCTAGGTGCCAAGAACTGTGAGCACTGTTTTCATGAACTGTCTCATGAAGTTACCCCACACAGGGTGAGGCTGCCCCAAATCTCAGACCAGGACGCTCGAGGTCACGTGGCCACTGATGTCCGGAGTCAGGACTCGCACCCAGAGTCCAGCAGCTGCATCCGTGGCGCCCCCGCTCAGTCCAGGGGACCTTGAGGTGTTTCTCTTACTCTGTGTAACCCTGCAGGTGTTTGAGGACAGCTGTCAGCCTCTCCAAGACCACCCTGATCTTGGCTCACTGGTTCCTGGATTGGCAGTTTGTAGCACTGTACCCTTTCTGATGTATTCTACCTCATCAGTGCTTTTCATCCATGACACCCACTGGACAGACGCTTCCAAATCGTCAGGGTGCTGTGAAGTTACTGAAATAGTTCTGAAGGATGTGGATATTTATGCATGGATATTTATATATATTTCATCAGAGATGAGGTGCAGACACCTGTCCGTCTGTGACATCTCAAGACATACGGGCAGACAGTCAGCTGTGTTAGACACTCACCTTCCCTTCCCTTGTCTTGAGACTTGCAGCTGTAACTAAAATGTCAGGGACTGGGCGGCTTAAACAAAAAACACATCGGTTACAGTTCTGTGGATTGGCAGTCCACGGTCACGGCACCAGCCGCTTTGGAGTCTGGTGGGAGCCCACGGACTATTTGTAGCCAGCTGTCTTCTCACTGTGTCCTCACACGGTGGAGAGACTCTCCTCTTTTTAAAATTTATTTTATTGAAGTATGGTTGATCTACAGCGTCAAGAGACTCTTCTCCCAAGGGCACTGATCCCACCATGAGGGCCCACCCTTGTGGCCTGATCACCTGCACAAGGCCCCACCTCCCAACACTGAGGGCTAGTGTTTCAACACAGGGCTTCCCAGGTGGCTCAGAGGTAAAGAATCTACCTGCCAGTGTAGCAGACATGGGTTCAGTCCCTGGATCGGGGAGATAACCTAGAGTAGGAAATGGCAACCCACTCCAGTATTCTTGCCAGGGAGATCCCATGGACAGAGGAGCCTGGCAGGTTGCAAAGAATTGGGCACAACTGAGCACTCAATAGGTATGTAGGTTTCAACATATGAATTTGGGAGGGACATGGATTCAGTCCGTGGCAGTGGTCTCTGGTAAAGAATGAAGGAGATGATAAAATATGATGCAAATGCTGAGATCATTACAAATACAAATAAAGGGAAGTTAATTTTTGTCCTCAGTTTACACATTAGCTATAATTGTTCTTCTTGTTTAGTTGCTAAGTCGTGTCTGACTCTCTGTGGCCCCGTGGACTGTAGCCCGCCAGGCTCCTCTGTCCATGGAATTCTCCAGGCAAGAATATTGGAATGGGTTGCCATTGCCTCCTCCAGGGGATCTTTCCAACCCAGGGATCGAACCCCTGTCTCTTGCATATTCTGCATTGCAGGTAGATTCTTTGCCACTGGGCCACCAGGGAAGCCCAGCTATAATAATGCTTAGAAAACAGTCTTTATCCTTGATTTGGGCAGCTACGGTGTCTCGTGGGTGCTACTTGACCAGGAGTGCCCTGAGCTTGGGTGTCTGTCTTATGATCTCTTGCTGGTGCAGTGTCACTGTGATTACGATGTCAGATTCTTCTCTTTCTCCTTCCTACTCTCCTCTTTCACACAGTTTGCTATCACACAACACCACCACACCTGGAATAAACCTGTGAGCCTTGAAGCTGCCATCTCACAGGAATTGGAGAATTATTCCAGTTTAACGAGGCAGAATTGATTTAAATCATGGAAAGAGCTGGCTGGGCTGGATGAGTGGGCATCTCCACAGTAAAGAGAAAATGGAATTTACCAAAAGGCTCTGCCCACTGCATTTTAATTGTCTACCTTCCTAGGATGTTGACACTTTTCCACAATTAAGAATTGAAACCATATGGTTTTAGCCTTTACTTCCAGGAGAGTTCTGTAGAATTCACATGTGTTCCTTGGTATGTTTCCTCCTTAATTCAGAGTCACCCTCACATTAGTTCATCACTAAGTGGCTGCTTTTGAGGTCCTGAAAAATGGTGTGTAAGTCGGTCACTTGCTGACCCGGGCAGTGGCTTCAGGGAGGGATTATGACGGAGGAGAGGGGAGCTGAGGAGGCGGGTGTCCATCACTTGTATGCTCTGGAGCCCCAGCCTCGGTTGAGGATGCAGGTTTTATCCTGATGTATTTGTACACAGGTGGCTCCAGTGCCTCCACTGCAGGAGATGCAGGTTCAGTCCCTGGGTGGGGAAGACCCCCTGGAGGAGGAAACAGTACCCAACTCCAGTGTTCTTGCCTGGGAAGCCCGTGGACAGAGGAGCCTGGTGGGCTGCAGTCCATCGGGTAGCAAAGAGTTGAACGTGTCTGAGTACACACACACACACACACACACACACACACACAACAAAAGCAGGCATGCGTGTGCACACACACATGTGTGCACACAGAATGCCTCTGAACCCACAACACGGAGGACTTTCAGCACCAGGAGTCTTACACGTGACCGCAGGAGACAGGGAAACAGGAGGAAGCCAGGCTCTGGGACGCGTCCGGAGTCCAGCCGTGGTCACGCTGAGTGTCTGTGGCAGTGGACGCCCAGCGGGGCTGTCCATTGGCTGCTGCCTGGGGTGCTGAGGAGGGCAGGGCTTGCGTCAGAGCAGCTCAGGGTGGAGAAGGCAGTCGAGGGCTCAGTGCGGGTGAGGAGAGTCTCGTATGGAGGGAACGGGTCGCTGTGTCACGATAAAGATGGGAGAGTGTCAGTGAGCCCACAGACGGGGTCACTGGGGGTCATGACCCGAGCGGAGAGGAAGGCAGGCAGGCTGAGAGACAGGCGACAGATCAGTGGATCTTGTGTCCCCTGGGGTCACCTCGTTCTGCCATCTCAGTATTTGGAGACAGTAGAATCCCGTTTTCACATTAAATCTCACTCAGGGCTTCCATGAGAAAACAGATAAGACCACCCCGTCTTGGAGAGTTGGGGTGAGGCCTGGACCCCCACCCCTTTGCCCCCATTGCCTCCAGAACCTGAGAACCCACCTCTCATCTCTGGTCCCCTGGACCCAGCGCTCCTGAGGACATGGTGTGGACGCCATCCTGCATCCTGCGTCTGTTCTGCTAACAAGTTGTCCTCACGGCCGCTGGCCTCCCTGTCCTGGGAGATGCAGCTCATGGGCAGATTTGGTCCATGGAAGGTCTGTGAACTCCGTCATGGGTGGGCAGGAGGATCCCAGCAGTTGTCATGGTTGCATTTCAGGTTAATTTCTCGTGGGTGTGACCGGAATGTGGGCGTGGCCACGGGGCCTCCAACCTGGCAGTGTAGGTGACCTGGACCAGAAACCCCATTTGCTTCAGGTGGTGCCTGGCTCCCCCTCCCGGCGGGGGCTTCCTTGTCACCTCTGTGACCCGGGCTCCTTGGAGGGCTGTGGCTGCAGTGAGACGGTCCCCAGGTGGGTGGGGGCGGGTGGCCCTGGGGTGAGGCATTCCTGAGAGGCTGCTGAAGACCCTGCGTTTCTTTTTCTAATTTATTTTAAAATTTTTATTGGAGTGTAGTTGATTTACAATGTTGTTAGTTTCTGCTGTACAACAAAGTGACTCAGCTATACATATATGTATATTCATCCTTTTTTAGATTCTTTTATCAGAGAGTATTGAGTCGAGTTTCCTGTGCCATGAGCTCACGTTTCTTCTTCATAAAAGACTGGGCCTTTCCATGGTGTTTACAACACAGTCCAAGGCCCTAGGACCTTCTGCGCTCCGGGAGCTGTCCCCTGCCCCCTTCCAGCTCAGCCTGTCCCTCTCTCTGGCCTTGCTTTCCTCCCTCTTCTTTTGCTCTGGTGAGGTCACTGAATATGAAGACAGACAGGGCGAGAATCAGCATTGTCTTCCTCAGAAAGGAAGAGACATTGTCGTTCTTGGGAAGGAGCAAGCCTCTTCCGAGAACTGAATGCAAAAAATATTTACCTTGGACTTTTTACATCAAGCCCTGAGGGTTTGTGCCCAGCGTCCTCAACCACAAATGCAGCAGAAATTTCTTAATTATTTATACCCCTACTTCTCGGTGAAGGATCAGAGTGACAGTTTTCATAAAGCAGTTTCTCGTAGTGACCCTCAGAAAAACATGCTGCTCCGGGGGTTGAGCTGCGAGACTCCCAGGGATGAGGCCCAGATGCCCCACCCTCTGGGGCTGAGGGCTGGGATGGAAAACCCTGACCACCCACCCTGATCCCATGGGGTGACCTGGGACTCACAGGTGAAGTGAAACTATAAAGTGCTAAAGATTGTCCCTGGTCACTGTTTATCCACTAGGCTGTGACACACACAAAGACACGAAAACTGTCTTACAACTTTTCCTAAAACCACGTACCTCTTGAGTTTCATGAAAAGAGATAAGACTGTGGCAGATCTTGTTCCAGTTCCCAAAACTGTGGAGAGAACCGAAACCGTGGCCTTCCCTTCCTGCCGTGGCATATTGATCCCGGGAATTCCTTGCAAAATTCTAGAATCTGGAATTCCAGGGAATGTCTTCGCTGGCCTGAGATTGGGAGTGTATTTCCCTGGTATTCCTCTTACTGTCCTTTTCTACTTTTGAAGGAGAGAGAAAATTCTGCTAAAAATAATGTACGAGGTCTGTGGTCAGGGTATAATCCCTCTTGGAAGTATGCCTCAGGAGGGCAGGGTTAATTGTTCAGTTTTCTCCTCGGCACACAGAACAGAACTCGATCAACATCTGCTGAAAAAAAGATCTGTGACAGAGAGGAAATAGCAGTGGGACATTTAGAGAATAGTTGTCAAGGGCCTGTGATTATCATCACTGTGAAGCCAGAAGTGTCATGTGGAACCAAAGGAAACGATCGAGAGGCAACTCACTCAAACCCTGCCAAGGGTCTCCGGAAGCTGGTGCCACGTGGCTGCTGACATGTTATTCAGTCACTCAGTCGTGTCTGATTCTTCGCGACGCCATGGACTGCAGCACACCAGGCCTCCCTGTCCGTCACCAACTCCCGGAATTTACTCAAACTCATGTCCATGGAGCCGGTGATGCCATCCAACCACCGCATCCTCTGTCATCCCCTTCTCCTCCCACCTTCAATCTTTCCCAGCATCGGGGTCTTTTCTAATCAGTCAGTTCTTCACATCTGGTGGCCAAAGTTTCAGCTTCAACATCAGTACTTCCAATGAACACCCAGGACTGATTTCCCTTAGGATGGACTAGTTGGATCTCCTTGCAGTCCAAGGGACTCTCAAGAGTCTTCTCCAAAATCATAATTGGAAAGCATCTGTTCTTCAGCGCTGAGCCTGCTTTATCAACCAGCTCTCACATCTGTACATGACTAATGGAAAGACCATAGCTTTGACTATATGGACCTTTGTCAGCAAAGTGATGTCTTTGCTTTTTAACACACTGTCTAGGTTTGTCTTAGCTTTCCTGCCAAGAAGCAATCGTCTTCTAATTTCATGGCTGCAGTCACCATCTGCAGTGATTTGAGAGCCCAAGAAGAGAAAATCTGTCATTGTTTCCACCTTTTCCCTTCTATTTGCCATGAAGCAGTGGGACCAGATGCCAAGATTTTGGTTTTTTGAATGCTGACATTTTCACTCTCCTCCTTCACTCTCATGAAGAGGCCCTTTAGTTCCTCTTTGCTTTCTGCCGTTAGAGTGGCATCATCTGCTTATCTTAGGTTGTTGATATTTCTCCTGGCAATCTTGATTCCAGCTTGTAACTCATCCAGCCCACCAGCATTTCTCATGATGTGCTTTTCATATAAGTTAAATAAACAGGGGGACAGTGAACAGCCTTATCATACTCCTTTCTCAATCCTAAACCATTCAGTTGTTCCATACAGGGTTCTAAATGTTGTATATTGACCTGCATACAGGTTTCTTAGGAGGCAGGCAAAATGGTCTGGTATTCCCATCTCTTTAAGAGTTTTCCACAGTTTGTTATGATCCACACAGTCAAAGGTTTTAGCGTATTCAATGAAACAGAGGTGGATATTTTCTGGAATTCCCTTGCTTTCTCTCTGATCCCGCAAGTGTTGGCAATTTGATCTCTGGGTCCTCTGTCTTTTCTAAACCCAGCTTGAATGTCTGAAGGTTCTCGGTTCACATAATGCTAAGGCCTAGCTTGGAAGATTGTGAGCATAACCTTATTAGCGGGGACTAATAGTACCTCCTAATATTGCATGAATACCAAAAATTGTAATGTTTTGGTAAACGTCTGAGGAAGACTATCTTATGAGTCTGGTAATTTAAATTCATGCTCATAAAAACCATTTCAGTCCCTCAAGTGAAGCTCTGGGTGGCAGGTATGGCCATCTGCCTGACTTTTTGTATCGATCTAGCTCGATGCCAGTGGACAGAGGCGCGCCCACCGCCCCACCTTCCTGAGCACCAGCTTCTGGTGAGGACAGTGATCCATCACGTAACAGGAGTCCCTGCCCCGCTTCACACTCAGCCTGGAGTCTTCCGCGGGGTTGCATCTGAGACCTCTGTAGGGAGCAGGGTGCTGTTTGAACTGCGCCTACAGGAACCCCCGGGGTGGGGACCTGTGTGTGTCCTGTTGGTTCTGGGTCAAGGTGGCTACCGTCCCCACCAAGTGCCATCTTGACCTGTCTGTTCATGTGCACACCGCAGCTTCCTGGCAGGAAGGGGGCACCCCGTTTGCAGTGTGCGTGCTGAGGGCCTTCCCGGGGAGTGGGGGTTGCTCCGCGGGGGACAAAGGATCTGAGGTCACATGCGTTTGGGAAGCACCTGGTGAAGCAGCTACATCGCAGCCCTCCCAGGAAAGGCAGCCTGGTAACCCTCGCCCTGACTCAGGAGGACGAATTCTCATCCCCAGTGCGTCTGCTGGGCACCCTTAGCTCCCTGATGCCCGTGGTGCCGATGCCTGCAAGCCCGTTCATCCAAGGCAGCCCCTGGGCTTGGACATTCGCCTGTGAGCAGTGACAACCAGCTGCGCCCGGCCAGCCGCCCTGTGTGACTTTCTTCCCCCCAGGGCGTGTTGGGGAAGACCTTGTCTATACCGTGTGCTGGGCTCCTGGTGACGCGTGCGGGCAGAGTGGCAGGCTTTCTGCTCTGAGAGGCACGGGGTTTGCCCCTTTTGCCCCCGTCAGGGTCTTCAACATGGGGATTGCACAACTGAACCGTCCTGAATGTCCTGGGGTGGGCTTGTCCACGAGGTGGTGGGTGTTTGGGAGGATGCCAGTGGGCTGGAATGTGTGTGGAGGCTGGAGGCCTCGCTGGGTGGGCCTGCCCCCCACCGTCCAGGGATGCTGGCTGCGGGCTCCCCGGGGGTTTCCTTGGTGACTGAAAATCAGCAGACGGGCTTCCCCTTGGTCTCCTTGGTGGGTGTGGCCCTCCAAAGTCGAGAACGTGGCCACCATGCCTGCCTTGGTTTGTGCTTGGTTTTAATTTTTCACACTATTGCCATTTACGGCTTCCTCCCCAGTTTAATCTTTTTAAAAAGACATCGTATTTTTAGAGCAGTTTTAGGTTCTTGGCAAAACTGAAAGGAACGTACAGGCAGTTCCCACCTACCCCTCGCCCCAGCCCAGCCTCCCCGCTTTCAGCATCCCCAGCAGATGGTCCATTTGTCACAGTCAGGGGAGCCGTGGGGACACGTGGTCGTCACTCAGAGCCCGTAGCTTACATTAGTTGCACTCCCTCTGTGTCCAGTCTATGAAAGTGAAGTCGCTCATTCACGTCCAACTCTTGGTGACCCCCATGGTCTATACAGTCCGTGGGATCCCCAGGCCAGAATACTGGAGTGGGTAGCTGTTCCCTTCTCCAGGGGATCTTCCCAACCCAGAGATCAAACCCAGGTCTCCCACATACCAGTCTATGGGTTTGGACAAGGAGGTAACACCATGTGTCCACCACTGTGGTATCATTCAGAGTATTTTCACTGCTCTAGAAACCCGTGTTGATCTATCTTACAACACTGATTCCAGACCCTCTGGATGGCTCAGTGGCGTCCTTTGAGCTTTCAGCACGGACTCAGCACACCCTCTGACCTGTGCTGGATGAATGAGCACTCCCGGTGGGGGTGGCCAGCATCAGCCTCAGGGCCGTGCCCGTCCTGGGCTGCAGAGAGCAGATCATCGGTACAGACCATCCAGCTGCTTCTTGTGGCCACTTTGTATCCTGCTTTGTCCATTCATCCACCCCAGCACACGTTTACTAAATGCCGAACATGTGTTAGTTGCTGAGGATCTGATGGCAAACAGAGAAAGCTCAGCCTCAAGGTGGAGGAAGGTCTGTCATCTAATGGACCATGTTTAAGTGCTATCATTCAAGAAGCTTCTCAATTATTACTGTTATTTTTTTAAACACAAACTAGTACCCTCAGTTTTCCCTAATCCTGCAGTTGAGCTTTCGAAGTACAGGACTTCCTTATATGAAGTTGGTTTCAGTCATTTACCTATTTTTTTTAAAAGCCTGTCTGGTTACAAATACTTGTACTATGTCCCCTCGGGATTGTCACGTATACACTTTATGGACACATTCCTTAATAGTTTCCTCTAATTGTTGGTGCAGAGTTATCAGGTCAGGGCCCCCTTCAGAGCTCCGTGTCGGGCGACCGGACTCTTGCCTCCAGGAGGACATAGTCACACGTGGATCTTCTACACAGTTCAGTCCATCATTCACGTCTCATGTGGTCTTTATTCCCAGGAGTTAAAGTGGGAATTGATCCATGGTGGCTTACTGCAATTTGAAGTCCACCTGTTTGTGCAGGTTGCTTTTCTGGTTAGTTTATTGTGATAAGATTTCGCCTTATCAGTGGTTCTCTTAAGCATCTCCTAATAAATATCCTCTGTTTTGTTCAAGCAGGACGAGGAAGGCTGCAATCAGTTAATGCCCACAGAAGCGGTGTCTTTTGTGCCCCTACCAACCTGTCCTTCTTTCACATAGTCTGAGATTTGTAGAAACCAGAAACCCTCAACTGTGGCTTGTTGAGAAACCAGAGTTAGGTCTCTAAAGGGGGGTGTCCTTATAAGAGATTAATTCCAAGGATCCAGATGTTAATGGGGAAACCAGACCACTGAGGCCAAGTTCAGATACTTTGTAGTTATAATTGAGCTGGGAAATGAAGACCTTTGCGCAGTGTGAAGAGACTGGATTGATGCATATTTCCAGCCTCAGGGCTAGATTTGGGACTATACCCAGAGACATTAGTAGGGAATTTAAAATAATGTCAGGGTCTGACGGGGCCCCGTCCGAGCCCCGCGGTGCCCCCACCCTCTGGGGTCTGCGTTCCTGGGCGTGGATGCAGCTCAGACGAGGAGACGAGCTCATGAGTTTGCTAATGAGGAGCGTTCAGCTGAACAGAAGCACAGGTTCACGGTGTCCTTACCTTGGCTGACCCGTGTGTTTACGCAGACCTGAATGATACAGGCTCGTTTCCTGACTGGTTACCAAGACTGTGCACGTGAGGGTCAGCGGGGACAAGGGGTGGGGGAGGAAAATACTCACCAGCCTGGAGAGGCCCTGGGTGGGGCAACGCTCACATGTTACAGAGGGAAAGAGGCTCCTGTGTTCCCCTCCGGCGTTGGTTGCGAATTACGGGCACACAGTTTGCCGGAAGTAGTGTCACTCTCCATCAAGATGAACTCAGAGCTCAAAGATGGCCTTTCTTCTTGTTGTCCAGTTGCAAAGTCATGTCTAACTCTGTGACCCCATGGACTAGAGCACACCAGGTGTCCCCGTCCTTCACTGTGTGATAAATACTACTGTTGCAAAGTTACTTCCTCTAAACCTATTACCCTTTCTTCACTGTTTCCTTCACTAACATCTCCGATATTTACAATCATATGTTTGCATTCACTGTTTTTCGTCTTGCTTCCCCACTGGACTGTGGACTTCTTGATACCAAGGATCTTACTTTGTCTCATATGCCTTGGCCCCCAGCAGGGGATCTGACACATAGTAGGCACTTAACTTTAAGGCAAAGTTGAAATTAAAGTCATGTCAAGACCTGAGGTTGAAACTTCTTGTTCTGCCTCCAAAGTGATGCCAACAAGTCATCCTTACGCATCATCTGGGTGGCTCGGTTGGGTCATCTTTGGGACCACTGTACTAGATATTGTAAAACCAGCGCAGGCTCAGGACTTAGGATTTCACCCATGGTCCTCGGTGTTGTGGAGACCACGGGGGGAGAAGGGGTCCTGTCAGTAGGGAGCTGTGGTCTAGTTGAAGGTTCCAGATCGACTCCTACAAAGTGATGGGTGACCATTCCTAGACAGTGTGTGCCCACCAGCACTTTAGCAGAAAGGAGAGGTTCTTGCAACCTGGAGCCTGGATTCCAGATTTTGAGGAGATGCTCCATCGCTCAGTCATGCCCGACTCTTTGTGACCCCCATGGACTGTAGCCCGCCAGGCTCTTCTGTCCATGGGGTTCTCCAGGCAAGAACACTGCAGTGGATTGTCATGCCCTTCTCCAGAGGATCTTCCTGACACAGGGATCCAACCCACATCTCCTGCATTGCAGGTGGATTCTTTACTGGGGAAGACCTTTGGAGAGATGGTTGGTTCCAAATTGGTCTCAATTAAACCCTATTTCTGGGGCTGTCTCCCAAGTCTAGGTTTCTAGTAAAGATACCAGGATACCACACTGTTATTACAATAGCACAACAAGAGGAGTGGCTGATTCTAATCTAGGTAAAAAAAAAAAAGCAGCAAGGAAGGGACATTTTGTTATAGAAACAGATTTTCATCCGTTGTTTTTTCGCAAAGGATTTTGAGAGCAGAAACGATCTGAGTGCTGTCTTGTTACAGAGCTTGTTGGTGGTGGGAAGTGGCTGTGGCTGCCTGCCTGAGGAGGGGATGACACGTCTAGATGGATTCTTGGCTGGCACTTTTCACCTTACTGTTCTGCTAGCCTCCAGAGCCCGAGAGGAAACCTCCATAGGTGATCCCGACACAGTCCGGTCCACTGGACTTCCTCCAAGTGCTGTAGGAGCGCCCGCTGCGAAAATTAAAGGAAGAGAAACATCTAATGCTAGTTCAGGTCAGAGCTGGGAACCGAAAACCTACCAAGCTTATCCTGCGCGTGTACTCACTCAGTTGTGTCTGACCCTGTGATGCCATGGACTGTAGCCCGCTAGCTTCCTCTGTCCATGGGATTTTCTAAGCAGGAATACTGGAGTAGGTGCCATTTCCTACTCCAGGGGATCTTCCTGACCCAAGGATCCAACCTGCATCTTCTGCATTGGCAGACAGATGCTTTACCACTGAGCCACCTGGGAAGCCTAGGTTTATCATAGGCGAAATACTCAAAATACAATATATGGAAGTTCAAGACTGTGGAAATGACAGAGTAGCTCATCAGGTTAACTCTCCCAAGGATAATCATTATAAAAGCTGAACAGAATATAATAATAATAAAACGCTTTTAATGTCAATGGAGAGTAACTGATAATAGGCAGAAGCTGGAAAGGGACCCACTCTTAAAATACAAGCCACAGAGGTGGCAATATTTTTGAGTTCATACCTCTTTGCTTGAAGGCCCTCCCCAATCCCCAGTTTGTGGCTAGGACGGCAGATACCTGCAGAGTTTCTAGACTGAGGGACCCTGGGGCTGGCTGACCATCTAGAAAGCTAGAAAATGATGAAAGAGAGGTGCCCCAGACTGTCATATACAGCCCACCCAACTGCCAGCTGACCACTGAGCTGTGCTGTGCGTTGCAGGATAAGAAAATGGCATCTGGAAACCAGTAGAATTAAACAGAGAATTTAGTTATTGTTCACTGCAGAGTATGGGGTTTGAGCCCTGCCAAACTAACTGCATATTAAAAAGCAGAGACATTACTTTGCCAACAAAGGTCCATCTAGTCAAAGCTATAGTTTTTCCAGTAGTCATGTATGGATGTGAGAGTTGGACTATAAAGAAACCTGAGCACTGAAGAACGGATGCTTTTGAACTGAGTTGCTGGAGAAGACTCTTGAGAGTCCCTTGGACTGCAAGGAGACCCAACCAGTCCATCCTAAAGGAGATCGGTCCTGGGTGTTCCTTGGAAGGACTGATGCTGAAGCTGAAATGCCAATCCTTTGGCCACCTGATGCAAAGAACTGCCTCACTGGAGAAGATCCTGATGCTGGGAAAGATTGAAGGTGGGAGGAGAAGGGGACGACAGAGGATGAGATGGTTGGATGGCATCACTGACTTGATGGACATGAGTTTGATCAAGCTCTGGGAGTTGGCGATGGACAGGGAGGCCTGGCATGCTACAGTCCACGGGGTGACAAAGAGTCGGACAAGACTGAGCAATTGAACTGAACTGACCTGAAACTAACTGCTTGCTGAAATAAAAATTATTCTCCAGAGAAGCTTAAAATAATCCAGAGACTACTTCATCCATAATGACTTGTGTTTAATAGTAATTGGTGCAGTGGTAAAGAATCTGCCTGCCAATGCAAAAGCAAGAAACACAGGTTTGATCCCTGGGTTGGGAAGATCCCTTGGAAGAGTAAATGGCAACCCATTCCAGTATTCTTGCCTGGAAAATCCCATGTCGCAGAGTCAGACACGACTGGGTGACTGAGCACCCCACGGACGTGTGAAGAAGCAGGAGAATCGTACTTAAAGAAACAGCGAATAGCAACCAACTCAAGTGAACCAGATGCTGCAGTGAGCATAGGTATACATGAAAGTGCTTAATAACGTGTGTGCAAGAGTGTAAAGGAAGGTAAATGCCTAGTAAACGAATACTTGGAGAGCTCTGGAAGACAACTGGTGAGTAGACATTACTGGCTTTAAATATTCAAAAGTAGAGCTGGAGTAATCACAGAATTGACTGCACAGAAGAGCGAAGATGAGTGACAGAAGAATCAGTGAACTTGAAAGCAGGTCAGCAGAGGGCTTCCCTGATGGTCTGGTGGTTACGAATCTGCCTTCTCAGGTGGTGGATGTGGGTTCCATCCCTGGTGGGGAAACTAAGATCCCACATGGCAGGGGAACTAAGCCCACATTGTGAAATCAGAGAGAAGCCCGTCTGCCACAACGAAGACCAGTGTAGCCAAAAACAAAAAAAAAGAACAGGAAAAAAAAATAGATCAATACAAATGATCAATTCTGAAGAATTGAAGGAAGTGAACAGAACTTCCAAAGCCTGGAGTTAAATAGATATCAAGGAATCTAACACATCTGTAATCAGAGTTCCAAAAAGCAATGAGAAAGATACTGGAATGGAGAAGTAGATTTGAAGAAATAGTAGTTTAAAGTGTCCTCAATGTTTAAAAAGCATCAAGTTTACAAATCCAACAACCTCAAAGAATTCCAAGTAGGATAAGAGAAGAGAAACCAAAACCCAAGACCTCTAGGCATGTCGTAGTTAAGTTCCTGAAATCCAAACATAAATATGAAATTTACAAAGCAGTTAGGGGAAAATGGCATCTTACGTAAGGCAAATGGCAATGTAACTACAGAGACCTCTTCTGGAACAGACACCAGAAGACACTGGAATCAAATTTTAAACCGAGGTGCTGAGAGCATCTGCCAACCTAGAATTCTATAACAGGAACCTAGTCTTCAACACAGCACAGAGACATTCCAGGGCTCAGCTGCCCAGCTCCGTGGCCACTGGCAGAAGCTGTTGAACACTTAAACAGGACTAGTCTGAATGCAGATGAAAAATGCAGATATATGTATAAATTTCATAAAAATGGTGGTGGTGGTAGTTTAGTCATTAAGTCATATCCAACTCTTGTGACCCCATGGACTGTAGCCCACCAGGCCCCTCTGTCCATGGGATTCTCCAGACAAGAACACTGCAGTGGGTTGCCATGCCCTCCTCCAGGGGGTCTTCCCAACCCAGGGATTGAACCCTGGTCTCCTGCATTGGCAGGTGGGTTCTTTACCACTGACCCACCAGGGACTTCTATATGTAAACATAGATGTATATTAAATAGATATATAATATATAGATGCAATAATATGTAATATATATAAATAGGCTTTGAGGCAAAACATATCATCAAATATAAAGAAAACCACTTCATACTAACGAAGGTCTATCAGCAAGACATAACCGTAAACAAGACATAGTCATTAATATTTTGTACAAGGTTTAGAACTAGAGGTTCAAAATAACTGCACTAAAAATGACAGAATTTACTAGGCTTAGTAAAACTGTGTTGTCAGGAATCTATAAAATAACTAGGCAAAAAGAATCAGTAAAGACAGAGAATCTCAATTATGAATTATGATTATAAATCTATATGTTTATAAATTTATCCACTTAAATTATAAACCTAAATTATAGGGTCTAAGTGGTTTAATTGACATTGATGGAAACTCTGCCCAACTCTGCAGATTTCACATTATTTTCAAGCATACATGGAATGCTTATCACGATAATTCATATGCTGGGCCATAAAATGACACTTAATCAACTTCAGAAGATTGAAATATTATAGAATGTGTCTTATGGCAACAATGGAATTGCATTTGAAATCAATAAGAATAAGAGCTCCAGAAAAGTTCCAAATATTTTTATGTTAAATGATGAACTTGAAAAAGCCCCATATGTCAAAGGAGAAATCACAATGTGAAAGAGAAATAATTCAAATTGAATGAAAATAAAAATACTGCATATCACATTTTATGAAATGTAGTTAAAGCAGTGTTCAGAGGGAAATTTATAACTCCAAAATGCTTATTTTAGAAAGAAAGTGATTTAAATCAATGATCTAATTTTCCCCTTCAAGAAACTAGAAAAAAACAAAAATGAGTACATGAAACCTAAAGTAGCTAGAAGGAAGGAAATGATAGAACTGGGACCAGAAATAAATCAGGAACAGCCCATAACAGCTGGGAACAGGACAACGCCCAAACTAGGTCTATTGAAAATATTAATAAAGCCATGAACTCCTGGCAAAAATAATTCAGAAAGAAAGAGAGAAAGCAAAAACTGATAGCATTAGTAATGAAAGAAGGGAGATCATTACAGATCCTGCAGGCATCTGCAGAAGTATAATACAGAAATATTACAAACAGGTTTATGCCCATAAATTTGATAGATCTGACAGTATGACGTTTGTCATTTGACATTTGTCAATAAATGAAAATTGAAATGGACAGATTCCTCAAAAAATATACAGCTTATGAAAAATTACACAAGGTAAAAGGAAAAAGTCAAGTAAGTTTATATCTATCCAAGACCTTAAAATTCCTATCTAAATAATTTCCCACAAGAGAACCCTAGACCCAGAGGGTTTCACTCGAGAATTCTTTCAAATATATAAGGAAGAAAAATCATCAATCCTACAATATTCTTTTAGGAAATAGAGAAAGGAAACCTTTAAACTCATTTATCGAGGGTAGCATAATTCTAATACCCAAACCTGACAAAAAGAGTCAAAGAAAAAAACAAATTATAGACCAGTATCTTCTAAGAACATTGATGCTGAAATCTTTAACACAATGTTAACACATTGAATCCAACAATACATGTGAAAAATACATCATGACCAAGTGGGCTTTATCATATGAATGTAAAGTTGGTTTAATGTTTGAGAATCAGAGACCACAGAAATTGAAAGTCATTGAAATTGAATAAAAAAAGAGTAATAGATTCATTAAGAAAAATTTGGTAAAAATTAAAACCCGTTCAAGACAAAGATTCTCAGGCATCTAGCGATTGAAGGAAACTTCCTCAATCTGATGAAGATGTGTGTGTCAGTCGCTCACTGGTGCCCCGCTCTTTGCGACCCCTGGACTGTAGCCCAGCAGGCTCTGCCCATGGACTTCTCCAGGCGAGAGTACTGGAGAAGCCACTCTCTCCTCCAGGGGATCTTCCTGACTCAGAGATGCAGGCCGGGTGTCCTCACTGCAGGCAGATTCCTTCCCAGCTGAGCCACCAAGGAAGCCATTTACTAAGACCTTCAGGTTATTGAGACACTGATGCTTTTTCCCACAGCTGGGAACGAGGCACCACCTCTTACCTCCACTACATTCAGTTTCATATAGGGGTCCCGCCCAGTGCAGGAAGATAAGAAGAAGGAATAGAAATAAGGAGGTAAAGTGTCCTGTCCCAGACAAGCTGATCATTTACACAGAAAATCCTAAGTTATTGACAACAACCACCACCACAGTAGCTTCTTAGGACAAATGTGTGCATTTAACAAAGGCTCAGGTTGAAGGTCAATATAAAAAATACAATTGAATTTCTATAAATTAGCAGCAACCAGTTGGAAAGTAAAATTAAAAAAATGTGTAAAAGCATCAAAACAGCATAAAGTACTTAGAAGTAAAGCTAACAAAAGACAAACAGCGTATGTCACGCTGAAATGACAAGACTTTGATGAGAGAAAATAGGGACTGCCTCAATAAATGAAGAGGCATGTACCATGTTCACGAGAGGCTGGAAGGCTCAGCACTGGTAAGCTGTCTCTCACCTCCAATTTGATTGTGTTTTCAACACAATCCCAGTCTTACACAGTAAGCACTTAGGTAGTTGATTCTAACATTGATACAGAAGACTAAGAAAGATAGACCAGCCCCAAGACTGCGAGAGAGCTTGTGATACTTGACATCGTGACTTACTGCAAAGTCCAGCAGTCAAACAGTGTGGTTTTAGTCTGAGAATATAACATAGACATTAGTAAAGAGTGGAGTAAAATAGAGGGTCCAGAGTCCACCCTTATATGGCCGATTGGTTTTTAACCGACATCTAAAATGTTCAGTGATAAAAGCAAGTTTTTTTAAAAAAGACAAATATTACTGAGATGACTTGATGCCCATATGGGGGGGGGGGGGAAACTTGGGACTTCCCTAGTGGTCCAGTGGATACAAATCTGCCTGCCAGTGCTGGGGACATGGGTTTGACCCCTGGTCTGGGATGATCCCACATGCCGCAGAGCAGCTAAGCCTGCGCGCCAGAACGAAGGAGCCTGGGTGTCTACAGCCCGTGCCCCGTAACAGGAGAAGCCGCCACAGGGAGAAACCCACGCACGGCAGCTGGAGAGTGGCCCCCGCCCGCCGCAACCAGAAAATCCTGTGCAGCAGTGAAGACCTTGCCCGACCGTAAACAAACAAATAAATAAGAAACTTGGCTTACCTTCCATCATAAACAAAACGAGGTGTGCCACGTATATATAAAGTAAAGCTAAGACGATAAAGTGTCTAAAAGAAAACAGTGGAGAGTATCTCTCTAACCAGGAGGTAGGCAACAAGTTCTTGCATGGGACACAGAAAGCAATGTTCAAAGGGAAATTTTTGATTAGACTTCATTAAAAAAAACCTTCCTGTTCATTAAAAGTAGATTTTGGAAAGAGAATGAGCAGATCTATACTGGGAGAAAGTATTCTCAACACGCATAGGTGACATAGGACTTGTACCAAGAATATAATGCTTATTCTCGACAACAAAATATAAACACCTTATTTTTAAAAATAGGCAAAAGACTTGACCAGTCAGTTCACCAAGGGAGATGTCCACTGGTCCAATGAGCCCATAAAGAAGCGCTCAGCACTGTAGTTGTGAGGAAGGTGCACAGAGACATCATGAGGGTGCAACATGAAGAGGATGGCTACATCTGAAAAAGTGCAACCGCAATTCCAGCTTGATTCCGGTCGATCTATAAAGCAGTGAAACCACTTTGGAATGGTGTTTGGCAGTTTCTTATAAAGTTAAGCACATGCCCTTAGACTCCAGTAATTGCCATCATGTTTTTACATAAAAAATAAAAACAACAAACCAATGAAATAAAAAAAGAAAATATACGTCCCAAATAGTTGCATCCTTGTGTTCACAGAACCTTTACTCACAATTGTACAAAACTGGAGAAAACTCCAATGGCCACCAGTGGGTGAAAGGACAAACTGGCAGAGTTGCCCAGTGGATGCCACCAGCCAGCAAAGAGGAGTAAGCAGTGGCCGAATCAGCCAGGTGGGTGACTCTCATGGACATGAAGCTGAAAAAAGAAGCCCGACCTCTCCCCCACAGCATGCTTTAAATGTATGACTCCGTTTATGTGATGTTTGAATCCCAGCCATACTGATCAATGGTGAGATACATCTGAACGGTGATTGCTCCTGGGAGGTGGAATAGGAGGCCACCTTCTGACAAGCTGGGGATGCTCTTTAGGGGGATGGGTTGTGGGCTTCACAGGTGATTCAATTTGTCACAATTATTCAGTTAAGATTTGTGCATTTCAGTGTGTTTAAGTTTATCCCCCCAAAGAAAAATATAAGAATGTAAAAATATAAGGATGATAAGAGTTGACTGGGACCTTGAGATCCCAGTGGAAGATAGTGAAATGAAAATGGCAGGATGTTGGTAATCATTGAACTGGGTCTTGAGAGTTCGATGTGTACGGTCCGATGTGAGTGTCTATAATGGTCCAGGTGGGAGCTGGTGATGCCTCTGGCTGTCCTGGCTCCTGTTCAGTCTTGATCACTACCCATCTCAGTGGCAGTGTGAAGGCAGGGGTTAAGAACTGTCCGGAGTGATCCCAGTGTGTGGGATTACAGCCTGCATCTGCACCTGTGGGGAGCTAATGGAGAAGGCCTCCTTGGGAGGCGAGGCAGCTCTCAGCCCCCTGGCGGGGGCCTGTGAGCCCCTGTGATTTCTGCTCACCCCCAGCCCTGGGCCAGCCCACAGAGAGCATCTCCAGTGACCTCCCACGCAGGTCTGGGCATCCGTGCTATGTGGAAAGGTAGATAGAGATCCATGTGTGGGGACTTCCTGGAGCCGGTGGGATTTTAGCAGCTTCCTTCCCGTCACCCTCATGATCAATCCATGCAAACGAAATGAAACCAGCCCAGAGCTGGTGGCTTCCTGGGCAGCAGCACTGGAGTCTGTGCCCAGAGGGCCGGGGTGTGACCCGTGGATGTGGTGTGTGCGGAAGCAGTGGCAGGTTTGGTCCGAGCAGTAGGGCGGCCGTGTGCGGTCATCACTGCATGTGGGCCTAGAGCAAAGCCAGTTGCTGAGAAAGGGGCTATTTGCTCTGTTGTCTTTAAAATTTTTTTTTATTAAAATATGGGTGATTTACAATGTTGTGGCAGATTCAGGTATACAGCACAGTGATTCAGTTATACATGTATACTCCTCTTTTGCATTCTCTTCCATTATCAGTTATTTCATGTTACTGAGTATAGCTCCACATGCTCTGCGGTAGGTCCTTCTTGGTCATCTGTGCCCCACTGTCTTCTGATTTCTAAATCCAACGGGTGCTGACAGTCAGAGAGGCAATACTACAAAATAGGAGGAATCCCAAGTCCAAAGTTCGGAAAATTGTGTTGGAGTCCCACCCCACTGCTTGTTAGCTAGTTGCTGGTTCTCTTCTGCTTTTGTACTTACTGATACCATCTTAGGGGCTTCCCAGGTGGCGCTAGCGGTAGGGAACCTGTCTGCCAATGAAGGAGATGTAAGAGACATGGCTTCAATCCCTGGGTTGGGAAGATCACCTACAGGAGGGCATGGCAACCCACTCCAGTACTCGTGCCTGGAGAATCCCATGGACAGAAGAGCCTAGCGGGCTCTGGTCCACAGGGTTGCAAAGAGTTGGACGTGACTGAAGCGACTTATGCACGATACCATCTTAACTCCAATAGCTAAATTTAAGTGGTTTGTTAAGTTGAATCTTTCTGTTCATTGGAATAATTGTTGCATATCTGTTTGGCAACTGAACAGCTTGCAAGGTGTTTCAATAATTGTTTTTGAAAACACTTTATTGGCTAGAAAGTTAAGATGGTAGATGTACCTGGACACCACACTCGGGCGGATCTTTGGATATGTTGTGTCTGCACAAATCCAGGTTTCGGAGGCGTTCAGACAGTTGACACTCGTCGTTCTGACTTCCTGGGTCTCTGCTGTGGTTTGTCTCCACTTGGCCTGTGCAGTCCACCATTCTCACCTACGTTCTGTTCTTTCTTAAATGCCGGGTTCAGACTCTGCCCGCTCTGTGCAGACCTCACCGGTGATGTGGTGAAAAGTAAATCATAATTCTAGATGTAGTAGAACGACAGTAATGCTGTAACATCAGGTCAACGTGCTCTTTTCCTCTGCTGTCCCTCTCTGCGCCGTCTCCCCAGTCCTTCCCGGGTTGTGCGCCTTTGTGATTGGAGGACTGAGACTGTCCCAGCAGGACAGGAAAAGAAGAAGGACCTTGATTGTCAACTGGAGACATGCCAAATGGGATTTTTATCATGTCAAAGTCATCATGAATTCCAGGCTTTGTCAAGAAAGGACACCTTTTCTGAGGTCCCTTATTCCCACTGTCCTGCTGAGGGTGAGGTCCGTGGGGCAGCGCTCGTGTCCGGGCAGAGGAGGCCCAGGGTGTGAGGTTCTAGAAGTGAACGGCAGCTCCTCTGACCCCGTGGGAAGATGGGAGAACGGGGGTGATGGAGACAGCAGACAGAAGGTGTCCGATCCCAACTAGTCCCCACAGAGCTAAGATCCCAGAAGGCTGCTGTGTGGAGGGAAGGCAAAACCAGCTGTGTCCACTGCTCCCCATGTCGAGCCTGGCTCCACAGCCCAGGTGGGTTCTGCCAAGGGCGTGTGGAGCTGTGGGCTGTGCCGGAGGGTGGGCAGAGGCCTGGGCTTGGGACAGAGAGGAACTGTTTGCCCGGGGCTCCATACCTGGGGCCCCGGATGGCCCTGGTCGCAGTGCAGGTCAGCAGTGACCAGCCGGGAGCCCAGCTGGAGCACCCGCAGCTCGGGGTGGTCTGGAGACCCTGGAGGCCCTGCGAGCAGCCTCCTTTCGTCCTCGTTGCCACCGGGTCGCCGAGGCCCAGACACCTGGGAAGGAAGGGTCACCCCGGGAGACGTGAAGATGGCCCAGGCCGGGGGCGTCTGGGCTGCTTTCATCTGCCGTGCCCCCACCCCCAGCCCTCCCCCACCAGCGCCCAGGCGCCCCCACGCCCCGGATGGGCAGCTTCACTGGAGCAAAGAGCTGGAGCCTGACGTGTCGCTGCGTCCAGCCCGACTCCCTGGGATTCAGTCTGTGTGTGAGGGGCCCGTGTTTCGCCTTCTCTAGATGTCATCCTGCGCTGTATCGGGAGGGAGTGCACAGCGCCCACCAGAAGACGGTCTCGTCGCCCCACGGCGCCCTGCGGGGCCTGCAGGCCTCTCAGGGGGCTGTGTTTCCTTATGTCTCGTCGGCCCGCCCCAGAAACCCCCGTAAAGCCACACGGATAAACGCCCAGTGATGCAGCAGCTGACGGATGCGCCGAGCAGCGGGCCAGGCCCTCTGTGACTGGGCAGCCCGAGGCCTCAGCCTGGTCTGGGCCGGCTCCGCGTCTCCCGGGGGTGAAGCTCACCGAGGCCTCTCCCGCCGGGCCCCCGGCTCTCTCAGCAGCACAGCCAGCACGCCACGCCTGGCCGCTGTTTCTGTCTTACACTGTTCGCTGTTTAATGAAGGAACAGTCATTTGTGTTTCACGCGCTGACCTTCCATGTGCTTCTCCTCATTTTCACGAAGTCGCTGACTTACTGAAAATTTCCAAGTGCCTTGTCTGCAAAGTATATCTCTGGGTCATATTTTTAGATGCAAAATACGTCTCTGAAGCAAAAACAACCTCACAGACATAGAGAGCAGACCAGTGGTGGCCCGGGATGGGCAGGTGTGGGGGAGGGGAGGACGGGAGGTGCAGATTATGTAAGGAACGGATAAACCACAGGGTCCTCCTGTAAGCACAGGGAGCTGTCTTTGATGTCCTGGGATAAATCGTAATGGAAAAGAAGATGGAAAAGAATGCATATATATGTATAACTGAGCTACTTTGCAGTGCATTGGAAATTAAGCATACCATTGTAAATCAACTGTATGTCAATAACATTTAAAACTAAGAACTAAAACGAACTAATAAAATTTAAAACTAACTAAAAATTTAAAACGGTGTGTCAACAAAATTTAAAATTTAAAACTAACTTAAACAAGTCAGAAAAAAACACCCAAATCTAGCTCTGAAACAAACTGAGCTCACAGAGTTGGATAACGTCTGAAAGGGAGAGACTGCCTCGGTGAACTAGCCTGCGTGTCCGTCGGCTGGAAGAGCCTCGGGGCTTCATCATGCTCACCCTTCTCGCCGGAAAGTGGACCATCACATCCAGAGATGAGTGCGCTCCTGTCTGGGAAGCGGCAGCCATTTCTGAGAGGCGTTTCTGCAATTAAGGAATCAGACAAGCATGAGTGCGGCTCTTTCAGAGGTTCCAGGTACAATTAGAAGACACCTAATCGCTCATCACTCTCCCTTGATTAAAGCCATTGTCGCTCTGCCCTTGCTTGCCCGGGTGAGGAACAGGTGCTGGGCCCAGATGCAGCCGCCGGCTCCCCGCCGAGGCCGCTCGCAGAGCCCGCGCTCACCGCCAAGCGGTGGGAAGCAGCTGCCGGCCTGCGTCTGCACCCCGGCGGCCTCTGTCCCAGGACCTGCAGGAGACCCGTGCCCACCTCCCGTGTCACTCACCCAGCCCTGCCTGCAGGTCCGCACTCGTGCCAAGCCGGTTGAAACCCACCACGTTGCCCCTTTTAAGTTACGGCCCTTCAGAAAAGGAGGGAAAAAAATCTGAGATGGGTTCACTGGGACCAAAATGGTCCTTTTCAAAATGAATTTGCAGCTGTGCCCAGCTGACGATGGATTTATGGCATCAGCCCGGGATCGGTGAGCGCCGTGCCCCGGGCAGAGCCGGACAAGCCCTTGCCTGCCGCGCTCTCATGGCAGAGCTTCTATCAAAGCCCCATAAGCTCCGTCACCAACCACAAATGAGGCGCTGTGTTTTACACGCTGCCTCCGTCCTTGTTTTTCCACCTGTTAAAATGAAAGATTCTTGGAATATCATAATATGTAAAATTTGTTTATGATGCAAATAGAGAGATGCCTTTTCATCTCTTCCCGGCTTTGATGTCGTGATACGAAGTTTCTACCGCCCCGCCTCCCAGCCTCACCCGGTAGATGCTATCTCCTCCTCAAACCTGTGCGCCCAGCATAGGACGTGGGAACCAATTACGAGCTGGTTCTGCTTTCAGTACTTTTTATGAGGAATTTGTCAATTTCTGAATTAACAGAAAGATGAGAGGAGTTTGCTGATACACTTTTCTTGAAGGTTTAGAGTTACATCTCGAGTCAAGTAAGGGAGGCTGGTTAAGGTGGGAGAATAAAAGAACTCAGAGTTTATTTACTCCTCAAACTTGAGGTAAGTCAAGCCCTCAGTAATCTGGCAATAAATACCTGCTTCGACAGTCTTCCCCTGCCCACGTCGGCATCTCTGCACATGGAGATGTGAGCTTCTTTCTCTCCGGTTTGGATGAGACAGATATTTCTCATGTTAATAAATATTTGTTTAAGAAGCCCAGTTTTTCCAGAAAGAGACTCATAGACTTAGAAAAATGAACTTGTGGTTGCTGGGGGGGAAAAGGATGATTAGAGACTTTGGAAAGGTCATGTACATGTTGCTATCTTTAAAATGGATAACCAGCAAGGACCTACGACACAGCCCATGGAACTCTGTTCAAGGTCATGTGACAGCCAGGATGGAAGAGGGGTTTGGGGGAGAATGGATACATATGTATGTATGGCTGAGTCCCTTCGCTGTCCATCTGAAACTACCCGAGCATCATTAATCAGCGGCACCCCAGTACAAAGTAAAAAGTTTAAAGTTAAAAACAAGAAGCCCAGTTTTTCTCTCTACCACAGTCTTGGGCTTTAACTTTGGTTAGAATCTCGCCAGATTTTAAAAATGTGGATATCTGGACTCCAGCCCAGTTCACCTAAGTGGAAAAAAAGTAATCTCTCAGGCCTGGGCGTGGCCTTTTCTAAGGCTCCCAGGTCATCCTAATGTACGGCCAGGACAGATTCACTGAGTTACACAAGGTTTTAATATGATTTTATTCATTTAAAAGCATGCTCTTATTCAAATACTTCTGAGCATGTAAGCATAAAGAAACCTAAGTTTCCCAAGCTAGAAAAGTTGGAAACAGTAGTTCATACATTTGTTTTTGTATACTGGAGAGTCGTGGAATAAGCAACTGAAAGTTGCATGAACACTCTATGCATAAACTAAAAGTTAACTGCTTTGGTCTCTGTTGAAATGGCAGGTAACACATATGACCAAAACCAGGATTTTTAAAGAGACAATATTGCAAGACAGAATTCTGAGACAGGGAAAGACCCCTAACTTTCAAACTCCCAGGAAATCTGCTCTCAAACTTTCTTCTCATTCATTTTAAAACCTAGAAATAATACTCTCTTTAAATGATTGTTTTTGCAGAATTATGATAACCAGGAAGTTCATGTAACTAGTTAAAGCCTCAGTTATTGAAAATAACTGATACTGGAACATCTAAACTGGCATCTCATGGGTATTGGTGCCAGGAGAGATGTAAGCCTCTCCCTGAAACTTACTGTATTTGAGGGACCACAGACTTTCCCTCTGGACTTCCCAGGTGATGGTGCTAATGGTAAAGAACCTGCCTGCCAATGGAAGAGATGAAAGAGTTGTGGATTCAGTCCCTGGTTGGGGAAGATCCCCTGGAGGAGGACATGGCAACCCACTCCAGTATTCTTGCCTGGAGAATCCCACGGACAGAGGAGCCTGGTGGGCTGCAGTCCGTGGGGTCACAAAGAGTCGGACAGGACTGAGCGACTAAGAACACAGATTTTCCCTCCAGACTGATGCCCTATGCACACACTGCAACAGACACTAGTGGAGTCCTTTAGATGATTTTCCAATGATGCAGTTACATGGTTGGGTATAATTCTGGTGCAGAGCATATCTTATTTTGTAAAAGTATTCTCATTTTGTAAAAGCTGGTCTTCTGCATATATATGTTCTTTTTTTTTTTTTTTTTACTGACCAGAATGTTTAATTAATTAGAGCACCCATCTTGCCATCCTCCTGCATAATGAGAGTTTACTGTACAGCTATTTTTGGCCGCCTGAGAGCGTGGAAAGCTGTCGGCAGTGCTGAGTACCTGGGTCCGCTGATTGTAGACGTGAGCAGCGCACAATACCCCATCAGCGGTGATGGGGGCAGACATGCTAATTGGCCCACTTGAAGGCTCGGGCTTCCCGACGAGGGCTGTCGTTCAAGGCTCAAGTTCCATTAATCAGCGGGCGCTCGTCGAGCCCCTGCTGTGCGCCTCGCCCGCAGTTGGAGACGAGGGGTGCGAGGCAGAAATCAGGGCCCATGCGGCCCGAGCAGCTTTTGATTCAGCCAGGAGGAGAGACTCCCAGTAAAAAAAAAACAAAAACAAAAACCTTACACTTATGAAAATGTTCACAGTGTATGCTCATGAAAGGACGTGCTCTCTTGCCTAGGCTGGCAAGATGGATAAAAGAAGAAGACACGACTGCGTGCCGTGGATGGGGGAGACGACGTGCAGAGCCAGTCAGAGTGGCTGCTGACCCAGATAGGGAGACGGGCCATCAGGGGCGGCGCCCGGAAAGTCTCTCGGGGAAAAGGGGCTGCAGGGACCTGCTCTCGGGCTCCTGAGAAGGCAGATGAGGGGCTTCAGGCTCCTGTCCTGTGGAGGTTTGTGTTTCCTGTTTGCCCCGAGACTTTGCTCCAGGAACGGGGGATCGCTGAGTTAGGAAACGGGCCTTTCAGCCCGGGGAGATGTGGGCCCCGAAGTCAGACACCAGGGTCGGGGTCTGAGGCACAGCCCGAGGGAACCAGCTGCTCCCGCTGGGGGAGCTGACTGCTTCGTGGAAGACCGACTGCCGGGAGACCCCGTCACATTTCACGTGCACCGGTTTATGTTTTTGTCCATTTACAGGTCCCACTAAAGTCAAAATCATGTCCTTCGTTCTGTTTATGCTCTCCACATCTGAGATCCATTTGTTTGACCCCTAGGTGGGCCTGCAATGCTGGATACCCGAGTTTGGTCCCTGGGTTGGGAAGACCCCCTGGAGGAGGAAATGGCAACCCACTCCAGTATTCTTGCCTGGAGAATCCCGTGGACAGAGGAGCCTGGCGGGCTACAGTTCATGGGGTCGCAGTCAGACACGACTGAGCGATTGACATGGTCATCTCACTTTGGGGCAGACAGCGTGCTGTGAGTGGACATGGATGGGGTGTCAGGGCCAGGCACCATGGGGGCACATGGGTGCCCCGGGCTCCTCTCCCAGGCCCGTACCTGACTGCCGTCATGACCCAGAAGCTTCGCGAAGCCTGAGGCCTGGCCAGACTCGGGCGAGCAGAGGAGGTGGCGGGCGCCTTGTGCAGCCGCCCCTTGTTGGCCTCTGTGAGGTCGGCTGTCTCTAGAGGTGCATCTGTGCGGCACATCGGGGGCTCCGAGCAGTCCGCGTCTGCAGTGATGTGTGTGGGGGTGCCCTTCAAGGTTTTGTGGGGAGAAGGGGACCGGGGCAAGCCTGGGGAAGGGGCCTGGGACCCCGGCCCACGCACTGCATTCCATTGGTGTTGACTCTCGTAACATATTCTGGGTACAACTTTGCACTAAAGCGGTAAGAGCTGAACTCAACCTAATGGCAGGTTTTAAAAAGATCATGAGAAAGGTAACACGAGGCCAAACCCATTTCAAATAACACTGGATAGTCCACTTGGGAACGGCCATGGGAGGAAGTGATTCTGCCAAAAAGGGCCTCGCCGGCTCCATGAAGGCCCCTCGTTTTTAAATTCAGCATCACGACTCGCAACGTCACCGCTTCTTCTGTTTCATCCCCACTTATCCCTGCTGCTTGGGCTCGGCTCACATACTTTTGATTTGATTTACAAATTCGCTGTTGGATTTTAGAGGCATTATGGAACCCATGCTGCTGCCAAAACCCCCATCATAACCTTCTCCGTCAGGCTTTCTGGTGTCAGTTCAGCTGTCTCCTGTCATCTTATACTCCTGTTGGGGCAGCACCTGAGCTTCCACCAGTCTGGTCACTGCAGCAGGAGAGACTCCAGTCAGACCCACACAGCACAGGCAGCCCTTTCGTTTTCCATGCACTGTGTCCCTGAGAACCTATCAAGGTGCAGGGCAGTCCAGAGAGAAATGGGCAGCTCTCACGGATGGTTTAGAATTTTGCATGTGATTTTGTTTGTCTTATTTTGTCCATTTAGGCAAACTACTGAGTGTCATGTGGAGGAACATCAAATAAACGTGAGAAAGACTTAGCGAGCGTTGAATCAAAAGTAAAAGTGTAGCTGAAACTAGGTACTGCTTGCAACGTGATGTAAGGTAGCAGGAAGTGTTAGAAACGCTTGCGTCCTCTCGGGCTCCACTGGGACAGGTGGGCTTCCGTAATGTAGGATACTCAATCTGTTCGCCTACACTAGACTTTGTGTCTGTAAACATCTTTTGACTTGTTTCCTGGCTTTGGGGAGAGAGGGGCTCCAATGGAGAACATCATCTCACCTGAGAGATCGAAGTCTCCCTATTTGGAAACCTTTTGCTACAGTTTGCAAAGAGATGTTCAGAAAGGTTACACTCAGATTCCCAGCATGTGACACTGTTTCCCCGAACACCTGACAAACGTAGGTTTTCATCTTTGCCGGCTTGATAGGGAAAATGCAGCCTTGTAGTTTTTGTCTCTGAATTACCTGTCTCATACCATTATATTGGGTATTAGATGGGAGCGTCTGGTCCCATCACTTCATGGCAAATAGAAGGGGAAAAAGTGGAAGCAGTGACAGACTTTACTTTCTTGGGCTCCAAAATCACTGTGGATGGTGGCTGCAGCCACGAAATTAAAAGGTCCTTGCTCCTTGAAAGGAGAGTTATGACAATCCATTGTTGTTCAGTCGCTCAGTCGTGTCTGACCCTGCAACCCTATGGACTGCAGCACGCCTGGCTTCCCTGTCCTTCACTATCTCCCGGAGCTTGCTCAAACTCATGTCCATGACAAACTTAGCATATTAAAAAGCAGAGATTAAAAAAAAAAAAAAAGCAGAGATTAGTTTCTGGTCTTACATTTAGATCTTTAATCCATTTTGAGTTTATTTTTGTGTATGGTGTTAGAAAGTGTTCTCGTTTCATTCTTTTACAGGTGGTTGACCAGTTTTCCCAGCACCACTTGTTAAAGAGGTTATCTTTTTTCCATTGTATATCCTTGCCTCCTTTGTCGAAGATAAGGTGACCATAGGTTCGTGGATTTATCTCTGGGCTTTCTATTCTGTTCCATTGATCTATATTTCTGTCTTTGTGCCAGTACCATACTGTCTTGATGACTGTGGCTTTGTAGTAGAGTCTGAAGTCAGGCAGATTGATTCCTCCAGTTCCATTCTTCTTTCTCAGGATTACTTTGGCTATTTGAGGTGTTTTGTATTTCCATACAAATTATGAAATTATTTGTTCTAGTTCTGTGAAAAATACCGTTGGTAGTTTGATAGGGATTGCATTGAATCTATAGGTTGCTTTGGGTAGTATAGCCATTTTGACAATATTGATTCTTCCAATCCATGAACACGGTATATTTCTCCATCTGTTTGTGTCCTCTTTGATTTCTTTCATCAGTGTTTTATAGTTTTCTAGGTATAGGTCTTTTGTTTCTTTAGGTAGATATACTCCTAAGTATTTTATTCTTTTTGTTGCAATGGTGAATGGTATTGTTTCCTTAATTTCTCTTTCTGTTTTCTCATTGTTAGTGTATAGGAATGCAAGAGATTTCTGTGTGTTAATTTTATATCCTGCAACTTTACTGTATTCGTTGATTAGCTCTAGTAATTTTCTGGTAGAGTCTTTAGGGTTTTCTATGTAGAGGATCATGTCATCTGCAAACAGAGAGAGTTTCACTTCTTCTTTTCCTATCTGGATTCCTTTTACTTCTTTTTCTGCCCTGATTGCTGTGGCCAAAACTTCCAAAACTATGTTGAATAGTAGTGGTGAGAGTGGGCACCCTTGTCTTGTTCCTGATTTCAGGGGAAATGCTTTCAATTTTTCACCATTGAGGGTGATGCTTGCTGTGGGTTTGTCATATATAGCTTTTATTATGTTGAGGAATGTTCCTTCTATTCCTGCTTTCTGGAGAGTTTTAATCATAAATGGATGAAACTGGAGCCCATTATACATAGTGAAGTAAGCCAGAAAGATAAAGACCATTACAGTATACTAACACATATATATGGAATTTAGAAAGATGGTAACGATAACCCTATATGCAAAACAGAAAAAGAGACTCAGATGTATAGAACAGACTTGTGGAGTCTGGGAGAAGGCGAGGGTGGGATGTTTCGAGAGAACAGCATCGAAACATGTATATTATCTAGGGTGAAACAGATCACCAGCCCAGTATGGGTGCTTGAGACAAGTGCTCGGGCCTGGTGCACTGGAAAGACCCAGAGGGATCGGGTGGAGAGGGAGGTGGGAGGGGGGACCGGGATGGGGAATACATGTAAATCCATGGCTAATTCATTTCAATGTATGACAAAAACTACTGTAATGATGTAAAGTAATTAGCCTCCAACTAATAAAAATAAATGGAAAAAAAAATAAATAAATTAAAAAAATAAATAAATCAGTGAAAAGAAAAAAAAAAAGAAAATATTTTAAAAGCTGATTGTGGTGATGGGCACATAACTCTGTGAATATACTAAAAACCATGGAATTACACACTTTAAATGGAAGGTAGTATGATGTTCCAAGTGTATCTTTAAAAAGCTGTTGTGTGTATCTTTAAGGAAAAGGGGGGAAGCATTTGGTTACAAAAAGGCAGGGGAGAAGTTCATTAAATGCTTTAAAGAGAAAAAAAAAAAAAAGAAAAGACAACCAGATTCTCCCCTAGAGCCTTGAAAGGAGCCAGCCCTGCTGAGACCTAGACAAAAAATAAAAAAATAAAAAAAAAAAAAAAATAAAAAGCAGAGATTATCACTTTGCCAACAAATGTCCGTATGGTCAAAACTATGGATTTTCTACTAGTCATGAACAGATGTGAGAGTTGGACCATAAAGAAGGCTGAGCGCCAAAGAATTGAGACTTTTGAACTCTGGTACTGGAGAAGACTCTTGAGAGTCCCTTGGACTGCAAGGAGATCACACCGGTCCATCCTAAAGGAAATCAGTCCTTAATATTCATTGGAAGGACTCATGCTGAAGCTGAAGCCCCAGTACTTTGTCCACTTGATGCCAAGAGCCAACTCACTGGAAAAGACCCTGATGCTGGGAAAGACTGAGGGAAGGAGGAGAAGGGCACGACAGAGGATGAGATGGCTGGATGGCATCACTGACTCGATGGACATGGGTTTGAGCAAACTCTGGAGATGGCCTGGTGAGAAGCACAGAGAAGCACAGAGAGTCCTGGTGAGCTGCAATCCATGGAGTTGCAAAGAATCGGACATGACTTAGTGACTGAACATTATATCTCTTTTTGAGAAGTATTTCTTTGTGCCAGTTGCCACTTTGACCATAGTTTTCTTAATTTTCCTATTGATTGTAGTTGCAAATATTTTAAAATGTTGATAATTTTCCTATTATTGAATTTATGATGTCTCAATTTGCAGAAGTTGTCAGTTGTCTTGTAATAGCATCTACCAAGGTGTCCCTTACTTTGTCTTATCTTGCTGCTCTGCTAATATGAGTTACCTTCACCTTAGGGTTAAAAACAGGTTTAAAGAATATGGTTTCTTTTAGTTTATTTTTAATTAATTAATTAAAATTAATTATAGTATTAATTAAATAAACTATAATTTATAGTTCTATAAATTATAGCTATATAATTTAAATATAGTTTAAATTATAATTAATTATAATTGATTAATTATATCAATTATTTTAGCTTGTTCTTTCTGGTTTATTTTTTTTTTAGTTTATTTATGGGCTTCCCTGTGAGGAAAGCTGAGCGCCGAAAAATTGATGCTTTTGAACTGTGGTGTTGGAGAAGACTCTTGAGAGTCCCTTGGACTGCAACGAGATCCAACCGGTCCATCCTAAAGGAGATCAGTCCTGGGTGTTCACTGGAAGGACTGATGCTGAAGCTGAAACTCCAACACTTTGGCCACCTCACGCGAAGAGTTGACTCATTGGAAAAGACCCTGATGCTGGGAGAGGTTGGGGGCAGGAGGAGAAGGGGGCAACAGAGGATGAGATGGCTGGATGGCATCACCGACTCGATGGGCATGAGTTTGAGCAAACTCTGGGAGTTGGTGATGGACAGGGAGGCCTGGCGTGCTGCGATTCATGGGGTCACAAAGAGTCGGACACGACTGAGCGACTGAACTGAACTGAACTGGTTGCTCACCTAGTAAAGAATCCGCCTGCAATACAGGAGACCCGGGTTCAATTCCTGGGTTGGGAAGATCCCCTGGAGAAGGAAATGGTTACCCACTCCAGGATTCTGGCATGGAGAATCCCATGGACTCTATAGTCTGTTGGTTCCCAAAGAGTCGGACACGACTGAGCGACCTTCACTTTTACTTTTTAGTTTCTTTAGTATCTTATAGTTTATTTTATTTTTATGCATAGCTTAGTGTATTTGTTTCCAAATAGTTCATGAGCTTTCTCCAGACCATCTTTAAACCCCCCTCCTCCTGGGTATTTTGGACACCATCCCATCAGAGCCTAAGTCTTATTCCTATGAGGACTGCACTGCCCAGAGCATGCTCTTCAGGCCATGGTTATGAGAGGTTTTAAGAGACGTGATGTCTGTAAAAACATGCTCGCTCCGCTGGCTTTGGGAAGCTTGGGTTGGTCGACGCTCACCAGAGCTCCCCACTGTTGGCGTTCTCGGAGCCTGTCCCGTGCTCAGCGTCACGGAGGACGGCGCCACCGAGAACGCCCTGACCCTGCCGTGCCCAGGCTCAGCTCTCAGGGCTCTTGTGTGTGAGCTGTGCCATCCGCCGCGCTGTGAGGTCAGTGCCGCTGTTACCCCGAGTGACAGAGCAGAATCTGCGTCCCTGGCTTCCGGACGGCAGCGGCATTCTGAACCATCTTAGTGCCCGGACCCGCGCCCACGTGTGTTCCTGGGCAGGCTTCCAGTGGCTCCTGCAGACTGCATCGGTTCTCCCCGCCGGCCCCCTTCTTGCGTTGTCACACTGCGTTCTTTTAAGCTCTGGTCATGGAAGGTTTACCTTAAAATTCTCAGTTGCATTAATTCTTTTCGCCAGATTATGCTTTCATTATAGATGTTAGGCTCATTTTTCTAATTATACAAACAGCAATCAAGCAAACAAATAAAACCCTTTAATGTTGTGAGTAGAATGGCAAGGGGCTCATAAGTTAATTTGAGGAAGGTTGACAGTATTAGTTCTCAGTTTAGCGAATGTGATAGAAATCTGCATCTGTCCATTTCTGTAAGTCTTCTGTCTCTCAATTAGGCTTTAAAATTTTCTTCATATGGATCTGACACATTCCCCAAGATGTTGTATATTTCTAGATATTTCTGATTTTGTCGTACTTTTTTTGTTAAGTTCGACCTTTTTTTCCATTTTATTTTTTCAGAGTACAGAAAACAAAGGAGCAACAAGGGGTCATAAAATGCAAATTATAAATATAATGAGAGAAGTAAAATATCAGTTATAACAATAAATACAAGTGGATTAAAATTCTGAATGAAAAGTCAAGATGTTTTATCCTGGTTCAGAAAGGAAAACCATATGCTCAATGAGAAACACAGACCTAAACAAAAAGTTGGAAGGGGTTAGGCCAAAACACATCAAGAAAACAAACAGAGAGGAAAGGCAAGATGTTAATATTGAAACATCATTAAAAGCAAAAATCACTGTGTGATATTAAAGTTTGTCCCATATTTATAAAAGTGAAATAAACTATACTGTTTTAGTAATCATTCATCTTTAATGCCCAATAAAATAGTGAAGGATATATAATAAATATGATTATAAGTAGAAAGAGTAGAAATTTTTTATGTTATTTGTAACAAGCTTTCCTGTTTTACTTTTTGTGGTTAGTTCTGCCATCTCCATGTAATTAATTTATATGCATAGTGTGAAGTAATAATCAAGGCTCTTAAAAATATATCTGAGTGTCCTGAACTCTTTTATTAGGAAGAATAACTTCTCACTTTTTAGCAGAACATTTGTATTATGCAAAATGACTGTAAATTTTGGGGTCTGTTTCTGGCTGTCATTTCTGGTCTGATCATTAATTTGTTTATCGTTCCATCAATACCATACCATTAGTTACCATAACTTTAAACGATCTTATATTTAGTAGAGCATGTCTCCAGTCTTCAAAGTGTTTTGGCTGTTCTTTGCTCTTTGAATCTTCATGAAATTTTAGGATCAGCTTGCCAAGTTTCTAAATAAAAAAATAGTCTCCTGGGTTTTGGTTAGGATTGCATTTACTATACAAATCAATTTTGGTGAATGAGTATATTTACCATATATAGTGTTCCAATCCACAAATACTTATATGCTTCCACTTAGTCATCCTCTTACTTACAATAATATTCTATATTTTTCTGCAGAGAGGCCTTGAGTATCTCCCGTAAGATTCATTCACAGCTTACAGATATTGTTTGATGCTGTTGTAGATGGTGTCTGTGTATACTTCCCTAGAGTGGGGCCTGCGGCAAGAATGCAAGCGCGGGCAGTTTCGTTAGAAGGCAGGTCCAGGACTCAGGCCACAGGAGTGGGCCGGGGGGAGACGAGAGCCCCCAGAGCGGGTGTTAGTGGGTGGCGAGGACCCAGTCTCACGGAAGACGGAGGGGAGGGGGCCTGGGCTGTGCCCACCGGAGGACAGGCTGGGGCATCTGCCAGCAGCCCTGGTCCTCCGGTGGCCCAGGTTGCCCCGGGTACAGCTGCTGCGGGGCCTCTGAGTGTCTTTGTGCACAGGCGGCAGGGCCCGCAGCGCCAGCCTGGGGCCCGGGCTGTGCGTGGAGCTGTCCACCGCGGCTGTGCTGAAATCGGGCCGGCCCGAAGCCGCAGCCGGGCGCACCGCAGAATCTCCTGCATTAGTATTTTCAAAAAATGTTCCGTTGGCTCTTGGTCTCAATCTCATAAGCCTCCTCAATTGACTGACTAATTCTAATAATTTATCTATTGAGTCTCTAGGACTTTATTCTTAGAAAGTTGCATCATCTGTGAATAAAGACAGTTTTATTTCTTGTGTGCCGATCCTTATGCCTTTTATTTCTTTTTATTGAAGTCCCCATGCCTTCCAGGGAAAGGCAGAGCAGAAGCGATGTGCACCAGGAGCACCCCTACCTCGCAGAGAAACTTTAAGATGTCACAGTTAAGTTGGGAGGTTTGGTGTAGATTTCTTGAAGATACCTTTCATCAGGTTGAAAACATTCTCTTCTGCTCATAGTTTCCTAGAAGCTTGGATTACAAGTGGATGTTGAACTTGACCATTTTTAATTCTGTGGAGATGCTTTTTCTTGTTTCTTATATTTTATGGTGGATTACCTTGGAACACACTGTGATTCAGTTATTACTGAAAGATCTTTACGAGAAATGGCATGGGTAGAGAAATCAGATATTTTGTTCACCCATCCACTGTATAATAACATGAGTTTGAGCAAGCTCCAGGAGTTGGTGATGGTCAGGGAAGCCCAGCATGATGTAGTCCACGGGGTCGCAAAGAGTCAGATGCGACTGAGTGATTGAACTGAACTGAATACTAAAGAATGGTAAGAACAATTGTTTTAAGGCAAGGTTCTTAGTTTTAATGTTATTTTTCTTCTTGATTAATTTCTGGATTTCTCATAGACCTCTGGTGAAGCCACTGGGACCCTTCACAGAATAAAATTTCTTGGTGCATAACATAAAATGTACAGGATTTCAAGGGAAACAAATTATGTTGAAATCTGTTGTCTCAAAAGAAACAGATATGTTGTAAAAATATGAAACTAATTGGTGGTATAGTGATATATGTACTTTCAGAGCATCATATTAAATTACAAGACCTAGTGACAGGTTTTGTAATCACTATCATTTTAAAGTAGTTCTGAGCCTCAGTAGTATTTGAGAAATCTCCGACAACGGTTACAAGATGTGAATTTTTCTATGATTTCACTGGTAGTCTGTTTGATTGCCTAAGAGGTTAGTAAAACTGAAGATGTAATTTCCGTCTAAGTGTGTATGCCCTTGAACTCTCTCTGTGAACCCTATGGGGTTTTTAGTCCTGGGTGAAGAATTTGTGCCCTAGGGTGCCGATCCCGCCTGAGGGGGGCCCGGCCATGGGTGACCTGTGCTGGGATGCTTCCTCCTGAAAGACCTCAGGCACACTCCCCCTGCCATTCTCCATCGCAGACGTGTTCCCATGCCTCCACACGGCAGGTGCGTTTTGCCCGTGTAGACTGACTTACGGATCTGCTGCCCATCTCCCTGCTGGCTCTAAGCCTCTTGAGGCTGTTCCATTCCTCAGCTGGCCTGCATGGGAGGTCGTCAATGTGTTTTGGAAGAGTACAGATAGCTCCTTCCTGAGTGCATTTAGCCACTGAGGCTGTTGCAGGAGGAAACCTGGTAAACGTCACTGAGAGATGGTTGCCCACCATATCATCTGCCTCCATGGTCTGGTCAAGGCCAGAGCAAGCACTTCTCCATCTCAGGGCCTGGAGGAGCCAGGCACACTGCATCTCGTTTGCTGCCACTGTGCCTTCACTCTGACCCAGGAACTGTGACCACTGTTGCCTGTTCACTTCATCTGCTCGAGAACTTAGATCTGGACTGTGGCCCCATCAGGGCCCACACGGGGATTGAGCATGTGCCAGATGTCGCAGGGTCACCCCTTCAATCCTCCTTATGCTTCCATCTAACCACAGCACTCACTGCAAAAAAATTGTTATTGCATTGTGCTTACTTCTAAAAGCAGCATCTAAGCGTTTCTTTTTAAGGAACGTGTGTTTCCTGTGTCTTACCGGAGTGGAGAGCAGGGGAACAGACAGGTGGGTCCAGCCTGGCGGGGCCAGATGCTCCCCGGGGCGCTCTGTGCCCACCCTGCTGACAGCAGGTGGACGTGTGGCTGCCTGGCCCACACTGGGGGAGGCAGGGCCCCCCCTCCCTCTGGCTGCATGGAGCCCAGCGCTTTGTCTTTCGGGAGCACGAGTCCGAGGTGGGCTGGGTGGGTACCCCCGGGATGAAAGCTGTTCCTCGTGCGGGCCGATCAGTCAAACACACCCCAGGTTTTTAGGGAAGGTGGGGCAGGGTCCACTAAGCTGCTTGCTGTCCCGACGGTAGGCTGACTTTTGTGTCTGGCTGTGAACTCGTCTGGCTGCCCATTTTAAGTTCTGCTGCATGGCAGCTTTTAGAAAGGGTTTTTGGGGAGAGGCTTTTCATGAGGGTTCTCAGCACCTCCGCACCCCTTCCTTCCAGCCTCCGGGGTGCAAAGCAGCTCCCCACTAACTGCCCCAGAGGGGCTTTTCTTGGGCTGGACCCCAGCGTGGAGCGGGTTCGGGGGGGATGGCAACATGGTCAGTGGTCCTTAGATAATTTACTTCTGCACAGAAGATAGAGAATAGGATACAGCTTTTTTTTCTTTTTTGTACTTTCTTTTAATATAATCACACACTCCTTGGTGCTGTCTTCATAATGAGATACTTTAGCTTTCAAGCACGGTGTGGCTTTGGCACAGTTAATACCGTACGTGATCGGCGATGGTCTTTACCACGGGAGCTGCTGTAACCATGCTTCACATGTCTTCCCACGTGAAGGAAGAAGAGCGATTTTTGCCCCACGTTTAGCATTTCATCCCATTGCCAAGGAGTGTGAGCCGGGAGCGAGGCCCATGCCCAGACCTCTGTGGTCCTTTCGAATTCCAGACGTGCCCTCCTGAGAGCCGGGGCTGCCGCCTCCGAGGCAGCCGGCTGTTCTGATGGAGCTTGCCTCACGTCTGTCTTTTCATTTGGCCCAAACAAAACGAGACTCATCTCTGAGAGCGTGCTCCTCTTCCTGGTTCAGATGGACACTTTTGTGGCGAGTTACAAAGCCGTCTTGACTTTGTGAATGTCCAGTAAGTTTGGGCACCTGGTAATATTGCTTGATATCATTGTCATCGACACCTGCTGTCTCTGGGGCTCAGTCTGCTGAGAAAGGACATGTTTGTCTGAATTAATCGGAAGGGAGGGGGAAAGGCAGCTGGTCTCAGCTCGCGGCCCTGGACGAGCCACACTTGGCCGCAGCGATCCACCCTCAGCCCCAGAGCCTCTGACACCAGCTGGCCCGGGGCAGGTAGTGAGCATTGGGAGGCATGCTCATGGTCACCGAGCTGCTCACGGCCACAGCACGTTTAACACAATTCTACAGCAGTGACATCGACCTCTGCTGAGGCCCTGGGGTTAATTGGAGGGGAGACACTGGTTTTCTTCTACAGCTTTCAACATCACCTAGACATTTTCCTGAGAATTTGATGGGAAAATAGCCATGCTGCAGCTCCTTGAAGTGGGAGCCGAGGTCCAGCCAGCCTCAAGGGGTTCGGTCTAGGGAGGAGGCCAGAATCGTGGTGCCGGCCATCCCGTGGGCTGGGTTCTTTGCTCAGCTCCCTTCCAGAAAGCGTGGTGTTTGCAGATGACAGTGAGAACCAGATATGTCCCCTAACTTGTGGGAAGGGTCATTCACATGACTCAGGGAAGGCCGTCATCCACCTTTACTCAAAACAGAGCCAGTTGGGAGTTGAGGATCAACAGACACACAGCACTTCACATAGAGTAGATAACCGGCAGGGCCTGCTGTGCGGGGCAGGGAACGCTCCTCTGTGCATGTAGAACTGAATCCTTGTGCTGTAACCAGAAACAGAGACGACACTGTAAATCAAGTAGACTTCAACGAAAAAAAAGACAGAGCCAATATTAGGGATGAGTTCCTATAAAATTAAAATACTGAAAAATATTAGGCGTAAGAAAGAGCTCAGAAATCATCTGGTTCAGAAACCATCCCGGAGGCCTGGGCTTTGGGTGGGCAGGGGCCCGCGTGGCTCCCGGGGCGGCAGGATGGCCAGGCCCCTGCTCCCTGAGCCGGGCGTGTTGGACGCTGCGCTGGGCTGGATGCCGGGGCAGGGAGGGCATCATGTAGGAAGCCCCGGAGCCCCACGCTGACCCTGTGGTTGGAGCCAGGAGACCCCAGGGCTGAGCACCCGCGGCAGAGCTGGGGGGTCTTTCCTGTTAGGAGTGGGGCAGGCACCACGTGACCAGTGACACGGAGCGAGATGCACACAGACAGCAAACCGAGGACTGGTCCCGCACCCAGGCTAGGGCGCTGCTTCCGTCGTGGAGCCGAGCTTCTCTCTCCAGGCTGCGCTGCTTGAGGCAGGACAGGAGCCCGCCCTCCCAAGGGGCACGGCCCCCCAGGAACAAACGCCATTGACTGGATGGGTCAGAGAGACCCAGAGAGGTCAGTGTGTGTCCCGACTCTCTCTCACATGCTCTTCAGATATGCAGCTCAGCCTCCCCACTCTTGTTCATCCTTATCTACAAAGTAGGAATAATCACACCATTTTCTAGAAGGTGATGCTGGGCAGTCCACAGACAGTGTGGCATTTTATTCACAGCAAATATTGGCTGGAATGAAGTCGGTAACGGGGAAACCACCACGTGAGGGTAAGATCGTCTGCGGACCTGAACCACAGTGACTGCACCACAGCCCCACGGGTTCCAGCCCCGCCGGGGTGCGGTCAGCTCTGGGCCGTCCTGACCCTGCTCAGTGTTTCACGCTCCTGGGAGGGGTGGCCAGGCAGCTCCATGGCATCTAAAGCTGAACGCCAGATGACGTGTCACAGAGGGGCAAGCAGGGCTGACCTGGGGCGGGGTAGCTTGGCAAGCCCGGGTCTTTCCTCCACTGCCCCACAGGCTCTTGAGGCGGGGGGCTGGGGGCTCCCAGAGGCGACTGCGAGTGGGCAGGGGGCCGCAGCTGTCCTGACTCACGGAGGAGCCTGAGGCAGAGTTGGGCCCCTGTCCGGGAGCTGGCGGCTCGTGCTCAGCAAAGGCTCCTAAGAGCCAAGGGTGTGACCCCGGGACTGCCAGCATCGCCAGCTTGCCGGGGATGGCTGAGTCCATCCTGTGGTTTCATCTGTAGGTCTGGTGTTTGGTCCTGGAGTGTGCTTGCTAAAGCACAGTGCTGCCCGTGGCGACAGCAGGTGAAGTAGCTTTCAGCTGATAGTAGTTTTCCACTGACCCCCATCGCTCAGCGCGGGTGGACTCAGCGCGGGTGGACTCAGCGCCTGCCCCTCGGTCAGCAGGAGCTCTAGGTGGCCTGGGGGCCTCTGGTCTCTGCATGTCTCTGCCGGCGTTCTGGGTGGGGAGCAGCTGGGAGTTGTTCTCACGGGACCTGGGGTGGATTTCTCCAGGCTGTCCTCATGGAAAGGTAGTTTTTGGTAGAGGGGAAGTGGATGAGCAAATCTGGTTGCAGGACAAATGGCCTCTTGTAGGTCTTGGTCTGTGATGAATGGCATGTGTGCTGGGCTCATTTGTGTCCGACTCTTTGGGACCCCATGGACTGTAGCCCACCAGGCTCCTCTGTCTGTGGGATTGTCCAGGCAAGAATACTGGAGCAGGTTGCCATTTCCTTCTCCAGGGATCTTCCCGACCCAGGGACTGAACCCGTGTCTCTTAGACCTCCTGCACTGGCAGGCGGATTCTTTACCACTGAGCCGCCAGGGAAGCGCCATGAAGGGTGGCTCCTCAGCAAGCATCCTCCCGCCGGACTGTCCTCCGTGTGGCAGGAGACACCGAGGAGGTCTGGAAGGGCAGCTTGGCTGGTGCTGAGAGCTTCCTGTTGCCGTGTTCAGGTTAGCCTGCGTGTTATTCCCAAGAACGAGAAATGCACCTCTCAGGGCCCCCAGATTCATCCGGCTGCCTCTGCTTCTGAACTCGTCCTAAGCAGCTTCACAGGGAGGGGCAGCTGCAAGGAGAGCCAGGCCGTTGCTTGTGAAGACACCCACTTGGCGGTTTCATTTCATGAAAAGACTCAACTTCCTTTGTGGTCCTGTGATCCGAGAGCATCCTCGGATCCAGGATGCAAGCTGAGAAAGTGCCAGCCTGGGGAGGGATGGGATTCAATGGCTGGAGAGCTCGGGGACCACTTCTTGGTTGACCTCAGCCAGCAGGCCGTTCTCTGCTCCCCTGAGCACCTCGGAGCACTCAGCAGCAAGTCCTTGATGTTGTTCAGGCCGTCAAATGTTTTGCAGGGCATCTTACAGTTTTCAAGCATTCTCCTTCCAATGGTGTTGATGGGTTAAAGAAACCCTCTGGGTTCAGACTTGTCTTTAACAGCTCGAGCAAATGGCATGGTTATTATTGGTAAGATTCTTCTTCCAGAGTTTAACCTCATTCCTCAAATGCACCATAGAAAGTTTAAGTGCATTTCCTCTGGTTTTGAATAAACAAAAATTAGGGGAACGTAGGGCAAAATAGACACAGGGATCTGACTCCTCATTCTCCTGCTGAGTGGCCTGGGCGATGGGACGCATGCCCGTCTTCCTTAGGAGTGAACATCTTCTGCTCCTTTGAAGAACGGAGGTATCACCTTAACTTGCTCAAATGTCTTAGAGTTAAAAGCTACCTCTTGAACCTGCAGTCCTTTAAGATTTACAGAGAAACATGCTACGTCAGGCTCAAGGAGGCTGGCCCCATGTTAAGTCAATACTTGTCTGAAAGCAAACACAGTCTTCGAATACAAGGTCAAAGCGAGAGAATGCCATCCCCCATTCCTGCCCCCGACCACGCGTCTCCCTCCAGAGACTGCGATGGTGCCCAGCCTACCGCCCCCCTCCCCGCACCAGCCCATGTGGGTCAGATGCGTGTCATAGCAGACACCAGAGTTAATATTAAACCCCAAATTAATAGATTAGATAACTAGTACATGCCTTTAGTGGAATTCATGTGATAGCTGTCTTCCTGCCTCCTTTTATGAGACAGGAAAGCGCAGCACATCGTCGCCCGTGGAGGGTTCTCAGGAGGGGCCTCTGTGCTCCGATCGCCCCCGACTGTCCGGACACGTGTAATCCCCTTGGATTCTGCCCTGTGCCGGCGTCACGAGGGCCCTTCAGGCAGGGCCATTAAAGGGTGCTCCTCGCTGCAAGATTTATGCGAGCTTACGCTAGAACAACAATGATGCAGTGGTATTTGTTTGAAAATGAAAGGATTATATGGTCTTTGTAAAATGAGGAATTTAGTTTTGGGGAGAGGCAGTGAAAGGGTGATTTATTTTTTGTTGATGTTCCTACGAATCCTTTGATATGTCAACTTCTGTCACTGAGTATTAGGACACTTGTAATTTCTTGAATCAACCAAGATGAAATACACACGGTCTCAAATAATTTACGTCAAAAACTCAGCTGCGCGATGTAAGTGCTGGCGCTTATTGTAAGGTTAGGACGGGCTGGGCCGTCTGGTCTTTACAAGCCTGCGGGTCGTTACCCTTGGCGTTTTAGCGGGAGAAAGCTGCAGTGCTGCTCCATGCTGGGAGCTGTGTTTCTCTCACTGGCGGTTCCCAGGCCTTCGTGGACCCTTACTCCATGTCCATGGACCGTTAGATGTGCGGGTGCAGACCACACCCGGGCAAATGAGGAAGCTGTGGCCTGGGAGGGGAGATGGCTTCCCAGAGGTCACCCCGCTGCCCAACCGACCTGGGTCTTAGACTCAGATTTCTGGACCCTGGGTTCAAAACCTTGAAAGGAGACTGTGTGTTGACACTCTCGATGGCTTGCTGACAGGTCGTTCTTCCTGCAATAAGTCAACCAACAGCAAAGAGACAAACTACCTCAAAGTGAAACCCAACCTGGCTCAAATTCCCACTGGTAACAGCACTCAGGTTCCCCTGGGAACTCCATGTGTGTACCTCTTCACGCGTGATGGTGTTAGTTGGCATTTTTCTCTCATTCTTGTTCTTGTCTGGTGCTGTCCTGTAGCAAACTGACTTCAGTGAAGCATGTTATTTGATCAGTTAATAGAAAAATAGCCAGTTTAGAATCTGAGGAAGGTGCGGGAGTGCAGAGAGCCTGTGAGGGCAGTGAGTGGTAGGGATGAATTCAGATCTGGCCACGCTGCCTGGTCGCTGTCCCCCAGGACACTGGCCAATCCAGGTTCTGGTCTTCAGTGATGCTCACGAGAGCTGTGCTGGGTCTGGGAGCACATGGTTCTTGGGAAGCGTGGTCTCACATCCTTCCTGACACGGGGAGGCCATCCTTGTGGTGTTCAAGGCCCAGCCTGGTTTTACCCGAAGGTAAAGTGGGGGGCCTGGCTCTGTGTTGGGACAACATCTGTCTCAGAGATGGGTATTCTCGTTGGAAGCGGAAGTTCATTACTGAACCCTCTGGGAATCGGAGACGACAGAGAGCGGGGTCCTGCATTTCCCGCTATTAATTATGCATCGCGATCGGATGGCTTGGTGGAGCTCTGTGAGCACGCGGAGCAGAGAGCCAGGTCCCTTCTCCAGCCTGGGAGCGGCAGCTGTGCCATTTTGTGGCTTCCTGGTGTCTGCTGCCTCTCGGAGTGGAGGGTGCTGGTGGACACACGGAGGGTTAGAGACTAAGTGGGAACGTGGGGTGAACTCTTGAAAATCTATGGCAGCTGAGCCATGGAGGGGGTGTTTTCTCTTTAACTAGGTGTTCGAAATGCTCCCCTTCTGGCCCCTACCCCCTTCATCCAAAGCTGCTTCTCACCCACTGAGCCTCGTTTGTCCTGCAGAGCAAAGTGGAGGTCAGGAGTGTCCGGTCCAGTCTGAGACGACAGCCGTTGTCAGCAGGAGGTGTCCTTTCCTTCGTATATCTCTCGTGCAAACACACACCCAACTCTCACTCATACGCACACACACACATATACGTATACATTCACACAGACACACTCATACAGACACATACAGAGACACACAGAGACAGACACTCACATATGCATACACTCAGACACGTACATAGACGCACAGACACACAGACGTGCACATAGACACAGATGTAGACACTCATGCAGACTTACACTCACCTGGACACAGACACACACACACACACACACACACACAGAGATGCACACACAGTCACATACACGTGCCTCTTTCATTTATTTTATATTTTCCCCTGAATCCAGTCATTCTCTGCTCTTCACCTTTTTCTCTCTGGGCTGATGGTGGATAAAATGAAGAAGAAGGTGTTTTTATTTTCCTCTGAGTAAGCTGAGACTGTAATTTATTTATAAAAAAGGAATTTCACTAAAAGGAAAAAGAAGGCAAAGAGAAGTTCAGAACGCAGGTGCACGCTGTCTGCCTCTGACAGCGGGTCCTAGGGACACACGTCCCAGACCGTTGCCCGTGGGAAGGCACCTCCGCCCGCCTGCACTGATGTCTGGCCCCTCATCCTGGGGAGGGGGGTGCAGTCTCTGGTTTCCTGGTGAGATCACCCGGCAGGCTTTAAAGCCCCCTCGGGTCTTCACTTGATCTCCAAAGAGCTTGGGGCCCCGTGCGTAGGTCCCTGGGGGGGCAGCCTTTTCCTGGGCTCACCCACCAGGCATCTGCCTGTGTGTTCCTGAGGTCGGCATGGCTCAGACCTTGGGATTCCTACCGTTAGCCTCTTTCTTCCCTGTTTGCATTTAAAAATTTACTCAGAATTTACCGGGAGATTCCCATTTAGAATTAGCTACGTAAAGATGGCATTTTTCCATCTGAGTCTCTTAAAAATCAGCCCAAAGCCTCCAGAAGAATAAGAATTAAAGTGCAAATACCCTCTTTACAATAAAATCGGGAGACATCTATGAGCCTGAAACACAATATACGAGGGAAGGCTGCCAAGGAGAGAGAAGGTCAGGGAGAGCCCCGGGAGGGAGGGCTCTTGCGGGGGCACCCAGCTGCAGACCTCCGGATGGCAGACGGAGCCCCCCTCCGAAGGGAGGGCCGTAGCCCTGGGGGAGAGCCAGCAGCCCCTCGTTTGGAAGGAGGGAAGGCCATGGGCTGGGTCAGTGTGCCATGGCGTCTTGGCAACCAGGGAAGGCAGAGTCACCATCAGCAGTGATGGAGCAAGCTATGTTAAAAGAGATACATGTGCGTGCGTCAGTGTGTTGGTGGGGCCGATGGAGAGAAACTCTGTGTCGGGGCAGTCCTGCCCTGCTGCCTTCGATGGCTGGAACGGAGTAGGCCTACACGGATTTACTCACGCAAGCAACCCAGGACAGAAGGAGAATTCCCATTTGCTCAGAGCACGACCTTGGGTTCGCAAGAGTGTGGCTTCCTCAGGCAGCTCACGGGAAGAAACCTCTGTCTGTGACAAGTGGTCATTTACAAGGTCTATCTGAAAATGCCAAAGGAAATGTACTAAATTCACAGGATGCACAGATGGCAAATGAAAGCTCTCCAGTTTGAGAAACATTGCCTGGAGGTAAGGGGCTGTCGTGACCCAATCTGTTATCATGGATTGTTAAAACTGATAAGGCAATTTACCTCAATAAAACAAGAGGACAAATACAGACCGTAAGAGCTCATGAAGAAAGAGTCCAGCAGTGAGCAGCTAAAGATCACCTGTCCATTGCCAGACTCAGGAAAGATTTGAAGAAAACCACCACACGATCCAGCAGGCCCACTTCTCGCTGTGTAATCAAAGGAAATTAAACAAGATATCAAAGAGGTGCTGCAACCCCCATATTTAGTGAGACACAAGTCACCGTAGCTCAGACATGGAAACACCCCTAACGTCCATCGGCAGACAAACAGCCCAAGAGGACGCAGCGTAAGCACCACGTCGTCTTGATTCACTGAGCGCCGGGGCTGTGTCTCCAACCACCTCTTTGAGTGGGGCACACACCAGTCCTGCAAGTCCCTCACGTTGTCTCTAAAGAGGTTCAAAGCCTGGGGTTTTACAAAAGTTATCATGTTCCTCGTCCTCTGTTTGACCCCTGAGTCAAACGCACCTGCGTCACGGTCTCTTCCACGTGACCCCTGCAGCCCCGCTTCCGCGCTGCTAAGTGGACCCTCCGCCTGCACTCACGCTGTCTTCCGCTCCGGAGAGGTCCGTCTTCTCTTAGGGGACACAGATTTTACCCCTCTGCCCAGGATCAGGTGAAGCCTTGTGTGTGCTTTTTTGCTCTTCTACATTTTTCAAAACTTCAACCAAATCCTAATCTCTTCCTTTTCGGATTTCCTACTTAGGACCTTGATCTTCAAATCCTTTTGAATATTGATAATGATAAACTCAAGCACCTTTTCTGGTGTATTCTGAGCCACACCTGAGACCAGGCTGGGTAGAAACTCAGGGCCAGTAGCTGTCTTTTTATGAACTGACCAGCACACTGGCGGATTCCGCAGAGGCGCCGGCAGGAGGCGGGGCGGCCTGGCTCACCAGGATGTTGTGTGGGACCGTGTTTGCGCTGCAGGTGTCTAAGCATCTGTACTGTGTGCGCTGTGAGTGCATCTCCAGACACGCCGCAGCGAGTCCGTAACTGATTTAGGGGGCCTGCTGGTTAAAATATTGGTGGTTTAAAGAGGACGGAAACTTGAGTGGTAGTAGATTAATAATTGCTGTGAAAGTGAAAGCAGAGATGAGTTTTTAAGCCTTTGGCAAGGGGAACCATAATGAGTCTCTGTGAAGGATGGTCCTGAGAAGAGAGGGGTCACCTTCTCTAAAACACCCTTTCCATCCTTAATGCTTGATGACTTTTCTCGCTAAAACTTCACATCTTGGCAGCTTCGGTTACACAGACACGCGGTTGTTTTTCCAAGACCTGAACCTGTCTTTGCCTAACTGATAAATTGCAACTGAAAATTAAGCTGGAGGGGAAGGAACTTAGTTTGGCAGTTGAGGTGATTGCCGGACACATACCTACTGCTCTTCCAATGCCCCATCCTCTCTGCCTGCTGGCTCTGCTCCGGCATCTCAGGTAACCAAGGAACACTCATAGTGCAAGACTGATGATGGAGAAGAAGGTTTTTTTTTTGGATATTTATCTTCTTCGCTGCATCGGATCTTGATTGCAGCACTCGGGAATCGCCATTGCATCATGTGGGACCTTTCTTTGCGGCACACAGACTCTTAGTTGTGGCCCGTGGGCTCCGTTGCTCTGCAGTATGTGAAATCCAGTTCCTCAGCCAGGGATTGAACCCATGTGCCCAGCATTGCAAGTGGATCCTTCCCACCAGGGAAGGCCTAAGAAGGGCTTTTAAAAGAAGAAGCAATAAAGATTTTTACAGATTTTCATATTTGTTCAGGGAAAAGATACCTGACGTTGGCAAACTGGCTCAAAATCTATGGTTTTCCAACAGCTGTGTGTTCCTTTCTCCTGTTATTTAATTCCTAGTCCATTTCGTCAATGGAGACCTCCCCAAGATTGTTAAGACTCAGAGAGACATTTTTAAGGAATTAAAACTCTTTAATTTCACAGAAGGAGGGATTGAGGTCTGGGAAAGCTTATTGGATCCACCCAAGGCTTCAGTCAATGTTTAGTCACTGGATTCCTACTTGGCCACCTACTTGGACACACTGCGGGTGAGATCTTAGTTCCCTGACCAAGATCAGACCCACGCTCCCTGCATTGGAAGCATGGAGTCTTAAGCGCTGGACCACCAGGGAAGTCCCCCCTGGGTACTTAGCTGGTTTATCCGAGTGACTTGCCTGCCTTTGTCTGAATTACAAATACAGGCCACTTGTTGGCAGAGAATGTTCTCCATGTATTTTCACCCTTTATACCTTTATACCCTATGGCCTTATACCCTCATCGAGACGTGCCGCTGGATGGCAGGATGGCGCTGAAAGCTGGGTTTTTGTTCACACTTTCAGGCTGACCAGCCTGTGCCTTGGGGTGAATCCTCAGAGCTCCGCCGCACTCTTCTGTCTCTGGAGGATGCAGAAATGGGGCTGGATGTCTGCAGTGACCCTTCTGGGGCGACATTCCTTGCGTGGCCCTGGAACAGCGCATGGGAGGTCACAGGGTGGTCACAGGAGGTCACGGGCCGCAGGGCTGCGAGCACCTCCCTTGTGCGGGGCCCCTGACCTCGCCTGTCGAGGATGTGGCCGGGGGCGGCCACCACGGTCGCTGCAGGGAGCAGAGCTCTGGTAGGAGAATCTCTGCCAGGCCCTGCACCCCGGGGGTGCCCAGGCCGTCTGAGTGAAGTGATCCTCGGGCAGCTCCTCACCTATGGGATTGGCACCCCGGGCTGCCCCGGCTCCTTCTGCAGGCTCTAGCCCCTACACGTGCGCCTTCGCAGGACGCAGTGCCCTCGGGGGCAGGCGTGTTGGGTGAAGGGCGGCTGCAGGCATGAGGGGACCCTGTTCTGTGGGGGCCTCATTGGGGGGCACAGGAAGGCCTGTGATCGCCGCACCCCCCCCCAACCTGTATACCCCAAGCGGTCCTCCTGGTCACTGGGGACAAACACCCTGCTTGTCATTCAAGCTCGGGTTCTTAGCTCAGCACAGAGAACATCGGGTCCTCGACCATGAGATGGGGTGGGCTTAGCTGTCCCTGCCCGCGGGTCCTAAGATGGAAGCGGCCATCTGGTTCCCGGCCGCTGCCCCATCCACACCTCTCGGCCCACAGACGGAGGCACGGAGAGACGAAGGACGGGCCAGGCCATGGGCATGGCCGAGACCCCGGCCCCGCTCCACACGGTGCTGCCTGTCCTCCTAACGTCTTCTCCACCGGGTCTCCGCCCACTGCTCCACCAGAGCCAAGAGCAGTGGAGAGTCTGGCCTCATCCACGGTCGGTTTGGACCCTGACAGGACCCTCGATCACAGGCCAGTGCCGGCATTGGGCAGGGTCCCGGGCTTCGGTCCTCAAGCCCCCACCATCAGCTGTGTGGCCTCAGGCAACCCGTCATCATCTTGGGGTTTCAGCTTCCTCATCAGTCGTTCTGGGAAAGTGCCCTCCTGATGGGCTAGATACCAGACTGAAGCTGGTGGCCGGGGTCCCTGCTCGCGTTGCTGGCCTGTTTCACAGGGGCTGCCCAGGGGGCGTTCTGCCCAGAGGCTGGGGTGGAAAGTGGAGAGGAGAGCCCCAGTGTAGACAGCGGATCGACTCAGTTCAATCAGAAGCTGGTTGGTGGCCCCAGCCGGGCACCCAGGGCTTGGCAGAGCAGGGGGAGCTGAGAGCCCATGTGGTCCTCACCCCGAGCAGCTCTCTGGGCTGGCCTGGGCCCTGCAGTGGGAGGGGGATGGGAGCCCTCACCCAGCAGCTGGAGTGTCTGGCTGCAGGCCGGCGGAAGCTTCCAGACCTCCTTCCGCAGCACCTGCACCCAGACCTGCAGTCACAGCGATGCTCATGCCGCACACCCGGGCGGGGCTTTCTGGGTCACGTAAGCACGAGCGCCACTGTTATCTAACCCGAGTCTCACAACAACACCAGGATGGGCATTTTTATCTTCATTTTTAAGCAGGGAAGCTGGGGGCGGGGGCGAGGCGGGGGGCAGCGTGGGGAGCCTGCCCCTGGGCTCCGGGCTCAGAGCTGTCTCCCTGGGGCACAGAGGCCGCCCTCGGGAGTGGCCCCGGCACGACCCCCCAGCCCCACGTGTGAGCAGGAGATGCCCGTTTCTCAGGTTCCACCAGCCTGATTGCAGGAGAACCTGGAGCCAGGGCTGGGGCGGCCCTGGAGGGGGGACACGCGGTGGGCTCTCCCCATCAGGGGCTCTCCTCTGCTGCCGATTCCTGTCCTGCCTCACTCCCCTGGGGCTCCTGAAACCAAGCGCTCCCCGATGGGACTCCTTAAACAGTCACTCAGCAGAGACACTGATGTGCTGCCCCTGGGAGCTCACGTGTTCTGGGAACAACTCGCTGCCAGGAGCGATCCCCCGCTAAGGCAGTGTTTCCTTTGCCTGCGTGACTTCTGGGGTGCAATGCAGAGGATAACGCCCCGCCACCGAGCTGGTGCTTCACTAAAATGTTTGGGTGAGCCGGGTGAATGAATTAATAACACAGCCACAGACACTGGAGAGAATGGCGGTGCGGGCTGATGTCCGACATGGAGGGCTTTGGCTCCACTTTCCTTTCCCGAGCGCCTTCCCAAGGGTGGCACAGTGGAGCAGGAGGGGCCGGTCAGGGAACCCTATCTTGGGTCTGCTGCTGGGAACGTTTCTGCCTGTTGCTTTTTCCTGACTGCAGTAGTTCAAGTAGACGGGCGAAGCCTCTTCTTAACGCCTCCATTGATTCAACGAAATGGAGAAAAGCACTGAACGCAATAAGCGGCCCACAGACAGCTATCATCTGAGAACAACCTGCGTGCAGGAGGCTCGCTGCGGGGACCAGACGCATGTCCCCAGCCTTTGGTAGGATGTGTGCATCACTGGTTCTCAGCGAAGGTGGAGAATCTCCAGCCAAGGATGCAGGGAGCACGCTCAGCTTGGGGATGACCCTCTCTGTTGGAAGAAAGCTGACCTGTCACCGGAGATCCGCGTGGCCGAGGGGCCTGGGAAACACGAGTCTCAGGGCAGGATCCAAAAGTGGCAGGAGGGTCGGGGCCGGGTTGGACAGCCCAGGATCCAGTTCTGGATCCTGAGAGAGGGCGTGGGGCAGGGTGTCCTCAACTGCAGAGGCCTCAGGATTCACCAGGAGGAGGATGCTGCAGGCGGAGGGAGGAAGCCCAGGAGGAACGGAACCCGTGTTATGGACTTGTGTGCGGAGGCGGGGTCTCGGTCATGTGGTCACCTGCGGAGGCGGGGTCTCTGTCACATGGTCAGCCGTCCAGTCGGAGCCCCTTGGGCGCCACCTCTCTGTCTGAGCTCCTTCCTGCCACATCTGGTGGCTGCCAAGAGGGTCTTGGTGAAGACACTGAAGCTCTTTTTACACAAGTTCCCACCAAGGGGCCTGAGGTTGGTTGGGAAGGAGCTGTGGTGATACTCAGAAGCGTCCTTTTTATATTGCCACATGTTTTTACCCATAAAAATGGAATTTCTTGTTAAAATAATAGAATTGAAATAAAGGATGCATGCTTTCCACCAAATCTAAACTTTGCCTTTGAACAGGGAGCAAACAGATCAACCAGACCACCACTACCCACGGCATCAGCAGCAAGGGCGGCAGTCACCCCAGTGACAGCCGGCCACCCACATGTTCTTCTGTCTACGGGCTTTGGGGCTAACGGTGACGAGATGCAGGTGACCCCAGCGTGTGCATGGTTAGCTGCTTCAGTTGTGTCCGACTCTTTGCGACCTCATGGACTGTAGCCCGCCAGGCTCCTCTGTCCATGGAATTCTCCAGGCAAGGATGCTGGAGTGGGTGGCCATGCCCTCCTCTAGGGGATCTTCCTGACGCAGGGATCAAACTCTTGTCTCCTGCATCTCCTGCATCACAGGCAGACTCTTTTTAACTGCTGAGCCACCAGGGGTGCCCAGGCGACCCCAGACTAGACCCCGGGTTCCGAGTTTCCCACCTCGTGTCTGGGGAGCTGCTCTCCAGGCTTCACGCTGTGGCCTCTGAGGGTGGCCCGGGACGCTCCAGCAGCCCTGCTGTGCTCCCAGCGCTGTCGGTGCTTCTTGCCCGACAGGGATGGTCCTGATCCCAGTCCCCGTGACGGTCCTTCTCTGACGCCTGCCAGTGTCTCTGCAGCACGTGAGGTCACTTCTCGTGCTGAAGCCTCTCTCAGCCCTATAGCTGAGCCACGCAAGCAAGCAGGCCACCGTGGGATTGCCTGGGGAGTGCAGGGGGTGACCCTGCAGGGGGCCTGGTGTGGGGGTGCATGTCCTGTGCCCCCGGCGTATGTGCAGAGAGAAACGTGTGAGGGGTGTGTGTCAGCTTGACTGTGGTCATCGCTTCACTGTGTGTGTGTGTCAGACCGTCATATTGTACATCTGCTGCTGCTAAGTCACTCAGTCGTGTCTGACTCTGTGTGACCCCATGGACTGCAGCCCACCAGGCTCCTCTGTCCATGGGATTCTCCAGGCAAGGATACTTGAGTGGGTTGCCATCTCCTTCTCCAGTTGTACATCTAATTGCATACAATTCTTATGAAAAGAAAATAAAGTAAATGAACCAGGTGGCATCCTTGATCCCATCACTGGGGCCGTGGTGCCGGCCACACTGGGTCAGCGGCATGGGGCAGACCGTGGATCGGCGGCTGGCCTGGTGGCCCTCCCGATCCGAGCTGTCCCTGACTGAGAGCAGAGAGTGAGGATGGAGGTGGGGTTCGTGGGTGCCCGGGAGGGGGGCAGTACACTGTTGTACCTGCTCCTTTATTCCGCTTGGACACTGGGGCTCTGACTGGGGGTTGATGGGGTGGGGCTGCCACCCCCAGACCCGCACGCTCGTGGGTTCTCCCCCGGCCTGGCCCCAGCGTTCCGCAGCTCCTGGGGCTCCCTCATGAGAACTGGCCCTGGTGGGATGCAAGCTGCCCCGGGCCCTGGGCTGGAAGGGGTGGGACGAGTTGGCAGGGTTGGGGAGGTTTTCTGCTGCAGCTTCTGGTGGCGACTTTGTTCCCTCTAGAAATGACCTTGAGCCCTCTCCTGCCTGAGAAGCGGGCAGAGTCCTGGCCGAGCTGGAAGCTCAGCGAGGTGCTTTCTATTTTTAGGTGCTATTTTATGACTCAAGTGTTGACTTCCTGGAAATGATGTCATCCTAAAAGTTGCCTGAAAATGTAATCTTCCAACTCTCAACCCATTTCTATATTGACTTATGGTATCATCTCAGGGCAGGAAACCCTAGCCTAATTTCTGATTGATTTTCAATCAACATCAGCTCCTAACATATTAAAAATCTCTCTCTGCCTGATTCCTTTGACAAGTAATTAACAAACTGTAGCAAATGCTTATTCTCAAAATTTAAAGGAAGCACAGAGAGAGAGGCTTTTTATAAAGCCGAATTCTTTACCTGTTGACCAAGGGTCCTGGAGAAAGCATCCTACAGACACTGCTTTTCAAAACAGGTTAAATGAATAAAGAGTTGGCGGGTTTCCACTGTGCCCCTCTTCCTAGCCCTGGAGTTGGGTGCGCTGATTCCTTGGTTCAGTGGGCACCTCGACAAGCCCCCTGCCCCTTCCCCTCCAGGCTGGGCTCCCTAGTTCCTTCTTGCAAGTCCAGCCGCATGGAGTTCCAGGGCCGCATCTGGAGCAGGAGGCATGTACCAGCGGCTTCAGCCCTGCTGGTTGTTGCCCTGGAGGCCCCAAGCTGCCCCCCAACCCCCGCCACCTCCTGATACCCGGGCCGCCCCCTGAAGCCCGTTGGGTGCATGCGGGCTGATTACCTTCTACCTCTGACTGCTGAGGCCGGTTCTTCTTCTGAGCATTTTACAGTAGCTTGGCTGGTCTCCCAGCACCACGTCCCCGGGTCCTCCAGGTTTGGTTTCTTCTGGCTTCTGCTCCCTGATGATCTCTGGGTGTCGATGGTCTGACCATACCCGAGTTCTGCACAATGTACGGGCATTGCCCGCTTTTCCAAAGTTCACTTTATGCTATTTTGCTTTTGTGAAAGACCACCAATGGAAAGAAATTCAAAGATTTTGCTTTTTAAAAAAAAGAAAAACCGCATTCAGCTCACTGTGTCTCACCGCGAACGTCACAGAGGTGGCGCCCGCCCCCCAGTGAGGGGCCCTGCCCAGCCCCCTCCTCCCCGGGGACCACACTCGGCATTGAGCCGCCACAGCTCTGAACGGTGAGCACCTGGGCTTCACCTCCATCTGTTCTGTGAGCAGGAGGGGTCCTCCGGTAACCGCTTCTTTGCTTTGTGACATTTCGGCTTAGGAAAGCTTTCCTCGGACGCTCTACTTCCGGGGACTGGAGACCCTGTAGTCCCCGCCACGTGACGCGTTCAGTGGGGTCCTTTCCCCATTGGCTCATGATGTGAAATCTCGGAGGGTCAGCGTGCGGCTTTTCCTCCTGCAGGCAGAGAGTGGTGTTGGATGTGGCCAGGCATCCCCACCGCCAGGCTGCCTTCCTGCCCACGTCTCGTCCACCAAGCTCCCCGAGAACAGGGAAACCCAGGGCTTCGTGTGGGGGTGGGCTCTGTCTTGCTTGGCCTCTTGCTGGCTGGAAGGTGGTGTGGGGACTGAACCAGGGTCCACTTTGGCCAGACTTCCAAGATCAAGTTTCCAGTAGTTCAGTGCGACACTTTAGGTACGTACGGGCTTAGTCTCTCTGGACTCACTTTCCTGAGCCCTCAAAGACATGAGTGGCTACAGTCATCATCACTGTTCCATTTGAGATTTTGATTCTTAAGGTGCCTGATCCTTGGCCCCTCTGCCCATCACGCCGAGTTTAGGTGGTCTTCCTCTGGGGTCCCACCGCACGTTGGCCATAGCGGGTGTCATGTCCAGTGAAAGCATCGCCTACACAGGTGTGTCTCCTGGGTGAGTGGAGGACAGAGGCCTCTCTTACTTGCCTGTGAGGTTGTGGAACTTAGGGAAGTGTCTGGCACATAGAAGTCGGCTCTCAGTAAATATTTAAGCCTTAGAAGAGATTGGGCTGATGCAGGCACTGCACCCGGATACCTCTGTGTTCACGCCGTGCTCTTAGCTCATCTTGAGTCTCAGATGCAGAAGGCTTTCCGGTCACTTATCTGCATTGCACCAGGATCGCTTTGTCTTCAGTGCCACTTCCTCTGCTCGCCTGAAGTCACAGACGTGTCTGTCACCAAAGTCTGGGTGTGGCCGATGAGCGGGCACTTGTGGCACTGAGCCCCCCCACGTTCAGATCTTAGGATTCATGACACCGGATGGTTGTTGATTGCGTCTCATAAGAAGGTCTTAGTTTGATTGAAGGCGCTTGCTCCCTGCTCCGGGACCTCTCGAGGAAAGTCACAGCCGGGTGCTCACGTGACTGAGGGGCTCGCTCCCTCTCCCTCTCGAGCTCCCGTCTCCCCGAAGCTAGCCCTCTTGTCCTGCAGCTCCCGCCCGCCTGCAGCACACCCCTCCCTCCACGGGTGTCAGCAGGGGGAGGCCTGCGGGGCAGGGCTGTCCACGAATGATGGGCAGGATGGGGGAGGGGCTGGAGGGACAGCGGAACAGTCAAGTGGGGTGATGGGCTCCCTGCCACTGGGCCCGACCCTTCCTCACCTCTCTGGACCCCGAGGTGGACACACCCAGAGCACCCGCTTCTCTTATCTGCTCTCCTTCTGTGGGCACACCAACCCCGTCCGTCTGTGCTGGGACCCTTCCTGCCAAAGCCCGATCAGTTCTTCCCCAGAACCAATTGGAGGGAGACAGAAAGTGACGCCAGCACCTGTTTTAATACAAAATAGCAGGGGGTAGCTCAAAGGAGAAGGTTTCTCGTGGACTCTTGCCTGAGAACATGGTTCAGAGGAGAAGCATGACTTTAAAAAATAAAAAGGAATGCTGTTACTACTGCTGTGCTTTCAGAGATTGATAAAATAACATCATACAGGAATTAATCCCTTTACAAATGTGTGAAGAGTCCCCACCAATATAAATCTTATTTCCAAGCATTTGCGTCGTCCCTTAATTTCCAGCTGAGCTGATTACATACTTGATAGGTAGAAGGCCATTCATGGCCTTGTGCAGGTGGAGAGGATACCATTTCTTGTGGTCTGAAATTTAGGATAAATCAAGAGAATGGGAAGAACTTCAGGTCACAGGGCCAGTATGTCACGGGACTCAGGACCACTTCTCTGACAGCTTTGGCCAGTGGCCGTGTCTGCTCCCCACCCCCCGATGGCCATGGACCACTTGGCAATGGAACCGTTGCCTTTGTGGTCCCCTTGGTCATGCTTCGGGTTCATTGGCACCAAGCGAGTCCTCTTTTATTTCCACCGACTAGTTCTTCCAGTTCTGTCTCTAGGAGCTCCACAGAAAGCAGCTCAGAATTTCGGAGAAGGGCAGTGTGACTCTCCCTCCCCGCAGATTTCCTCAGCCATTCTTATCAGCCGTGGATATTTTGCATCATGGAAATCACTGGGATTTTGGAGTCAGACCTGAGGTTGGCCACTTCCTAGCTGCATGAGGTTGGGTGCATTTGTTCACATTTTGAGGTTAATTGTGAGCTTGTGTTTTCTCACTGGTGGAACCAGGATGAAATGCCATCTTGTGAGATGGCCCTGAAAATAAGACTGTCATGAGACTGCCAGCCCCTGCTCGACACGACCCCTGGTGTCACAAATGTCTGTCATTGCTGGGGGGATGATGGGCCTCGGTGTTCCCTGTCGTGTTTGTTACATGCTGGACCCAGCCTCGGGGCTCATCAGCTTCTTTAAAATGAAGTATTCCAATTTGAACATGCTGCTTTGAATGTTAGTCCAGGCAAAGGGCTTCCCAGGGGGCGCAGTGGTAAAGAATCTGCCTGCCAATGCAGCAGATGCAAGAGACTCAGGTTCGATCCCTGGGTCAGGAAGATCCCCTGGAGGAGGGCATGGCAACCCACTCCAGTATTCTTGCCTGGAGAATCCCATGAACAGAAGGGCCTGGTGGGCTGCAGTCCATGGGGTCACAAAGAGTCAGACACAACTGAGTGAATGAGCACCAGGCAGACGGGTGCTGGTTTGTCTCATGGTTTTCTCTGAACATTCACCTGTGTAACCTCTTTGGGTCTGTTTTAAGCAGTCTTCCACTGTGTGGTCTGCATTGTTGTGAAGGCCCCTTGAATCTGTCATCTGACCCAGACCTTCATGTTTGCGTATTTTAAAACTAAAGAGCAAATAAGTGAAAACAAAACAAAACAAAACACGTGCTTTTCTGGAGTCGTTTCACCTTCAGCCTGGTGTCTTGTATTTACGACAATCCCCAGAGGCATTCGCATCCACAGTAGTTAGAGGTGAGGCCGGGCTTCCTGATCCTGGGATGCGCAGTGGGCTTGTAAATCCGAGAGCGGGGCTCCCCTGTCCTTCGAGATGAGCTGCAGGCTTGCTTGGCACCCATCTCGGGCTTCTGGGATCTGGTTGAACCCTGAGTCACTGCTTGGCACCTGTCTCGGACTCTGGGATCTGGTTGACCCCTGAGTCACTGCTTGGCACCCGTCTCGGGCTCTGGGATCTGGTTGACCCCTGAGTCACTGCTTGGCACCCGTCTCGGGCTCTGGGATCTGGTTGACCCCTGAGTCACTGCTTGGCACCCACCTCGGACTCTGGGATCTGGTTGACCCCTGAGTCACTGCTTGGCACCCACCTCGGACTCTGGGATCTGGTTGACCCCTGAGTCACTGCTTGGCACCCGTCTCGGGCTCTGGGATCTGGTTGACCCCTGAGTCACTGCTTGGCACCCGTCTTGGGCTCTGGGATCTGGTTGACCCCGAGTCACTGCTTGGCACCCACCTCGGGCTCTGGGATCTGGTTGACCCCTGAGTCACTGCTTGGCACCCGTCTCGGGCTCTGGGATCTGGTTGACCCCTGAGTCACTGCTTGGCACCCGTCTCGGACTCTGGGATCTGGTTGACCCCTGAGTCACTGCTTGGCACCCGTCTCGGGCTCTGGGATCTGGTTGACCCCTGAGTCACTGCTTGGCACCCGTCTCGGGCTCTGGGATCTGGTTGACCCCTGAGTCACTGGTGATTTAATGCTGCTCCCTGCCTTTGTGTGTCATCTGCAGCCTGGTGAGAAGCGTATTTTATTTTAGAATCGGAGGCTGATCTGGCCACAATGTCTTTTCTTCATTGATTACCAGGGTCAAGTCAGCACTAAGGAAGGCCCAGGTGGCTTCCCACGCTGCCCCTTCGACATGCTTGCAGCTGAAGAATGTGACCTCCTAGCTCAGAGAAGGACTTTTCTTCAGCCAAGGACATGCTGCCTCTCTCTTCACCCAGGTGATTCACAATACACTGAAATGGAACATGGTTTAATTCAAAAGCCTGCCTTACAGCACCTTCCTTCAGAATGATTAAAATCCATGTGCTCTTGGTAGTATATTTACATGTCAGCCGGCTGAGAATTCATCTAGTAATGCTGTTGTCCATGCCGTCCTGAGTCACCATGGTGCAGACCCTCACGGACACACCAGCTGTCCGGATGCAGGAGGCGTCAGTCCTGAGGGCAGAGGACATGTCCTGAGAGCCCCGGGCCGAGTGACACCCCTGAACAGTAGGAAGGGGCCAGTGTCATCACTGAGGTCACCGTCCTTACTCTGCAGATGAGGGACCGGAGCTTGGAGGAGATCAGAGGATAGGAAGTCGAGGAGCTGGGCTTGAGAATGGACGGGCCAGCCTTCTTGACCACTACAGAATTTCTCCTAAAGTGGTTCTCAATTTCAGCAGTTGTATAATTTGTTTCAGTAATAATTCTTCACCTTATCACAAACAGAGCTCAGATTTTTTCTGGAGAATTTAAACCAAGGGATGGTACCTTTGGGCAATGGCGTGGGGATGTTCCTTCTATGAAGAGGGTTGAAGATGAAGGGGAAATGTTACTTTCTTCATTCCCATTGAAATTTCCCCTTTTGGTTTTCTTCCATCCAACTGCAGTTAACACTTTCGTGTCCAGTGTTGCTGTTCAGTTGCCAAGTCACATCAGACTCTTTTCGACCCCGTGGACTGTAGCACACCAGACTTCCCTGTCCTTCACCATCTCCTGGGGTTTGCTCAAACTCATATCCGTTTAGTTGGTGATGCCACCCAACCATCTCATCCTCTGCACTCCCTTCTCCTCCTGCCTTCAGGCTTTCCCAGCATCTGGGTCTTTTCTAATGAGTTGGCTCTTCATGTCAGGTGGCCAAAGTATTGTATATGTCATGTACAATATTATCACAAATTATGACACACACTCTTTTAAAATTAAAGAGCAAATAAGTTTAAAAAAAAGTACTTTTCTGGAGTCATTTCAGCTATAGCCTTGTGTCCTGTATTTATGACAGTCCCCAGAGGCAGATAGCATGGACATTCACATCCACTGGTAGTTAGAGGCGGCCATCACCAAGCTTTGAACAATGACCTTGAACCACATTGCACTGTCTTTAAGAAAGGTCATTTAGAATCCATTCACCAAGCTTTGCTCACTGAGCAGTGACCCGGAGAGGAATAAAGAGCTGTTCCTGCTAATTCTGGGTGAACGTTGTATGTTGCTAGTTACACTTTCTTTGCCCTGTATTCCTGTTCAGCAATACTCTCCTACTTTCTAGGTCCACACATCCGGTTATTATTTCAGGATCTTCAGAAATATTTAGGCATCAAACTACTGCACAATTGCTCTCATCTCACATGCTAACAAAGTATCACTCAAAATTCTGTAAGCTAGGCTTCAACAGTATGTGAACCCAGAACTTCCAGATGTTCAAGCTGGATTGAGAAAAGGCAGAGGAACCAGAGATCAAACTGCCAACATCTGTTGGATCATAGAAAAAGCAAGAGAATTCCAGAAAAACATCTACTTCTGTTTCATTAACTACACTAAAGCTTTTGACTGTGTGGATCATAACAAACTGTGGAAAATTCTTCAAGAGATGGGAATACCAGACCATCTGACCTGGCTCCTGAGAAATCTGTATGCAGGTCAAGAAGAACCAGTTAGAACTGGACATGGAACAACAGACTGGTTCCAAATAAGAAAAGAGTATGTCAAGGCTGTATATTGTCACCCTGCTTATTTAACTTATATGCAGAGTACATCATGAGAAACGCTGCTAGAAGAAGCACAAGCTGGAATCAAGATTTCTGGGAGAAATATCAATAATCTCAGATATGCAGATGACACCATCCTTATGGCAGAAAGTGAAGAAGAACTAAAGAGCCTCTTGATTAAGGTAAAAGAGAGTGAAAAAGTTGGTTTAAAACTCAACATTCAAAAACAAAGATCATGGCATCCAGTCCCATCACTTCCTGGCAAATAGATGGGGAAACAGTGGAAACAGTGACAGACTTTATTTTCTTGGGCTCCAAAATCACTGCAGGTGGTGATTGCAGCCATGAAATTAAAAGACACTTACTCCTTGGAAGAGAAGCTATGACAAACCTAGACAGCATATTAAAAGGCAGAGATGTTATTTTGCTGACAAAGGTCCATCTAGTCAAAGCTTTGGTTTTCCAGTGGTCATGTTTGGGTGTGAGAGCTGGACCATAAAGAAAGCTGAGTGCCAAAGGATTGATGCTTTTGAACTGTGGTGTTGGAGAAGACTCTTGAGGTCCCTTGGACTGCAAAGAGATCAAACCAGTCAATCCTAAAAGAAATCAGTCCTAAATATTCATTTGAAGTACTGATGCTGAAGCTGAACCTCCAATACTTTGGCCACCTGATGCAACTGATTGGCCAACTGACTCATTAGAAAAGACCCTGATGCTGGGAAAGATTGAAGGCAGGAGGAGAAGGGGATGACAGAGGACCAGATGGTTGGATGGCATCACCGACTCAATGGACATGTTTGAAGAAGCTCTGGGAGTTGGTGATGGACAGGGAAGTCTGGTGTGCTGCAGTCCACAGGGTAGCAAAGAGTTGGACTTGACTGAGCAACTGAACTGACTGACTAATGATTCTATTGTATCAAAATATACTTCAGTAGAAAAGATAATTATTTCCTAGGGTCCTATCTCAATTCTCTGGTGGCTCAGACGGTACAGAATCTGCCTTCTTTCCTTCTGTGTAGGAGACCTGGCCTGGATCCCTCGTTAGGAAGATCCCCTGGAGAAGGGAATGGCTACTCACTCCAGTGTTCTTACCTGGATAATCCCATGGACATAGGAGCCTGGTGGAATACAGTCCATGGGGTCACAGAGTCAGACATGACTGAGCAACTATCACTACACTATCTTACTTATTTAAATCTTGATTGCCCAAGATCCTTTTGAGTCCTTCACACTGAATCTTATTTTGTACCAAAGGATGCATGGATTTAAAAATCCTTCAACAGCTGGTTTTGTTCAGAGAGAATGTCATGTACTCTAAATCATGAAATATCTGGTGTTTTCTTAAAATTCCTTAAATGGAGTGGGTATCCAAGACATGGTGAGACCTCTGACATGCCAGGAATGGTCCTCCAGACAGAGAAGTGAGAAAAAGCCAATGAGACTGGAAAGCTTTAGAACGAGGAAGTAGATGTGAACCCAGCAGAGAGGCTGGGGTCCCGAGGACAATTCGCTCTGCTTCCCGCCTCCATCCCCCTCTGTATCATTGCCCTTCACTCTCAAGGATGCTGCAGCCAGTGCTGACTTGTCGTTTCCCCGGCCAAGATGTCCATTTAGCGTGTACTCAGAGTATATCTTTGCTGCCTGCTCACGGGCTGAGGCTGAGGTTGGCTCACGTTGCAAGCCCTGCTACCAAGCTCCGGATTATTCTGGGAAGGCATCCTGCAAAGTGCACCATGTGAGAATCCACCCAGCACCAGCCAGAGGCCTGGAAATCAAAATGTGGGAATTTCACTTTTCTTTGAGAGTCTGCCAAACACTTGACCTTGTTCTTGAGTTCCTCAGAGCAAGCGTGTTTTGAGTCCCAGCTTTTGGAATCAACCCCAGCCTCTCTGGTTTGTCTAAAATGTAGCAGTGTAAAAGAATGCTCTCTCATCTTTGAACACGTCATAAGCCTGTCCTCAAGGAGTGTCCAGCAATCTGGCAAAAATAGTTTGCATCTCCAGGTTCATTCCCGTAAAGAAAGATACCCGATCTTTCCCCACAGGGATTGAAGGAGAGAATGGGACTCCTGGTGTGGTGGCCATAAGGCACCCGGTCACCAGACTAAATTCTTCAGAAAACGTATCAAATGGATGGTGGAAAATGCACATATGGGCACCATACTGAAATTTTGGTGCTCCCTGATTCAAAATTAATGTGAGAAGCTATAGAAGAAAATTCATGGATTTATCACAGAATATCCTGAAGTGACAACTAGATGCAGTAAGAGGAAAGTCTTCAGAGACGATCAGGGATCTCAGCTCATGTGCGTGGACAAGAGGCTGAAACCCGACAGTGGCCGGAAGGCGCCCCGTGACCGAGAAGCCGGGAGCCGGAGCCGGGCTGGGACTGACGAAGGGCCTGCACCTGCAGCGCTGCTGCGGACTTGAGGGGAGAGTCTGAGTCTCGCGGAGTCGCTCGCACCAGCCTGGCCGCGGGAGCAGCCGGGTGTCTGCTGACGGATGGAGGGAGGAGACGGCTGTGTGTCACATGTGCGTGCGCTCTGTGTGCGTCTGTATCAGGTAACATGCAAGAACCTGCGGGGCATTACACCACGTGAAACAGACCGGACAGAAGCTGCGTGAGCTCGGTTACCGCTGGGACCTAAAGGAGTCGGACATGTGGGGGCTGAGAGCAGAGCAGTGGTTGCCTGGCGTGGAGAGCGTGGGGAGAGGTTGCTCACAGGGCCCAGGAGGAGGGGGTCAGGGGATGGAGTGGGGCCTGGGGACCCCCACGAGGGACCCTGCGCTAACCCTGGTGACTGCATCTCCTGTGCCTGTTGCATGTACAGAGAGAACCATCAGTGTGAGGAGGTGGTTGTCAGTGAGTGTCACTGTGCTCACATCATTAGATCACCGTGTCATATACCTTCAGTATATACGTTTTTATTTAAAAAAGCCCCACTGTTCGCTATACTTGTGGTTGCCAGGGGGCGAGGGGCTGAGGAGGGGAGGTGTGGAAGTTCGGATTAGCAGATGCCAACTCTGATTATAGGATGGATAGAGAACAGAGTCCTACCGCAGAGCACGGGGAACTGCAGTCAGCATCCTGTGATAGATTAGAAGGAACAAGACCCAAAATAAAACAAAATACTGTTCTCAACTTCAAAATAAAAGGATTTCAGGTACAGCAAACCTACCCACCTATTCGAGAATCCACATCTTTAAATATCCATATAACAATCTATATGGCAGTTTCTTTTCTCAGTGTGTTAATAAGGCACCTCAGTGTCTGTGAATACATTATCAATCTTGTTGACTTGATAGGGGACAAATAAGCCCACAGGACTAGACAGATTCCACAGTCACAGCTCCCGCAGCAGCTCGAGGGCCTGGGTGTCTCGGAGTCCCTGCAGCCCCACTCTTGCTGGAGGCTGAGCCACGCTCACAGGTGGCAGGAGGCGGCACGTGGATGAACTTCGCCAGCACAGACATGAGCCTCAGAGCAACCAGGCAGCGGCTTCGGGCAGTGAATGAGCAGCTCAGTGAAAGCCAAACTCACAGGTCAAGCATGTGCAAAATTAAAGCTATTTTGAAAAACTGAAATCCTTTCTTTGACACCTTTGGCAAAAACAGATTGAAAAAATCACAACTTACACTGTAAATAGTGGCAGTTTAAAAAGAGCCAGGTACAAACAAACACAAGATTTCCAGAAGAATCAAAAGGCACATTATTGGTATTTCTAACACCCAGTCACCGTCCTTGGGGAGAGTGAGATTCCCTTTAAAGGGCGTCAGAATTCTGGGCACGTCCCCAAATACCAGCTCTCGGAAGCCAAGCAAATACGAGAGCTGGGACTGTCAGAGCAGTCTCCTCTCTGCTGCTGGTGGGGTAGACACGAGCCTTGTCCTTCTCAGCCGTGGCATCGTCCTTCCTGTGATGGTACAGAAATTACTGCCTGGAGACGCCTGTCCTTGCACCTCTTTTTTTGTTTTTTCAAAGGATGGCAAGGCACCTCTTGTTAAACCAGAAGACACAGACGGGAGATCTAACCCGATGAACATCCATGTGTATTTCTACAGATAGCTACTTAGTAAGATCGTAAATCCCACGTGTGCTAAGTCGCTAAGTCATGTCTTACTCTGCGACCCCATAGTCTGTAACCTGCCAGACTCCTCTGTCCATGGAATTCTCCAGGCAAGAGTACTGGAGCAGGTTGCCATGCCCTCCTCCAGCGGATCTTCCCGACTCAGGGATAGAACCCGTGTCTCTTACGTTTCCTGCATTGACAGGCAGGTTCTTTCCCACTAGCACCACCTGTGTAGCACCTTAAAACCATAGGTCCTGCCTCCTTTTTTTTTTTTTTTTAACATCTGGGAGGTTGTGAGGAAACCAACTAAAATTTAAAATTGGGAATAGAAAACATCAACCCTCCAAGAAGCAAAGGGCATGTGGGTGGGGGTTGAGGACCGTGGGAAGACTTTGACCTGAGAACATCTACCTCTGGGCTCCCTTGACGTGATCTGCATGGCAGCATTTCCCAGGTTAGTTTCACTTGAGTTCGCGGTAGGATGCTGTCCCCGAGCATCAGCACTGAGATGAGGCTGGGTGGTGCAGAGAGGGAGGGGGAGGCCCCGCTGCACACGCTGGCTCTTTCAGGCCCAGGGTGAGTTCACAGGTTCGGGCTCCACATGATTCTGGGAGCACGCAGGAGGTGGAGGTACCTGGCCTTCCTGGAGGCTGTTGGAAACATCCCGGGGGAGATGGCAGGATGGTTTCCAAGCGCAAGTGGGGATTCACAGGGTGCTGGGAGCAGGAGGCGTGTGTGCACACACATGTACCTGTGTGGCCACATGGAGAGGGATGGATGAGGCTCAGGCCCAGGGACCGCAGGTCCAGTGGTGACAGGCGGTCGGAACCAAGAAACCAAGCGGGGTAGGGCAGGATGCTTGAGCCAGGCCTTGGGAGCCCGGCCTCTCTGAAGGACAGTTGGTAGCCTGGTCCGTCTGAAGAACAGTTGCTACCTGGGGCCTGAGAAGGTCAAAGTGGCACCTGAATAGCCTGTTCCGATGGATACTTGTCACGGGTCATAAGACTAGAGAGAAAGAGGGAGACAGACGGACAGACAGACGTTCATGAGCTGACGGACTAGTGGACAGTGACGTCACCCCCAGAGTCAGAGCACTGATTCTTTTGTGATTTCTGTGGTTTTTAGTCAAGTTCAGGCTTCCCTTGTGGCTCAGCTGGTAAAGAATCTGCCTGCAATGTGGGAGACCTGGGTTCGATCCCTAGGTTGGGAAGATCCCCTGGAGAAGGGAAAGGCTCCCCACTCCAGTATTCTGGCCTGGAGAATTCCATGGTCTGTATAGTCCACGGGGTCGCAGAGTCAGACACGACTGAGCGACTTTCACTTTCAAGTTAAGTTCTGTACATAGCTTTCCTCCGTCATTAGACTGGAACCGTTTTTTTAATGTACCCTCTGAATATTAACCAGTTGTGAGTTTTCTTCCTGGGACTTGAAAAAATTACTTGACTGTGAAGGACTTAAAAGCCTCAGAATCTTGTCTAGAATGCAGGTGTGAGTGTGCTGTGTCCGAGTTGGTTAGAGGAGCGGCCCATCAGCTCAGCCTCCTGCCTGGTCTCCACGTGTTCCCCAGTGTCCGAGAGATTGTATCCAGCACCTTCCCATTTTAATAAAGTGTATGTTATCTTTCATTATGAAAATTTTCAAACATAAAGAAAAATAAAGAGAAAAGAATAGTAGATGCTGAAATATCTGTGACCTGCATGGCTATGTTTTCTTCAGCTACTTCTCTGCGGTGACATTTTGGAGTACGTTCAGACATACTGATCATTTATCCCTGATTTCTTCAATATGCATCTCTAAAATATCGGCACAATTTTCTTCATACCCGCAGTGACAAATACCTACCATGAGTAATACTAGCTCCCTGGTACCATCTGTTATCTGATCCACATGAGTTTTCACTGTGCCTTCAATGTGTGATTTATAGCTGGTTTCCCCAAATCAGGAGGCAGTCGGAGTCCTCAGACCGGAGGCCAGGTCGCTCTCAACAGTCGCCTCCCTCATTTTCCCCCGTGACAACATAATAGGTGTGATTTCATTTCCAGTGATAAGGGACCACATGGATAAGATAGCCTACTCCCATTACAGCGATAATCAGACCGCCCCCAAACAGCAGCTGACCCATGAGTTCGTTTTCGCTTTCCTTCGCCCTGACAGGGCTAGACAGGCTCTTATGTCTCACAGCAACAGGAGCCCAGGGTCTGAACGACCCAAAAAACAGAGCCTGGCTCCCCCAGTGATGAGAGTGCCTGTCCTGTGGATTAATCACCACGGATAGCTGCTCACTGTGCAACAGACCAGTTAGGGCTAAAGCACATAAAATGTGCAAAAGATGTTTAGCATCCAAGTAGCATAGATAACACAGGATGGGATGGAGACTGTATTTTAGTGCATGTAAAAGAAATTCACTTAAATTTAAAAATTTATTAAATAAACTAATATGTTAAGCTGAGTTTAATTATCACTAATTATTACATAATCACTAGTATTAGAGAATCAATTGTCGTTACTTTTTAAGCTTTTATTTTGTATTGGATACAGATGATTATGGGCTTTCCTGGTGGCTCAGACAGTGAAGAATCTGCCTGCAGTGCAGGAGACCCAGGTTCGATCCCTGGGTGGGGAAGATCCCCTGGAGAAGGGAGTGGCAACCCACTCCAGTGTTCTTGCCTGGGGAATTTCATGGACAGAGGAGTTAAAATCCATGGGGTCACAAAGAGTCGGACACGACTGAGTGACGAGCACTCTCACTTTTCATAGCCGATTAACAACATTGTGAGAGTTTCAGGTGAGCAGTGGAGAGGGTCAGCCATACGAATACGTGTGTCCGTTCTCTCCCAAAGTCCCCCCATCCAGGCCGCCACGCAGCAGCGAGCACACTCCAAGTGCGGTGCACAGGTCCTCCCCAGCGATCCATTTTAGATACAGCAGTGTGCGACAATCACTCATTCTTCCATTTAGCTAATTAAACGTTAAATTGTTTTAATCTGATAGTTTAATGTTAGTTTAACTATAAAATAATCTCAATACGTTAATTTATAAATAAGTTACTATAAATTTAGAAATTTAGCATGGATTTGAGGATTTTATAAGGCTTTTATACTAGATGATGTGTGTTTTTCAGTTAAAATGTTTACCTGAGCCAGATTTCAGTTCTCATCTTAGGTCTTGGACTTTTGGGGTTTTCATCTCATCAGATTTGCATGACCCCTTTTATTTCCCAAGGAGCTTGTCAGACTTGATTGAATCATCATCCTCCTGTTAATATTAAGAAAAAGAAATTCAACAAGATGCAGTTTTGTTAAGATGTCAGTTCTTCCCAGTTGAAGCTACAGATTCAACAAGCCCAGTCAAAACCCCAGCATGTTACTTACTGGGTAAGTAAGTAAGACTCTCAAGTCTGGGTGGAGAGATGAAAGCCTGGAGTAGCCAACACGGCCTGGAAGCCTCACAAGGCCGAGGACCTAGGCTGCCAGCCCCCCAGGTGCTTCATGTTCTGAATCGTCACGCCTTGCACATAGGTGATCTCAAAGCGTTGTGCTTGTGTGACGTGAGCATTACTGCTGCCATCTTTCTGGTTGTCTGGAGGCAATGTACACACATGTACAGTGACATATGACAACCCCAGCTCTCATGCTACAGTTAAGTTCCACTTGAGAAGCATGACTTCTAGTACAAAAACTCTCCTTCTGGCAGATTTGGGAGCTCCCATCCCTTCTGTGAAATGAAGCTTCCTTCTGTGTTAGTAACATGTAACTGACCTTGGTCTTGAGACTTGGCTGTTGGTCTTAAAGGCTCCACTGGCCAAAAGTTAAGAACTGATGACAGTGCTAAGGACACAATTTCTCAAAAAATTGGTTCAGTGTCCTTTGCCAAAGCTTCTCAAGATACTATAATTCCAAGGAACATGAAATTTTAGCAGTCTTAGTAAGAGACACGCTGACACTCTATTTCAACAGTCACTTCTTTAAACACTGATGATTCCATTGGGACACAGCGTCCTCGTTGCCTTATGAGGACAGTGGGCCCCGTTTCCAGACAGCTGGTCCTGCCTCCTCCACTGGTCATCACGTCCCTGGGCTGGTCACCGTCCGTCTGGCTCGATTACAAACGAGGGTGGGGTCTCTAGCTGACCCGAAGGCCCCTTTCTGATCTCCACTTCCTTGTGAATACTTACAGATGACTTAAGTTCACTTGCATTTATTTCCTCCCACTCAGGTTCCCCTTTCATGCTTTCTTTCAGGGGCTGTACACCAAAGTCCAGAGGTTTGCACCCTCTTGCACTTTCACGTGCATGCAGAGCCACTCTGAAATCCCTGCAGATTTCAGATACAACTGCAAGAACTACACACGTGTTAATTTTACTCATCACCACCGAGAACCACAGAGAACATGAATCCCATGCTTCCTACCAAGTAAGTGACCACGAGGGCCTCCCCGGTGGCGCAGTGGTAAAGAATCCTCCTGCCAATGCAGGAGACACAGAAGATGCAGGTTCAATTCCTGGGTTGGGACGATCCCTTGGAGAAGGGAATGGCAACCCACTCCAGTACTCTTGCCTGGGAAATCCCATGGACAGAGGAGCCTGGCGGGCTGCAGTCCATGGGGTCACAAAGAGTCAGACACGACTGAGCGATTAAACAACAATGACAAGGTGACAACTTAGGAGGGAAGAAATGGTCATCTCAGAGGAAGCCATCAGGATGAAGATGGAAGACGAAAGGTTAGAAGACAAGCGATGATGACGCGCGACACGGAGACCAACAGACGTGGAGCTGGGCCCTGGGAGATGCCGAGGCTCTTTGCACCCCTGTCGGTCGCCTGGAGCCCTCGTCCCAGTGGGTGAAGCGTGGGCTTGCACCTTCTGTCCAGGGTTAGCCGAGGTCAAGGGCCGAGTCGGGCCGGCATTCTGACAGCCCTGCACAATGGTTACAGATGGTGTCCAGCAGGATGGCATGCCGTGGACCTCTCACTGTTGGATGGCCCTTTGATATCACAGGATATTACTCATGTGTGGAATCTAATTTTTTTAAAAAAATGAACATAAATGAATGTATTTACAAAACAGACTTATAGACATTGATGCAGATATACTTACATGTAACTTACGGTTACCAAAGGGGAAATATGGGGGGGGTGGTGGAACAGGAGTTGGGGTTTTTATACAGCACTACTATATATAGCATGGATAACTAACAAGGACCTGCTTATAGCACAGGGACTCTGCTCAGTATTCTGTGATAACCTATTCGAGAAAAGAATCTGAAAAAGAATTTGTTGTTTTTGTTGTTGTCATTCAGTCACTAAGTCGTGTCCAACTGTTTGTGACCCCGTGGACTGCAGCCTGCCAGGCTCCTCTGCCCCTCACTGTCTCCCAGAGCTTGCTTAAACTCACGTCCATTGAGTCAGTGATGCCATCCAACCATCTCATCCTCTGCCACCCCCTTTTCCTTTCGCCTTCAATATTTCCCAGCATCAAGTTCTTTTCCAAAGAATCAGCTCTTCGCGTCAGGTGGCCAAAATATTGGAGCTTCAGCAACAGTCCTTCCAATGAATATTCGGTATTAGTTTCCTTTAGGATTGACTGATTTGATCTCCTTGTAATCCAAGGGATTCTGAAGAGTCTTCTCCAATACCAATATTCAAAAAGCCTTCTTTATGGTCCAACTCTCACATTCATACATGACTACTGGAAAAACCATAGCTTTGATTACGTGGACCTTTGTCGGCCAAGTGATGTCTCTGCTTTTTATCCTCTGTCTAGGTTTTAAAAAATTGTATTGGAGTCTCGTTGATTTACAATGATGTGTTAGCTTCAGGTATGAGGCAGTCTCAGGCGTACGTGTATCCATTTTTTTGTGTATGTATAAGTGAGTCACTTTGCAGTCCTGAGAATAACACAGCATTGTTAACCAACCGTACTCCAATAAAATTTTAAAAAATGAACAGAGCAGGAGAGTCTTTCCTGAAACTTTGATTTGGGTCAACCCCCCAACCACCAGGCTCCTGCCGTCCTAGACGTGTGGCCTCAGCCAAGGGGTCTCATCTCTCTGGGACCGTTTGAGGTCAGAACAGCAGGCTGGTCCCCTCAGAACTTGCAGCCTTGAGCATCTTCACTGCGTGCAGAGAAGAAAGCATTTGCATGGTGCCATGGTTTTTTTTTTTTTATGTTTTTCCTTCCTGGGCAGGAAGAGATCCACGTGACCCAGTGTAACTTTGTGCCAGGACTTTCAAACATGACTTTCTGTCAGCTGTGACATGTTTCAACACCCCCAAATACTTCAGGAGACAGTTAACTTCTGGGTTTTAAGAAAGGTTTAATCAAGACGTGCGTGTTTGGACTTGCTCTGGGGCACTCGCGCCTGCAGCTGGCTGCGCGGGGCCCAGGCTGGGACCACGTGCTGCGGGATTCGCTTCCCTCCACTAACCCTTCATTCATTGCTGGCTTTCTCAGGGCACCTCTGAACATGGAGCTTGCCACACGGAGGCCCAGATAACCCATTAACTGTGCTCTAATCGTCGAAGAAGCCCAGCTCAATCCTGCTGCAGCTGGGAGACGGGTGACGGTGCCCTGTGCCAGGCGGGGCTGGGGTTGGGTTGTTTTGTAGCTGCCTCTGGGTCCTGCCATGGAAATACCCTTTGGTTCTGCAAGCAGTTAAGATCCTATCTCTCTTCGAAATCATCATTACAGGAGAGAGGAGTAATTTCAGGGAGACCATTAGCAGCACGCCCGAAACATCCTTATTAACTTTTTCTTCTTTTGTGGCCCATCTTTTATCAGGCTCTATCTGCGTTCAGCATCTGGCCCGGCTGCCAATCCATTTTCATAATAATAATAACACGTTGCACTGCTCGAGTGCCCTTTCATCCCCGGAGCCCAGAGCACTTTGCAAACACTAATTAATGAAGCTCGGCGCAGCACTCTTTGAGGCGGTGAGCCCTGTGAGGTACAGGACGGTTCAAGTGGTTCTCCCAGGCTCGCCCACTTCTGAGCTGGAGGGAAGGCCCAACCAGGGCTCCACCAAGGCAGGGTTTGGCCGAGTCCAAGAGGGAAGCATCACTCCCCTCTGCCAAGAGCTCCCTGGCCTGGACCACGTGGCCCCTCATCTTGGCATCTGGCCCTGAGGTTGCGGGGCCCAGCGACCATCCTGGACCTTTTAGAACCTTGCTGCTTCTCTGGACTCGGGGCTCGCCTCGGGAGACTCAGCTCCACAACCACCACCTGAAGTGGAAATGCAAGAGAAGGTGAGGTGTCCACTCCTCTCCGTCCTGCTGGTGCTGAGCTCAGGGTGGAGAGAACACACGACACCTCCGGGGTCCCGCGGCACCAGGGGCGTGAGGTCCCCACGGAGGGGTCAGAGACACACAGAAGCCTGCGGGTTCCCCCATTCACACCTCCCACCAGCGCTGACCGAACGCGTGCTCCTGGGGGCTGGAGTCGGCAGCAGAGGGGACACGTCTGAGGCCCCCGCCTCTGGCCGCGTCCCGCGTGAGCACACACACCTGGGCACTGAAGGGCATCCTCTGAACTGTGTGACCCAGTGATGGTGAGGGCAGGGGTGCCGGGTTAGGGGCTGAGACCCGAGGAGACCAGGCTGAAAGGAGGCCTCTGAGGTCCAGGGAGGCGGGGGGATCCTCCCGGAGCTCTCGGCGGCAGGTGGATGAGCCGCTTGGCAGCTGGCAGGGGCTCCTGTCGTGACTTGGTCCTAATGATCCCGTGTCCTGGGAATCTACTTAGGGCGGCCCACGTGGGGCTGAGACGGGCGTCCTGCCTCTTCATGGCCGACGCCTTCTGTCTCAGCCTGTCTGAGGGTGAGAGCCACATGGCCTGCAGGGCAGAGGGTCGTCGTCCTCCAGAGAGGACGGGGGCCCCAGGGCGGCTGCTCGTCACCTGCTGACACCTAGAGCCGGCATCTCTGCATGACCTCTGGGACCCCAGGACGTGGTCTCACCTTCCCATGTTGGACACGGGATCCCAGGAGGAGAGAGGGACTGATGTGTGTGTGTGTGAGTGCACACGTGAGCGTGTGGGCGTGCCCATGCTCCTGTGTGCTTTCTGTGTGAATGAGTGCCTGTGTGCATGCGGTGTGTTTGTGTCATCGCTGTTCAGTCGCTCAGACGTGTCCAACTCTCTGTGATCCCATGGGCTGCAGCCCGCCAGGCCTCCCTGTCCATCACCAACTCCCGGAGCTTGCTCATACTCATGTCCATGGAGTCGGTGATGCCATCCAACCATCTCATCCTCTGCCGTCCCCTTCTCCTTCTGCCCTCACAGGTGTTTGTGTACGTGAGTGATTTGCGTGTGTGTCTGGGTGGTGGTCCAGGCGGCATGAAGAGCTGGCTGCCAGGCCCTTCTGGGGCACTGGCTCCACACCTCACATCTTTCTCAGACGTCAGGAGGGGGCCGGTGACACGGCACTTCCGGGATCTGGTGAGCCCAGCCTGTGTGTGGTCACGCGCGCCCTGTCCGAGCCCTGTGCCCGGAAGGACCCTCCCCCGGCAGCAGCTGGGCCCTCCTGCTTGGGGCTGCTCGGTGGGTTCCAGGGTTTACTGTGCGCTAAGCCCGCCCAGAGCGCTTGCAGAAGCCCCATGCCCACGGCCACCCCCACGGAGGCTGAAGCTGGGCCTGGACGGCGGGACGCTGGTGCGGGTCTCCAGGAGCCTCTCCAGGACCCTGTGTTCGGCCCCGCTCGCCCTTCTCTCGCCAGGCCTCAGCGGGCAGCGCTGCCCGGGTTGGGGCTGCTTTTTACAAAATGCTCTCATCTGGAAGCCTGAGAAGAGCTGTGCCTCTTCTGGGCCTGCAGACAAAGAGGTGGATGCTAGCGGAGACCACAGTGGACAGGAAGACCCCTCCCGCTTGGGGAACCTCCAGGAAGGCCCTGGAGTTCAGATGTTTATGGGGAACTTGGAGGTACCTCCATGTCCAGATTCTCAAGACCAGTCAGGGACTTGGGTGGGTGCACAATTCCAGTTGGAATGCTCCCCACGTGCACCACTCCACATCCCCCCAGAAATTCCCTGATTGGCAATCCCCTCCCCTGGTGGACTAGGAAAATCAGAAAGCACCTCTTCTTCCTGCCGTCTCCTGAGCCAGGACAGAGGACGCATGGAGACAGGTGGCGGGAGGGGAAGAGGCCCCGCGGACAGCCTGACGGGATGCTTGCCTCCGGCTCCGTCTCCCAGGAGGGCGGTACTAGGTGATGAAAAGCGTCAGGAACCTGGTGTGGCCTCTGCCCACAACCAGTGCTGTTTCCCTCTAAGAAAATAGAGGAAAATATTGTTTTTCATTTGTGAAATGAGACCTACAAATTATCTGATAGGCTTATGGTAATGTCCAACAAATGATGAGTTTTAAAGAATTCTGAGAACCATATAAGGAGAACACTGCCTATTCACACTTTGTGTGAAGTTGTATCATTCTCTCATGCTTGGCCAACTGGTCAGATAGACCAGTGAGGAGCTAGGATCAGATGAGCTTCTTAGATGCTTTTACAATAAGAAACTGCAAGTTGGAGTGATAGAAAGGGCACGTGGGGGATTTATTATTGAGATCTTCATTGAGTTTTAAATAGATTGTTATGTGGTCTTGGTATGTGCCTGCCATATTTTAATTCAGATTTTTAGTTCCTTTATGATTTTAGTGGACATTTATCATATTTGAGTACAACACACCCCAAAGTCTTCTCCTTTCTTCTTCCTCAGAGAGTCATTAGTTAAACTGTTTTTCCGAAGCTGTTTTCTGAAAGGGCCCAGACCCTTTACCAGAAGTAGGGCTTTCGGAACCATTTTTAATGTGATGTTCATGCAGCCTGCAATTTTCACACAGTGGAAGCGTGAGGAGGCTTTGATGATGGAGAAGGTTCTGCCCTTTCCCACACTAAGGAGGTGGTTGCATTTAGTAGGACCCAGTAAAGGGGGCTTCCCACATGGCACTAGTGGTGAAGAACCCACCGGCCAATGCAGGAGGCATAAGAGGCGCCAGTTCGATCTCTGAATTGGGAAGATCCCCTGGAGGAGGACATGGCAACCCACTCAAGTATTCTTGCCTGGAGAATCCCATGGACAGAGGAGCCTGGAAGGCTGCAGTCCACAGGTCACAGAGTCAGACACGACTGAGCGCGGACGCACAGGGACCTGAAGCCGTGATCTGTAGGAGTAGATGCCCGCGGGCACCGTTTTAAGGACGCACAGGCCCCTGAAGCCGTGATCTGTAGGAGTAGATGTCCGCGGGCACCGTTTTAAGGACACACAGGGACCTGAAGCCGTGATCTGTAGGAGTAGATGCCCGCGGGCACCATTTTAAGGACGCACAGGGACCTGAAGCCGTGATCTGTAGGAGTAGATGCCCGCGGGCACCATTTTAAGGACGCACAGGGACCTGAAGCCGTGATCTGTAGGAGTAGATGCCCGCGGGCACCGTTTTAAGGACGCACAGGGACCTGAAGCCGTGATCTGTAGGAGTAGATGCCCACGGGCACCGTTTTAAGGACGCACAGGGACCTGAAGCCGTGATCTGTAGGAGTAGATGCCCGCGGGCACCGTTTTAAGGACGCACAGGGACCTGAAGCCGTGATCTGTAGGAGTAGATGCCCACGGGCACCGTTTTAAGGACGCACAGGGACCTGAAGCCGTGATCTGTAGGAGTAGATGCCCGCGGGCACCGTTTTAAGGACGCACAGGGACCTGAAGCCGTGATCTGTAGGAGTAGATGCCCGCAGGCACCGTTTTAAGGATACACAGGCCCCTGAAGCCGTGATCTGTAGGAGTAGATGTCCGCGGGCACCGTTTTAAGGATGCACAGGAAGCGCTTTGTTTCTGTTTGAGGTCATGTTTGGAACTTTGGTCTCCTTTATCCCTGGGCATTGTTTATTGAGGTATAACTTATATATACGAAAATGTGCTCATTAAATGTACAGTTGGATGAATTTTGGCTAATGCATTTAGTCATGTAATCACAGTGGCTGCAACCAATAGAGAAAACACTTTCATCACCTCACAGATTTCCTCTTGCCCTTTGCAACAAAGGCTCTTTCCTCTCCCAAGACCCTGAAGCCACTGACTTAATCTCTGTCCTCTGGTTTATTTCCTTTAAGATAGTCCATCAGTAGCATCTTACAATATGTGGGCTTCTTAAAAACCAAAATATAGTTCATTTATGATGTTAGCCTCAAGTGTGCAGCAAAATGATTCAGTTATACATAAATATATCTATATATATATTCATTCTTTTTCAGATTCTTTTCCCTTGTAAGTTATTAGAGAATATTGTAGAGAGATCCCTGTGCTATACAGTAGGTCCTTGTTGATTATCTCTTTTTTATGTAGTAGGGTGTATATTGTGAACTCCTAATTTATCCCTCCCCACCACCTTTCCCCTTTGGTAACTGTGAGTCTCCTTCTGTTTTGTAAATAAATTTATTTGTATCATTTTAAAAATTCTACATGTAAGTGGTGTCCTGTGATATTTGTGTTTCTTTGTCTGACTTTACTTCACTCTGTATGGTCACCCCCAGGTCCATGCATGTTGCTGCAAACTGCAGTATCTCAGCCTTTTTACGGCTGAGTAATATTCCATTGTATCACACATACTCTTTATCCATTCCTCTGTTGATGGATTCTTAGGTTGTTCCCGTGTCTTGGCTATTGTAAACACTGCTGCAGTGAGCTTTGGGGGTGCGTGTATCACTTTTAATTAGAGGTGTATGCTCATATGTAGACTTTTACGTCTGGCTTCTGTCAGCATAGCGCTTTTGAGGCTCACCCATGTTGCTGCATAGACAGAAGTAGCTTGTGCCCCTTAATTTTTGAGTAGTATACTATTGTGTCATATTTGACAATTTGTTTATCATTCACCAGTGATGGACAGTTGGATTGCGTTCACTTTGGGGCCACTGTGCATAAGACTAATAGAAACATTAATGCAGGGCTCTTTGGGTGAAGGTATACTTTTATTTCCCTTGGGTAAATACCTGGAGTAGGATTGTATGGTAAGTTTATGCTAACTTTGTAAGAAAATGTCAACCTGTCTTCCAAAGTCACTGTACCATTTGGCATTTTTTCCAGAAATGTGGGTGAGTTCCACTTGTCAGCACTGGTCAGAACCCCAGTCATTCCAGCAGATGTGTGGTGCTGTCTCGTTGTGACTTCATTGCAATTTTCCTAATGACAAATGGTGTTGTGCATTTCTCCATGGGCTTATCTGCTGTCTGTGTATCTTTTCCAGTAAGGTGTCTGTTCAGATCTTTTGCCCACTCTTTTAAAACTGAGATTGCTTGTCTCATTATTGAATTGTGAGCTCCTCATAGATTCTGGCCAAGATCTTCTTAGATGTGTGTTTTGCAAATACTCTCTCCCCATCAGAGGCTTCGGTTGCATTTCCTTAGTAGTCTTTCAAAGGGGGGTGTTGTTAACTTCTGAGGAACTCCAGTTTATATCTGTTGGTTGATTTAGCATTTCTTTAACTTCTCTCAGCAAAAATCTTTTCCCAAAATTTGTACCACAAAGAGTGCCAATTTCCTTGCTTCATTGGCACCATTATTATTTTAAAATTTGATTCCCTAATTGGCAGAGAATGCTATCACATTATCATCTTCTATTGAATTTATTTTCTGATTGCAAAGTTGGACACGCTTCCTATTTTTTTGGTCACTTGTTTTTCTCCTGGGAATCTCTTAATCCTGCCCTTTACTTATTTTTCTCTAGGGAGTCTCTGTGATTTTTTTTTCTTATTGATTTTAACAAAACTTCCAGAAAGTGTTAAATATTAATGATGAGAAGGGGCTACTTGTTTGGTCCTTATTTGAACGAGGGCAACTTTTTTTTTCTTATTGCATAGGTTACTATTAGAGTTCTCAATATTAAATTTTGAAAAAAAAATGTTCTTTTAAAATAATTGAACCTCAGGAATGTTTATTAAAAGTTTTCCTATGAGTACATATCCTGGTGTTACACCATCATATCCTGGGATAGGTACAATATGATCATGATGAAAAATATTTTTTACCTACTCATGAAATAAATATTTAGTGTGACAAAAATTAGGAATTTTTGTATATCAACATGTGACATGCATCACTGAAAAAGGAAAATAGTGTGGTCATCTCAATAGAGGCAGAAAAGGTTTTGACAACATTCAAGACCCAGTTGCAATTAAAAAAAAAATTCTCAGCAAACAAAATAGACAGCTCTGTCTCACTCTGATAAAGGGGATCTGTGGAGACTTTACAGCTGACACCACACCCGTGGGGAAAGGCTGGATGCTTTTTCTTGTAGATTTGGATGAGGGCTGGTGTGCTTTGCCACTGGTTCCTCTCAACATCGTACCTGAGATTGTGGCCTGTGGAATAAAGAAAGAAAAATTAATAAATTTATACATGCTGTGATGGAAGAAACAAAACTGTTTAGTCACATATGACAGGATCATCTATGTAGAGAAACCAACAGAATCCACACACACAAAAATACTGAAACTAATAAATTTAAGAAGGTCAGAATGCAAACACTTGTATCTCTGTATACTTGCATCGAACAGCAGAAGACTGGAATAAAACATAATACCATTTGCAGTGGCACCAAGATTTAGGGTTACGTCTTACAAAATACAGGAGCTGTATGCTGAAAACCACAAAGCTTGAAATAAATTATATACAAAATGATAATGTCCTTGCACTTTCGGTCTGTGAAACTGCACAAACCTTCCCTCACCTGTATCTCACGCGTGCCACTGATGGTCAGCTTCCTCCTCTCACGCTATGGGTGCCTCAGAGCAGAGCCTCCTTGGGGCCAAGCTGAACCAGCACCTTGAGTGCCCTGGTGATAAGGGCGGAGCTGGACTGGACCCCACGCACAGTGCTACCTCTGAGTTTACAGAGAAGCAGATGCGAAGCTTTGCATTTGTGAAACTTCTGATCAAGTAACATGAATTCCCTAACATTTCTTGTAAAAATGCATGAAAATTCATTCTTTTCTTTCCTTGTTTACTCAAGATGTTCAAAAACTGCCCCTGCACAGTGAGATTTGGTCTCAGCAGACCCTCTGTGAATACCTGGCCCCTCATGTGGACACAGGTGTGTCTCCAAAACAGATGGCATCACCCCTGAGTCCAGACAAGGAGCTTTTCCAGAGACCCTGCACCCACCGTCATGATTCAGCATGTGGTCCTCCGACCCTGTCCCCACCAGATGTCATGGTGGGCGTGGTCCATGGGGACAAGACGAGAGCCACACATGCGGCTATAAATCAGTTCAGTTCAGTTCAGTCGCTCAGTCGTGTCCGACTCTTTGTGACCCCATGAACCTCGGCACTCCAGGCCTCCCTGTCCATCACCAACTCCCGGAGTCCACCCAAACCCATGTCCATTGAGTCGGTGATGCCATCCAACCATCTCATGCTCTGTCATCCCCTTCTCTTCCCGCCTTCAATCTTTCCCAGCATCAGGGTCTTTTCCAATGAGTCAACTCTTTGCATGAGGTGGCCAAAGTATTGGAGTTTCAGCTTCAACATCAGTCCTTCCAGTGAATATTCAAGACTGATTTCCTTTAGTATTCACCAGTTTGATCTCCTTGCAGTCCAAGGGACTCTCAAGAGTCTTCTCCAACACCACAGTTCAAAAGCATCAATTCTTCAGTGCTCAGCTTTCTTTATAGTCCAACTCACATCCATACATGACCACTGGAAAAACCATATAAATCAATAGTAGCCACTATAAACATAAAAATGGGATTGTTTTAATATTATGTTCTATCTAACCCAATGTGTTTTATCAAACAGTATCATTTCATGTGCAATCATTACAGAAAATATAAATGAAATATTTTACATCTTTCTAAGTCCCTGAAATCGACAAAAGCAGCACACCCCAGCTTGGATGAGCTACAGTTCGGGGGTCCCGAACCTTCCCGCGGCCACACCCAGCATGGTGGTCAGGCCTGGCCTGACTGTTACACTCAGAGAATTGATGTTGAAGACACAGCCACAGAATACTGGAGGGACAAATGTGTCCCCAGACCAGAGGCTGGGAGACTGGGAAACCCACAGGGCTGTCACAGAAGGGGAACAAAGGGAGGTTTTGAAATAAAGACGAGGAGGGAAAAGATGAGGGGTGATGCCTGAAACCGGGCCGGGAGCTTGTCCTGTCTGTTTAGAGGAAAGTTTAAAATTGTGTCAGTCATTCACACGTTAGTGACAGTGGAGGATCTCAGAGCCGACGCTGATGAAAGAAGGAAGAGTGGAGACTCGGCTGGAGATGGCCTTGTCTGCGCCCCGGTTCTGCTCTCAGCCCCTGTCCCCGCACAGTGACGCAGGAGAAGCAGGCCCCCAAGGTGGATGCCGTAGAGTGCAGGCCAGGGCCAGTTCCCACTGGAGGGAAAGCCATGTGATGCTGCGGGTCGCTGGGAGGCCCGCCCCACGGCAGGCATCACGTAAGGATAGATCCAGGTCATTTCTGGGATGGGTTCAGGCAGACACGCTGTTAACTGTTCTATTGCCAAGTATTTACACTGAGTCTTAGCGTAACTGGATCGTCAAGGGGAAACTGTTCCTGGGGAACGTGGAGCCTGTCCGAGCCGCTGAGGACCTGGGAGCTGTCCTGAACGAGGCAGGGAAGCGGTGACTGGTACCCTTCCGGCCATCCTATGTCCTCCTGGGACCCCGCACGAAGTGGCCGCAGACCATCACCTGGGAGGCACACGCCCGTGGATTCCTCAAGTCACAGTGAGCAGGAAGGACGAAGTCTTCACTGGCATCAATTCTCTTACGCATCACCGTGCAGCTCCAGAGGTGATGGGTAGATTGTGGTCAGGACCCCCCAGCTGCCCACCCCGCAGCTCTGGCCTGGGCTCCACTTATGGTGCGTGGAGAAGAACCGTGATGCCCTCTCCTGCCCCCACCCCTCGTCCTTTCTCCAGGGCCCCCGACCACCGTCCGTATGCCGTGCGTGCTCAAGGCAGAGACCTGGACTCGTCCCGGATGCCTCCCGTCCCCCGTGGAATGACTCTCCAGGCCCCACTGACCCGCCCTGAGCCCAGAGCGTCCTCCTTACTTGACCTTGACTGCTTCACCCGACGGCATCCTCTTCCTGGGTGAGCCCCTCTAACCGCCCCTCTGCCCGTGGTCCAGAGGGAGAATCTCAGAGCCCTTCCTGGGCTTCTCGTCGACATGATGCTCGTTCAGGGCTCCACGCAGCCATCCCTGCCTCAGTCTCATCCTGACGGCCTCCTGCTCTGTGGACTCTGCTCCATATTTCTTTAAAAAAATTTTTTTTTAATTTTTTAACTGAAGGATAATTGCTTTACAGAACTGTGTTGGTGTCTGCCAGACATCAACATGAATCAGCCGTAGATACACATGCGTCCGCTGCCTCCTGAGTCTCCCTCCCACCTCCCTCGCCGTCCCCCGCCTCTGGGGTGTTGCGGCGCCCCGGTCTGAGCTCCCTGGGTCACACAGCGTGTTTGCATTGGCTGTCTGCGTTACCTATGGTGACGTGAGTTGCCGTGTTGCTCTCCGCACGCAGTCCACCCTCCCCTTCCTCCCCTCCTCCTCAGGTCTGTAAGTCTGCTCTCTGTGCATTAACCGTGTTTCTTATCTCAGTTTCTTGAAAACTGTGTGTGATCTAATGCATCAGGACCATTCTGTGTGCTCTTTCCCCCGCTTGGCTCGATTACCCTCCTGCTCCCCACCCCACCAGGACACACACATGGCCTCCCCGTGTCCCACACCCCCCTGAGGCCAACACAAGGCCCTCCCGCATGCCTGGCCGGGGTGAGTTCTCCCTAGACAGGTCTCCCTTCCCTTGGGATTACCTCCTGATGAACACACCCTTAAGTTGTAAAGAAAATCAAAAGTGAACCCAGTACCCCCACCTGCTGCACGTCACGCACCCCAGCCCCCCCTTAGATGTGCTGGGCACTGAGGCCAGCATACAGAGACCACACTCTATCCAAGTGTTGACTGTCTCACTTATTCACTGGATCCCACACTGAAGGACACAGAGAATGCCTGTCCGTGTTTCAGTGGCTGTGTGTGATGGGGGTGGGGGCTGCCTTCCCCAACATCACAAGTGAGTACCAGACGGTTTACTGGCATCTGGGAGAAGATGGACGTTCACAAGTCTAAGTATAACTTCTACAGAATGGGTATCACTTTTGCGCCATCGTGGCTTCCTGGGTGGCGCTAGTGGTAAAGCACCAATGCAGGAACCATAAGAGACACGGGTTCGATCCCTGGGTCGGGAAGATCACCTGGAGGAGGAAAGAGCAACCCACTCCAGTATTCTTGCCTGGAGAATCCCATGGACAAAGAGCCTGGTGGGCTGCCGTGCATAGGGTTGCAAAGAATTGGATACGACTGAGCATAAATACATTTTGAAAGTTGAGAAATCTTCAGATGAACCAGCGTGTGTTGGGGATGTCTGTATAGATAACTGCTCCCTGCTGTGTTCTCCTGAGCACGCTTCTCGTCACGTGGATCTCGTGGATGTGCCTGGGGCTCGAGGCTGTGTGCCTCAGCAGGCAGGACCCACACTCCCTTCAGCACCAGTCGGGTCCTGTAGGTGGCAGGTGCTCAGTATTCTCACTGACGTTACTGGGAGAAGTTTCACACTAGCTGCAGAGGGAGGAGGCATGAGGAAGCAAGTGAGGGCTGGGCTGGGCGGGGAGGACGTGGACAGGTGGGGCTGGCCGTGGGGGCAGAGAGGCTTTAGCTGAGATGTTTGGAGGCGGGATCTGTGTGGAGATGAGCTCCAGTGAGGCCAGCCCCGACCGTGGAAACTGCAGGACTGTGCAGAACAAGAGTGACTGTTTTGTCTGTGGTCACCGTGAAGGTTCTTGAAAGGCAGAAAGGAAATTGGGTCATCTTGTGTTAGAAAATGAAATCTGAAGAATTTTGAGTAGGGAAGGCTTTCTTTTTTATTTTTATTTTATTGTATTTTTATTTTTTGGCTTTCTTTTTTAAAGTGGAGTCTGGCTTTGAGATCTGTGAGTACGTCCTCAAAAGGCACTGCTGGGCTCCTGGTCATCCAGCTTGGGGTCGGTGCACAGGGCCTGGAGGGCTGGCCTGCCCACAGCACTTTGTAAACAGCTCGTCACCATAGAAACGTAACACAGTCACTGGAGGTTCACGTGGCCAACTAATTCAACCTGTGCCATGACTTTGCAGAATCTAAATTCTTATTTCTCTTGGTATTGATATAAGATTAACTGAATGTTATCTTCATGGAGAGCAAGTAGGCAAACACTAAAGTTGACTGTGTCCTTTTTTCTGTTTAAATTCAAGAGAACTGAGCTTTTTCATGTTTTTTTTATGAGTGTTAGGGTACAGGGAAAATGGCTTTGAATGAGTGATGGGAGAATTTGGGTTTGAGATCCTGTGTGTCGCCCTAAATGGCTACCCAGAACCCTGGTCTTCTTGTCCTTCAAATGGAAGGAAAAACATACTCATGCTACTGTTTCTCCCATTAGACAGGGGAGTGATTCCTAATATTTTTTTTTTAGATTTTAATTTGAAAATGTTGAAAGTTGCTGAAAAACTCTACCAAGAATCCCAGAGTGGAGGTGTCAACTATGTCTTCTTGCAAATTCAAATGTGGCAAGGCTTCTACGGCTCTTAACGAGAGCCCAGTCACCCTCATGGCAGAGCTGTTGGTTTCACAGGAGATGCTTGGAGGTTGAAAGTCTCTGAAACATCTTAAGCCGCTGATGAAGGCAGATGCTCCCTTGAGCCAAGGAGGACTCTATGACCTGGGACCACACTGGCTTCAGGGGCTGGTGGGTTCGGGGTGGGCAAGCTGATGGGCGGTTGGCAGGACTGTGCCATCTGTGATTTATTCCAGCCCCGGGTGGTCTGTGCCAGGGGCCAGGCAGGGGAAGCTGTAGTGAAGAAGGAACTATAGACCTGGGGATTATCGTACAACATGGAGTCAGACAGAAAGACAGACACCACGTGGCATCACTTCTAGGTGAACCTAATATACGACACAAATGAACTTGTTTACGGAACAGAAGGAGACTCACAGATATAGACAGCAGACTTACTACCAAAGAGGGAAGGGGTGGGGATGAATCAGGAGGTTTGTGTTAACATCTGCTGTTGCTGCTCAGTTGCTAAGTCGTGTCCGGCTCTCTGTGCTCCCATGGTCTGTAGCCCACCAGGCTTCCCTGTCCTCCACTATCTCCTCGAGCTTGCTCAAACTCATGTCCATTGAGTCGGTGATGCCATCCAGCCGTTTCATCCTCTGTCTTCCCCCTCTTCTCCTGCCTTCAGTCTTCCCCAGCATCAGGGTCTCTTCCAAGGAATCAGCTCTTCACATCAGGTGGCCAAAGTATTGGAGCTTCAGCTTCAGCACCAATCCTTTCAATGAATATTCAGGACCGATTTCCTTTAGGATGGACTGATTTGATCTCGTTGTTGTCCAAGGGACTCTCAAGAGTCTTCTCCAGCACCACAGTTCAAAAGCATCAACACACACACGCAGAATTTTCTGGGCCAGGGCTGCAGACCCACAGAAGGCATGAGGAGGGGGTCTGGGATTCAGAGGACCCAGGTGGGGCCTGCAGGGAACCTTCCAACCAGAAGTCATGAGTTGGAGCGTTAAGTGTCCACAGCTTTGCTTGAGAGTGTGGCGTGGGGAGGCGGCTCCCACACTGCTATCACATGCTGTTGCCCAGTGGGGCCCCGCCCCATGCTCGGGAGGTGCCCTGTGCCCGGTTGGATCAAAACACCTGTCTTGTGGATGATTTGGAGCCAGCATTCCAGGCAGCTCACCTCGACTCCCCACCCTGGAAGTGCATCTCTGTGTTTAGTGCAGAAACACATTTGTTTGGCTATGTCTGTTGCTATTGGGTTCATCTTAATATTTGTTATCTTAGCAATTCTCCTCAATTTAAGAGCATGAGAAATATAATAGGTGAGTTTTAGAGGAAAACAACCATACTAAAACCCCAGTTTTACCAATAGAATTATTTGCTCTTGGCTTCTTCGACCAAGAAGGAGCAAGGAACCATCCGTGCTCTGGCTGATTGTGGCTGACGTTTGCTAACGGGCTGCCAGCTCACAGCACTTTCCCCGTAGGGTTTCACTATCCCCCAAATGGCAAGGCAACGGCAGCATTTGGCTTAGGGCAACTGCCTGAGAACAGAAGGCTCTTCTCAGGCGTCGTTCTGCACCTGGATGGGCCCCAGGCAGCTCTGACACCCATCAGAATGTCTTCAACGATTTGTTCAGTTTGTTTTTTGCTTTCACGTCATTTCCAGCCAGCCTTGAAGCAGGAGCATGAGAAAAGGAGTCTCTCTGAAGTGGCCATTGTTGCTAAAAGCTGTGTGTTTTCCTTTTTGTGTGGAAGCAGTTGGCGGGTCTGGCAGGGTGTAGCATGGACCCTCCCCACCAGCTCGCCCTGCGCCCCTGCGCCCCACCTGCTGGTGGTCTTCGCCAGCCATGGTGGCCTCGGATATCTCTTCACTCCTGTCTGCTAATGGGAGCTTCAGGGGTGGTGTAGAGATCGGCCCGAAGTCTAAACCTGCGAGAGCCAGGGCGGCCTCCCGGCTCGTTGTGGAGGCCGTCTTTGTCATCCCGCCATGTCCAACGCATTCCTGAGGCAGACGCGGGCTGGCAGCTGCAGACCAAGTGCCCTGCGAGCTGCCGAGTGTCTGCCCACAGTCCTCAGGGGCCTGGAGCCGCGGCAGCCCGGGCCTCTCGGGTTCTGCCGGCCTTCGGTTCTGTCCAGCCTGCCCCCGGCCGAGGGAGCCCTCGGGTCCATGGCTGGGGGTTCCCTCACACAGAGCAGAATTGTGTCCTTGCCGGAAGCCATGACACGGCGGTTAGGAAGGACGGCTGGTTCTCTCAAGGGACGTTCCGGTGGACACGAACGCCCCGTCCGGACTGGCTTTCCCCGGGGACAGAAGCCCTGCAGGCCAGCTCTGCGGTTTAGGCCGGTGTGAGGTAGGCGGCGGCCTGACCTGAGTGATCACAACATGCTGTAGGGGAGCCAGGAATCCGTCAAAGAATCGGTTTGGGGGGCTAGGTTTTGGAGTAGATTTTTGGCTTGGGAGAGCAGCATGGCCATGGATATAAATATGGCAGTGGTAGCTTCCTTGTGGAAGCTTCCCATAGTGGAAGCTTCCCATAGTGGAAGCTATGAGGCTTCCCTGATAGCTCAGCTGGTAAAGAATCCGCCTGCAATGCAGGAGACCCTAGCTCGATTCCTGGGTCGGGAAGATCTGCTGGAGAAGGGATAGGCTACCCACTCCAGTATTCCTGGGCTTCCCTTGTGGCTCAGCTGGTTAGGAATCTGCCTGCAATGAGGGAGACCTGGGTTTGATCCCTGGGTTGGGAAGATCCCCTGGAGAAGTGAACCCACTCCAGTATTCTGTCCTGGAGAATTCCATGGACTGTATAGTCCATGGGGGTGCAAAGAGTTGGACACGACTGGGCAACTTTCACTTTGACTTTCACATCCATCAGTATCCACTGATGTCTGATGCTGAGTCTGATCAAACTGGTGTCTGATGCCGTCTGATAGTATCTCTTGGTAAGGAGCCCATGGGGCCGACTGGGAGTGTGCGTGCAGTGTTGTGACTGGGAGTGTGCATGCAGTGTTGTGTGTGTGGGGGGTGCTGAGATTACCCTCTCTGCCCTGGGAGGAGTGTGGGGCCACCCTTCTTCTGGACTTTGCTGCGGCATGCTCTGTGTAAACAGAGCAGGAAGACCTGATTTCAGGGAAGGTTGCACACGGGAGACTTTACAGCTGCTGAACAGGGAGCCGTAAGAGTGGAGGGACGTTTCGCACAGGAAGTGCTGGTGAGCCCCAGACAGAGCCGAGATCTGGGCTCCAGCGCTGCTCTGCTACGTTCCGTTACTTGAACTTCAAAATAAGTCATTTAGTGCAACTTAATAAATGCTTTTTGAACGCCTATTTTGCATAAACTCCTGTGTCATCTGCTGGGAGAAACAAAGATCAGAAGTCGCTGCCCACTCCCCCAACCGGGAAAAGCATAAGAGAATGGATGGAATATCCATCTGTGGACAGGTGCTCAGAGGGTGCCGAGGGCCATCTCCATGTGACTGTGAAGGAAGTCTTTAAACCATCCGGGCTGGTAAGCATTTGGAAAGCACAGAAAGTGATTAATGCTGATGAGGGGAGTTGTGGGCAGCTTCATGGGGAGACTCTAGCTGACCTGGGACTTAGGAAGAGAATGGTGGACACTTACAATAGACTTTATTTTGGGGGGCTCCAAAATCACTGCAGGTGGTGACTGCAGCCATGAAAGTGAAAGACGCTTGCTCCCTGGAAGGAAAGTTATGACCAACCTAGACAGCATATTAAAAAGCAGAGACATTACTTTGCCAGCAAAGGTCCGTCTAGTCAAGGCTATGGTTTTTCCAGTGGTCATGTATGGATGTGAGAGTTGGACCGTAAAGAAAGCTGAGCACCGAAGAATTGATGATTTTGAACTGTGGTGCTGGAGAAGACTCTTGAGAGTCCCTTGGGCTGCAAGGAGATCCAACCAGTCCATTCTAAAGGAGATCAGTCCATCAGTCCTGGGTATTCATTGGAAGGACTGATGATGAAGCTGAATTGAAGCTGTAATACTTTGGCCACCTGATGTGAAGAACTGACTCATTTGAAAAGACCCTGATGCTGTGAAAGATTGAAGTCGGGAGAAGAAGGGGATGAGAGAGGATGAGATGGTTGGATGGCATCACCGACTTGATGGACATGGGTTTGAGTAAACTCTGGGCGTTGGTGATGGACAGGGAGGCCTGGTGTGCTGCGGTCCACGTGGTCGCAGAGAGTTAGACACGACTGAGCGACTGAATTGAACAATAGTGCTCCTGCACGGGGGTCATTTCAGCTTCTGTAGATGCAGGTCCCTGTCCTGCCAGTCCTGGACATTTCTTTCAGCTTGTATTTCCACCTAGAAAGGAGCAGATAAGCATCTTCTGATAGAAGGGCATCCAGAGAATTCTGCTCTGGCAAGATGTCAGAAAACTCTGTGACTAAAGTAGATACCCCTTTGTATTAGAAAATCTCAGGTTGGGAAGACTTCGTTTCCGAAGACAAATACTGCCTTCGGTTTTAGGAGGTACATATCGGCTGGCTTGTCAAACTTGACGTTTCCAAAGGGCCTTTGAATTACACCCATTTCAGATGTGGGTTCATTCCTTGACTGATCTATTGGGAACATGCGCTGTAGAGAATCTATTTCAAAATGAAAAATAATACACATTCAACCCACTTGACGTTGAACTTTAAGATACAGTGACTCGCTTCATGCTGCTGGCCATTTAGACCCTTGTATTTGAAAGCTCATGCAGCAAAAATCTATAGATGGAGGAAGACCTCTCCCAGGTTCCCAGAGTGTCTTGGTGTGTTCACACAGAGGTCGCTGGATCTGATATTCTGGGGTCTACCTCCCAAATTGCATTGGCCGATCGAGAGCATGGGAACTTGCCGTTTTTGATTTCATGCTGGGGAGCCGTCTCTCTTAGACACAAAACCTTTCAGAGTTTTGTCCCTCAAGGCCCCGACCTTTGTACTCAAGTCAAAGGAGTTCACAGACACTTAAATTCAAGGGCTTCATAAAGTAGAACCTTATGAACACCTTACTTATTATTACTTGCATCCAAATATGAGATATATAGGATCAAGACTCCAAATATATTAATAGTTTTACAGCATCAAAGAAAGTGAAGTTGTTCAGTCATGTCTGACTCTTTATGACCCCATGGACTGTATAGCCTACCAGGTTCCTCTGTCCATGGGATTTTCCAGGCAAGAATACTGGAGTGGGTTGCTATTTCCTTCTCTAGGAGACCTTCCTGACCCAGGGATTGAACCCGGGTCTCCCGTATTATAGGCAGATGCTTTACCATCTGTCTTACCATGTAAGGGAAGTCCTTACATCATCAAAGAGAAAATTAATAAGTTATTTAGGGGTGGGGGCAGTTTATCAACAGCCTGGAAACACACTGGGCAGTTCAGCGCTCAGACACCCGATGAGGTAGTCATTGGCATCCTGTTTTACAGGTGAGCAGACTGGGGCTCTGGCAGACAGGCCAGTGCTTGGAGGAGCCCAGGGCAGGTAATGGGTAAGGCAGAGGACCTGCCCTCCTCTCCTGAAACCTGCTTCCCTCCCGCAGGCCTGTTGTCGCTCCTGTCCACCCCTGGGCGCTCTGGCTCATTCCCCGAACTCCTGTTGGGGTACGCCCTCTTCCAGAAACTCCCCCCCAACACTCCAGGGGAAGTTGACGAGTTGTCCAGGTCCTCTTCTTCTTATATCTAATTCAGGCTTGATGTTGGCGGTCCTCAGAGTACTGTCTGAACTGAGCCCTTTAAGACCTGTGCTCTCAGCAACTCGCAGATACACGAGGCGGTGTCGCCAGCCCGTGCATTCCAGCCCAGCGCTCTGACTTTATGGCTGCGAGTCTGTACCGTTTAACGCCCTTCACCCACTCACCCCCTACCACCACCACTGGCAACACCCCGTTCTCTGTGTGAGTTCCTCTGTTTCTTAGTTTTGGCTCCACATGTAGTGCGACCGCATGGTGTTTGTCTTTTTCTGACTTACTTCATTCAGCGCGACGCCCTCAAGGTCCATGCACGTTGTGCTGACGGCAGGGCGTGATGGTAGAGATCTGTGTAGCCCCGTGAACACCGGCTCTTTGGGGTCCTGCATAGCTTGTAGGAATGTGAAGGGGTCCGGCGGCCACAGTGCTGGAGGCCCAATGCTTCAGAGCCCTGCCCGTGTGGACGCTGCAGCCGTGTGGGTGTCGATGGACCAGTCCTACCCAAGGTTGCATCCACCGCCGAGCACTGGCCTCAGCCCCGCGCTTAACTGGGAGGAAGAGCATCTTCTGGATAAGCGAGGGTGCTGGCTGCAAACCCACATTCACGCCCCCGTCTCCCATCACCGTCCCAGTCACTGTCAGAGGCGCTGGGGCCACAGCTCTGGTCCCAACCACCAGCCCAAACCCTGCTCTCTGACCCTTGGCCCTCAGCCGACCAGCTGTTGGCTCTCAAACTCCCGCAGGAGGAGCCTAGGACGGGACCACGTCTGCGTTCCCTCCGGGTTTCCAGAACATGCCCCAGGCTCCCCTGCGGGCCCACTGAGAACACAGCGCCCCTGGGCGCCATGCAGGTAATTCCCTTGGATTTTGTCTTTTCAGCTGGATCCTGTGAACATCAGGCAACAGAGCCACGTTTGCATTAAACTGAAAACCTCCCTTACTTTCCAAAACAATGCTTCTGGGGTTTTCTCTTTGACTTAAGCATGTACTTTGTTTCTGACACTTTTAAAAGGGTCTTCGAGATCAAAGATTTCCTTCCACACCTGTTCCAACATTATTTTCAATGGCTATTGACCCATTCTTTGAGATTTTTATTTCATGCAGGTGCTTTTTCTTTTGCCTTAGATTATAGCATTAACCTGAACAAAACCAGAGTACATGCATTCATGTGGGTGTGTACACGCGCGGACGCACGCCGCGTAGGGCTGGAGACCACATTTCCAGAGGCCTGAGCAGTAAATCCGCTGCCTCTGTGTTGGGCTCTCAGCACCCCTTTGATGATCTGTTACTAACAGTCAAATGAATAACTCTGAGGGATTAACGCCGCAAAGAAGGAAACAAATACACTAAGAAATGTCTGCTTCACGAGAAAAATGCATCTGGACGTTGGTCACTGTCCCTGTTTGAGCTGTCACTACAGTCAAAAGCCAACCTTAATGCCCTTCAAAGGCTGTGACCAAAGAAAATCAAAGAGGTTAGTCACCACAGAGCCCGAAACACACCCAGACGAGGGTCTAAACGCAGGCGTGGGATTACTGTGAATTATGACAGAAAACAGGGGCTCCGCCAGTGGCTCAGCAGCAAAGAATCCGCCCGCAGCGCAGGAAACGCAGGAGGCACGGGTGTGATCCCCGGGTGGGGAAGATCCCCTGGAGAAGGAAACGGCTGCCCACCCCAGTCTTCTTGCCTGGAGAATCCTTGGACAGAGGAGCCTGGTGGGCAACCGTCCGCGGGGTCAGAGAGGTGGACGCGACTGAGCTACTAACACGCATACACCTTGAAGGCTCCCCTGGTGGCTCAGTTGGTGAAGAATCTGCCTGCAATGCAGGACACAGGGGTTCATTCCCCGGCTCGGGAAGATCCCCTGGAGGAGGAAATGGCTACCTAGCCCAGTATTCTTGCCTGGAGAATCCCGTGGACAGAGGAGCCTGGCGGGCTACAGTCAGTCCATGGGGTCGCAAAGGGTTGAACTTGACTTAACGACTAACCGCCACCACATACACCTTGACACTGTCACCAGTGTCTATGCTGAAGCCTGCCCATCACCTCCAAAGTCTCCCCCAACCCTGGTGTTCACTACTACTGTGAGCAGTGCCAAAGTGCTGTCTCTTCAGACCGGTCTCCACTCCTTTGGAGAGATGCCCGGGAGAAGGATGGAGGATCAGCTGCGTTTCTCCATCTCAGGACTGGTGTGAGAGGCCGTGGGTCACATCTGCCTGAGTGGGCTGGACTGCATCCTCCAGGAGCCCATTCCCCGTGTGGTTCTGGATCTGGTGCCCATTGAGACACCCTGTGATATTTGGAGGTAGAGGCTGGGGGGGCTTCTGTGACTCAGGCGGGCAGAGCAAGGGGGAAGCTGTGGGGTGACCCCACTCCAGCGCTCACGGCTGGCCGCCCAGCTCCAGGAAACCCCCCGTCATGCTCTGCCCTGCACCTCAAAGTCAGATGGCACCCACGTCTCTGGCGGGCACCCCGTTATCCCCCCGTCATGCTCTGCCCTGCACCTCAAGGTCGAACGGCACCTGCGTCTCCGGCGGGCACCCCGTTATCCCCCCGTCATGCTCTGCCCTGCACCTCAAGGTCGGACGGCACCCGCGTCTCCTGCGGGCACCCCGTTATGAACTTGGAGGTGTGCGTCTTCTCACTGGTTCATTTAAACTTTCCTCCCTCCTGTGCTCTGGCGGTTCTTCTCCCTCCTTCCTTCCCACCCTCCCCCTGTCTCCCTCTCTCTCCATTTCTCTCCATCTCTCTCTTCCTTTCTCCTCTCTTATGTCCTTCGAATCCCCTTGCTGTTGTTCAGTCTTTCAGTCGTGTCTGACTCTTTGTGACCCCATGGACTGCAGCACACCAGGCCTCCCTGTCCTTCACCATCTCCTGGAGCTTGCTCAAACTCATGTCCATCGAGTCAGTGACGCCATCCAACCATCTCATCCTCTGTTGTCCCCTTCTCCTCCTGCCCTCAATCTTTCCCAGCATCAGGGTCTTTTCCAGTGAGTCAACTTTCGCATCAGGTGGCCAAAGCATTGGAGCTATAGCTTCAGCATCAGTCCTTCCAAGGAATATTCAGGGCTGATCTCCTTTAGGATGGACTGGTTGGATCTCCTTGCAGTCCAAGAGACTCTCTAGAGTCTTCTCCAACACCACAATTCAAAAGCATCAATTCTTCAGTGCTCAGCCTTCTTTCTGGTCCAACTCTCACATCTGTACATGACTGCTGGAAAAAATAATGGCTTTGACTAGATGGACCTTTGTCTAATCCTCTATTACCTCTTAATTCCATTATATTTTTTTAAACTGAATATTTGCTACCTCTCTTATTTTTTGAGGTCCAGGGATCATGTCCCACAGGTGGACTCACCATGTCTTCTATAAATACGGAGTCCCACCTTTAGCAGGTACCGCTCTGTGGTCTCCATTCAGAAAGTTACAGAAGGACCTAGGAGACAGAATGGGCCATCACAAATCACCCTCAAACTCACTCCCAACAAGCCTTGGGGGTCACTCAGATTTCTAGACATGTATGGTAGCAGGAAAAGTTAACACAAGATTCAGAAACAACCACCTCCTACTTCTGTAAATATGCTTCATTCATGATTTCCATCCACAGCCAGCAATAGCTGTTGGCCCTGTTTCACAGACATAGTTGTTGTTGAATCGCTCAGTCGTTCCAACTCTTTGCAACCCTATGACTGCAGCCCACCAGGCTCCTCTGTCCATGGGATTCTCCAGGCAAGAGTACTGGAGTGGGTTGCCATGCCTTCCTCCAGGGCTCTTCCCGACCCCAGGATCGAACCCACATCTTGTGTGTCTCTTGCATTGCAGGCAGTGTCTTTCCTACTGTGTTTACCACAGTGTCTTTACTCACCTGGGAAGCCCAGTGAGTGGAGAGCTGTGTTTCAACATGGAGACAGAGGACTGAGTCAGGTGCTAGAATCCAGCCTCACTGTGCAGCAGGTCGCAGCATGCAGTAAGGGGTATGGGTTTTTCCAGGTGGTGCTGGTGACTGAGGTTGGCTGGACAAACCTCCTGTCTGTCACCAAACGCACACACACCCCCCATGGCAGTTCTCTCCCGGCAGGAAGCCCGAGGTGGAGGGATTCTCCCATGGCTGGGCCAGACTGCAAGGTTCAGCCTGCATCCTGGTGCTGACGTTGAGCTTGCTCTTTCACTCAGCCGAGGGAGGAGGGACATTCCAGTTTCTTGGAATGGGCCAAGAGGCTGATCAGATTGTTCCAGCCCTTTCCAACACACAGCGTGCTTCCGAGGGGAATGGCAATTTTCGCCTGTGAACTTTTGAGCGAGTGAGTTCGTGGCTTCTTCCTTCAAAGTCGAGGTCTTGGCTGCCAAGGGCCTCCTCCACCAGCTGGAGCTGGTCCTTCACCAGGGGATTATCTGGGGGAAAGAAACGTGAGTTGCCTGCCTTGTCATTGGTTTTGCTACTGTGGAATTTTAAACGCATACCCTTTAGATAAATATATTTTCTGCTTTTGCTGCCAGGAAACATTTACATTTTTCTGCCAAAGTGAGTAGAGCTTCATCGATCAGCAAACACCGAGCTCCGTCTGGATACAGAACGTGGGGCTGGCGTTTGGGGGTTGACGTGCGAAGTGTAACAGCAACCGCGAACACTGCTGACGCTCGTCTTTGCAGAGCTCCATACTCGTTTTAGTTCGTCTTCCCGTCAGCTACTCACTGAGGTTTCTGGACGGCAAGGTCTCGGATCCATCTTTTTATCCCTCCAGCTGCGTGTGCAGGTGTGCAGGAGAGGCGGGGGCACCTGGTCTCCTGGACCAGACTGGCCGTGCCTGGGAGCTGGGGCTCAGGCCCGTTCCTGCCGCCACAGCACTGGGGCTGGGCTGCAGATGGCGACCCTGAGAAGGCGCCTCGGCCAGGTGACAGGGAGCTCGGAGCTGGGCCCCTCCGCCCACCTGGCTCTCCGTCTCTGCTCTACCCATCATCTCGTGTTCCGTGGGTGTGCTCCATCGGGGACACCCAGAGCAGGAAGACATGTCGCCAGAGAAGGGAGGGCACCCTTCACTCTGTCCCTGTCACCCCCATCAGTAGGGGGGGAGGGAGCCCCACCTCCACCTCCCGGGGGGTCAGCCTGTGGTGGAGGTGCTCCCAGTGGGGGCCGTCAATGGGGAGACACGGTAGTGGAGTTTTCTGCAGTGGGGGTGCCCAAGGGGAGACATCCATAATGGGGCTCCTGCAGTGGGGTGCCCACAGCGAGGGTGCCTGCAGTGGGGACACCCCAAGGGGAGCTATCCATAGTGGGGGTGCCTGCATGCAGTGGGGGTTCCTGCAGTGGGGTGCCCTCAGTGAGGGTGCCTGCAGTGGGGACACCCCAAGGGGAGCTATCCATAGTGGAGGTGCCTGCATGCAGTGGGGGTTCCTGCAGTGGGTGCCCGCAGAGGGGTGGCCACAGCCTCCCCAGCACAGGGCCCCTGTGCCGCTGGCTCCGTCTGGAGCCACTGCCTCCGCAGCGCCTGAGCTTCTCGTCTAGCTCCATCTCTGCGAGGCGGGGACCTGGTGCTCCACCCTGCGTCCTGAGTAGCTTCAGGCAGGAGTGTGTTCCTCCTCAAGGGCATGAGGCAGACTCGCAGGGAGAGGAGGGCGAAGGGCAGGGGCGTCGGGGAACAAAGGGGCTTGTCGAAGGGCAGGTGCGGGGCGGAGGGCAGGGCAGCTCCAGCTGGCGCTCGCAGCCTCGACAGCCACTCCTGAGCTCGCAGGCCCGACAGATAATCAAGGCCTCATTATGCTGGGCGTCGGGAGAGGGTAATGTCTCCAGAGGGCGGCTGCTTAAAAAACAATTTCTGTCACCCGGCCTCGCGAGTGCCAGGCCCGCCGGCTCCACGCCCCGCCGCTGATTGGGAGATAAATTATGCTGATTGCGCCCATGTGCGGGGTGCCATCATCAGGCCGCCTCCTGATTGCCCCCGGCCAGCCTCCAAGAGGCCGCCTCGTCCTCAGGGTGCTGGGGAGACCCAGGCCCCTGCGTTCTCTGGGGAGGCGGGGAGGCCTCCGGGGCGGCTGGTGGCCCTGGGAGCCTGGGGAACTCTGCCCCCGAAGCTGCCCCCCGGCCCCGAGGTCCCCAGAGTCGGCCCTCCTCTGAGGTCACCGGACGGCCCCCCGCTGACACCCTGACTGCACCAGTGACCCCGGCTGGCTGGGTCCACCAGGCGGAGGCCGACGTTTATTCTCTGCGTTTTTGTTGCTCCCCAAACTCTTTGCCGGTAGTTCTGAGACGGAGAACCAGACCCCAGACCGACCCCCACCCTGTCTCCCTTCTCCCCTCTCCTTCAGACCTGATGTCTGCATTATGAATGAAGAAATGAACATTTCTGGCCGTGGAGGGTCTCCTCTCTATAGGGATTCTGAGGTCAGGGCAAGAATATCTCCTCGTACTCCCTGGAGACCCTGAGTTCAGGCGGGGCTTCAGTAATCTGTTTATTCCATTAAAGCAAAGGATGAGATAAAAATAGGCCTAAGAACACTCTGAAAAATGGAAAGTTCTAAATGAATGTGTTAGGGATTCTTAACAGGGGGCTAACTGGCAGCTGATGTAAGATTTTGTGGGTGTCTGTTCACACCCTTCTCTGGAGTTGGGGCTTAAAGCTTTCTTTTTTACTTTTAGATATCTTTTACTTTTAAAAATTGAAATATATGTGACATATACCATTGTGCATATAACATTGTTGGAGGGGTTTGTTCTATTTTTTTATTGAAGTAGAGTTGTTTCACAGTGTTATGTAACCTCGTCACAGGTGTACCGCAGATTGACTCAGTCATATATGTATGTATATATATTCATGTGTATATACACGTTCGTATGGGCTTCCCCGGTGGCTCAGCTGGTAAAGAATCTCCTTGCAATGTGGGAGATCCCTGGTTCAATTCCTGGGTCAGAAAGTTCCCCTGGAGAAGGGGTAGGCTCCCCACTCCAGTATTCTTGGGCTTCCCCTGTGGCTCAGCTGGTAAAGAATCCGCCCGCAATGCGGGAGAGCTGGGTTCGATCTCTGGGTTGGGAGGATCCCCTGGAGGAGGGAAAGGCTACCCACTCTAGTATTCTTTCCTGGAGAAACCCCACGGACAGAGGGGGCCTGGCGGGCTGCAGTTCCTGGGCTCAAAGAGAGTCAGATACGACTGAGTGACTCAGCCCAGCCCAGCACAGCGCACACACACGTCGCTCAGTCGGGTCTGACTCTCTGTGACCCCATGGGCAGTAGCCCCCCAGGCCCCTCTGTCCGTGGGGTTCTCCAGGCAGGAATACTGGAGTGGGTTGCCAGGCCCTCTCCAGGGGATCTTCCCCACCCAGGAATCGAAACTGTGTCTCTTGCATGTCCTACAGGTGGATTCTTCACCACTAGCACCACTTACACGCACGCACATACACATATATACATTCTTTTTCAGATTCTTTTCCCTTATAGTTATTACAAAATGTGGAGTATAGTTCCCTGTGTTTTACGATGTCTATTTTACATACGCGTGCTTAGTCGCTCAGTCGTGTCTGTCTCTCTGTGACCCTGTGGAGTGTAGCCCGCCAGGCCTCTCTGTCCATGGGATTCTCCAGGCAGGAATACTGGAGCAGGTTGCCATGCCCTCCTCCAGGGGATCCTCCAGACCCAGGGATTGAACCCCGGTAGTGTGTATATGTTAATCCCAAACTCCTGATTTATCCCTCCCTCCCTCCTTTGGAAACCAGAAGTTTGTTTTCTATGTCTGTGGGTCCGTTTTTGTTTTGCATATAAATTCATTTGTATCATTTTTTAGATTCCACATATAAGTGATGTCATATGATGTGTTCTTTCTCTTTCTTCACACAGTGTGGTCATTTCTACATACATCCGTGTTGCTGGAAACGGCATTACTGCACAGCTTCCCTCAGATCCTCGCAGGGATTTGTGACCCCTAATAACTAGCTAGTGAGAGTCACTCAGTCGTGTCCGACTCTTTGTGACCCCATGGACTATACAGTCTGGAATTCTCCAGGTCAGAATACTGGAGTGGGTAGCCATTCCCTTCTCCAGGGGATCTTCCCAACCCATGGATGAACTCAGCTCTCCCACATTGCAGGCGGATTCTTTACCAGCTGAGCCACAAGGGAAGCCCAAGAATACTGGAGTGGGGAGCCTATCCCTTCTCCAGGGGATCTTCCTGACCCAGGAATCGAACCAGGATCTTCTGCATTACAGGCAGATTCTTCACCAACTGAACCACCAGGGAAGCTCTGATAACTAGCTAAGTCAGTCACTAAACAGATAAGTGAACATAACGCACCGAGTCACAAGTTTTGGCATCCCTCTTACACTGTGGCTGGTTGGAGGCACTCCCACTTTTGTGTCCAAACGTCAGAATCTTCTGGCCCGTCCTGATTTCCCTGGTGAACTGGAGGAGTGTGGGGCCAGAACCTGGTTCCCCCTCTCCGTGCGGGGCACTGCTGCCCTGAGCTTTCTTGCGGGGACCGTGGTGCCGGGCCACCTGCAGCTCGGGTGCGGTGCACGTCTTCACTGATGGTGCGCCGTCGGTCCTGTGTCGGTGGGCACCGTCCACCCTCGCCGTCGACGCCTGCTCTGTTCCTCTCTCGGTCACTTAGCACCGAGCTCCCGCAGCGTCACTAGTGGCCTGCCAGCCTCAGTGTCCCTCCCGGCTGCTACCCTGAGCTCTACGTGAAGACTGGAGAAATCCGCTGATTTAAAGAAAGCACTGCTCCTCTAGTCGACACGTAATGTACGATGTGATGTTGGCAACTCTGTGAGTTTGGAGACAAGTTCATACTCATGATTCCCTGGTGGCTCACTTGGTGAAGAATCTGCCTGCCATGCAGGAGACCTGGGTTCGATCTCTGGGTCAGGAAGATCCCCTGGAGGAGGGACTGGCCACCCACTCCAGTGTTTCTGTCTGGAGAATCCCATGGACAGAGGGGCCTGGCGGGCTACAGTCCACGGGGTCGCAAAGAGTTGGGCAGGACTGAGCCACTAAGACTTGCACTTTCACACCTGTGAAGCCACCGCCACAATCTAAGACATAAACGTTCCCATCACTTCCAGAAGTTTCTCCCACCATCTTTAATTATTATTATATTTTACTGAATGTTAGACCTACTCTCTTAGCTCCCCTCACCCCTCTGTAAGGGCCCAGCAGGGGCTGAAAGGGGTGCAGGCTCTGAGCACCCACGGACCCAGAGGCAGCACCCACGAGCATGGTGGTCACCCCTGGACAGGTCACATAACCATGTGGGTGTCACCGCATTCATTTCTCGTTTCTCGGGGGTCACTGTTTTTCACTGTCGGATACACCAAGTCTGAAGTGCTGTTGTTTCTTGTGTTTCATTCAGTGTCTTCACTTATTTTTCCTGCAGGAAGGTAAGCCTGGTCCTTGTTTGTCCATCCTGACAGGAAGCAGAAGCCTTCAAGTTGATTTTGGCAGAATTGACTGTTGGTTTAAAAGAGAGATGAAAACAGGGTGGGGGAACTTTTTCTGATGCTCAGGTGATCTTTCCCAGCTCACGCTGTGTGTGTAAGAAGCAGCAGACCTCAACAGGAGACAGATAACCTGAGGTCTTAGAACCAGACCGTCCTTCTCTCCTTCGCTCTCAGGTGCGTCTGTGTGCTGCCTGGGCCGCCGTGTGCCCCTGAAACACGCAGCGGGGGTGGAGGGCTGGTAGGTGCCTTTCTGCTCTCACATTCCATGAGCTTATTTGGAGGATTGTGCCCAGATTGTGCAAAACAAGGAGTGCCTAGTGACTTACTAAGAGCAGATGTGTGCCCAGCATATGTGAAGCGTGACATGGTACCCCCTTCCCCTGCAAATTATATCATGTGGCCTCTACCAAGAAAGATGTTAAGGGATAGTTGAAGATACAAAGCTAGTTCCTTAGAAATAACCAGAAGATTGTCTCATATTGGACCGCCCATCAGAGCAAAGCCCATAAGCATTTAGAAGGCAGATCATTTTGAATTGGAAAAGTTGTAGTGACCCTTATAGAAGACGTTGAGTTATCCTTCCAGACTTCCAAGAATTGCAGAGTGATGGGTGGTCTTTGAACAGGCAGAAGGGTGAGGGGAAACCGTAGCTGCAGGTTGGTATTAGGCTGGTGCAAACGTAGTTGCAGTTTCAGACAGTGAATTTTAAATCATTTATAACAAGGCTCAAACACATCTTTAATAGTCAGACCAGGAACCATTACAATCAACACATTTTTGCCAACGAGAAATAAGTTTGTTTATTCCTATAGCATCAAAATCCGTGCTTGGAGTTTCGATGAACTCTTGGAAGGCATTTTCGACCTCCCGCTGGTTGTAGAAGCATTTTCCCTGAAAAAAAATTGCCTCTGCTGCTTTATGACCCATTTTGAACTCGAATAAGAAAATCGCTTGAATTTGCTTTTGGTCTAGCACGACTTCTCTGAGCTAGCAGGAGCAGGCGGGTCCCCGGGGAGGGACTGGCTCCTGGCCCAGCCTGGGGCAGGGGTAGGCAGGACAGGGGTTAGGACTGTGGGGGGAATGAGGAGGCCCTGCCTGCCTCTCAGTTCACTGGGGAACACCAGGGTGCAGGGGCACTGGCCGCAGCTGGGGTTCCAGCCTCAGCTCACCCTGGGCAGTATCATCACCCCTGTACCCGAGCCCCTCAGCTCTGATAAACGGAGATCATGAGCACCTCCATTGGGAAAAGGCATGAGAATCCAAGGGTCCAGTTTCCTTTTTTTTTTTTTAACGTATTTATTTATTTTAATTGGAGGCTGATTGTAGTGGCTTTCACCATGCATTGACACAGATCAGCCACAGGTGTACATGTGTCCCCCATCCTGAACCCCTTTCTGTAACAAGCTCATCACGGGGCAAGCCTGCGACCAGTCAGCTTTGACCACGCATCCCCTCAGTCCCCGAGCCCGGCCTCCGCAGCCGTCCACACGCTCGACGGCTGTGCAGAGACTGTCGCCTGCGTGAGCGGAGGCCTGGACGCGCCGTGAGCTGTCAGGTTCGAGGCTCTTCCCGGTGGTCTGAAGGACACAGAAGCAGGCTTCCACCCTCCGGTGCTGGGGGCTCCTGGCGCTTCACGGCCAGCGGCTCTGTACTCGGCACCCGCGCCAGAAATGCCCTGATGCGTGCCTTCCTAGGGAGGAGCAGACTCACGAGAATGTCAGTGCTCTTGGTCTTACCAACACCTAGGAGTCTTCTTCTGTGTTTATTTCTTAGTTCTTCATCTCAGAGAAAGCACTGTAGCCTCCACCATCTACACCCCCACATTCAGCATCTTCTAAAATTAACCCTGAGATTGTTTCAAGACTCGCTGGCTTTGGAACGAGAGAACACGGTGGTTTCTTTATAAGATCGCTTCAAAGTCCCATGGTGACTTCACAATCCCTTTCTGTTTTTAACCGAGCCACCACGGCCTGTCTTAATTTTCTTCATCTCTGAGTTGTCTTGGCGGTCCCGATGGGAAGGCCTGTTGTTATTATTTAGGGTAACAGGCCGTGGGCCTTCCCTTGCCCTTGCTCCTGCCCCTCCTGGGAGCACAAGGGGGCTGAACTCAGCTTCCTGGGTCCCCAAAGCTCACTGTCTCCGGGGTGTTAGGTGGCCTGTTGTCCCAACCATTGCTCAGAGGACCCTCTGCAAATGGAATAAAGAGGGATTCAGGATTTTACATGTTTTAAAAATACAGTACAGTGTTTTAGTTTCACATGGAACATCGCCTTACTAAGGAGCTTCCCTGGTAACTCAGATGGTAAAGAATCCACCTCCAATGCTAGACACCTCGGTTCAATGCCTGAGTCAGGATGATCCCCCTGGAGAAGGGAATGGTACCCACACCAGTATTGTTGCCTAGAGAATCCCATGGACAGAGGAGCCTGGCGGGCTGCAGTCTATAGGGTCACAGAGAGTCAGACACGACTGAGTCAGACACTTTCACTTTTTAAAAATTGGGAGCTAGGCTGAAAATAAGTTCACCAAAGTGATGATTTTCATGAAGTTTTGGTCTGGGACAGAGTTTGTTGATGGGCCTCAGGAACAAGGATGACAAGAAAGGAGCTGAAAAAGGAGTTATCATTGGCAAAGCAACCCTTGGAAAGGATGTTCACCATTGCTGACAGCTGTTACAGAAAACCCAGAATTTCAGCCTCTGTGTCTAGTGGTTTCAACTATCTTTTCTGAACATAGTTGTAAAGTTGAAGAGAATGACAGGTTACAGGACGTCTTGATTGAAGTAATTATAACTCTGCCTCAATCCTTAGCGGCTCATCATTGAGAAGAATTGTAAGATTTTATGAAACAATTCTAATATAATAAATACCTGATAAGGGAAAAGCAACTTTAAGTGAAGTATGTCATAGGATGGGAAGGGTGGGATGATCCGAAGCATTCTGTCTCACGTCCTTCACCCCTTAATCCTACCATGACTGATAAATAGACGCCAAGGCATCACCTGTTATCTCCTGAATATCTAATACTGATTTCCTAACTTTTTGGACTTTCTGTTCTAATCTGTCAGCGAAGCCAAAGTCATGGTTGGTGGCAGAATTCAGTGGGGGAGTGTGATGCGTAGCACGATTTCCTCCTCTGGTAATTTCTTGGGCTATAGGGAGCAGAGAACATAGGGAAAGAACGAGAAGATGAAGTAAATGAGGGAGAGATAATTGTCCTTTTCATTTTAAGAATCCCACCTAATTTCTGCTTCCCAGGAGTCCAGAATAAGTAGTTTTTTCTCCTTATTTAAAAAAGAATTAATTTGATTTCTCTAATTGGAACACTTTCTATCTGCTGATTACCAACTGGAATTGGGAATCACGAATAAAAGTTTAGAATGACAATTCAAGAGGATCATGTGGTCAAGTAATTAAGTTATCTGCTAAAGAAAAAAGCAAGTCTCGATTCAGTGAGGAATAAGTTGGACCATAAAGAAGGCTGAGCACCAAAAAATTGATGCTTTCCAACTGTGGTGCTGGAGAAGACTCTTGAGAGTCCCTTGGACTGCAAGGAGATCAAACCAGTCAATCCTAAAGGAAATTAACCCTGAATATTCACTGGGAGGACTGAAGCTGAAGCTCCAATACTTTGGCCATCTGATCGAAGAGTCGACTCACTGGAAAATTATCCTAATGCTGGGAAAGATTGAGGGCAGGAGGAGAAGGGGTCAACAGAGGATGAGATGACTGGATGGCATTGTTGACTCAATGGACATGAGTTTGAATAAGCTCTGGGAGATAGTGGAGGACAGGGAAGCCTGATGTGCTGAAGTCCGTGGATCACAAAGAGTAGGACATGACTTAGCGACTGAATAACAACAAACTTTGGGTTGCTGGCCTTTCCTACAAACCCAGCCCAGAGATGTAAGGTGAGATTCGGGGTGATGGACAGTCTCAAGATGTTCAACCACTGATGAGGACGTTATCTCAAGTGGGAGCTCAGCGGGCATGTCTGGTGTGAGGGATGAAGCCCTAGAGGGCCAGGAGCTTGTCCTTCTCCGTGCGTCCCCTTCACACTTCTAGGCAGAGGCTTGTAAGTGATTACTCACAGCGGCTTTATTCATAATGGATAAACCCCAGAAACCACCAATAGGAACCTCAACAACTAAATGGATAGACGCATTGTGGATTTCAAGCACTGGAGTATCCCTCCGTGAGAAGAGCACCATCACTGATAACACAGAGCAGCATGGATGAAGCCTGAAATAATTATGTGAGTGGAAGAAGGCGGACTGGAAATGAGCACGTGCTGTGTGGTCCTGTGGCCGCAGGATTCCAGGAAGTGGGAGGGAACGGACGCTCTCTGAACCCGCGGAAGGCCCGGGGGCCCCACCTCCTGGAATTCACGCTACCGCAGGGTCTCACGTCGGGCGTGGCCGGACCCGGGGGACTCACTCCTGTGGGTGGCCTGGGCCCCTGCGGGGGCTGTTCCTCCTGAGAAAGTGGCGCAGATGCCGGGCCTTCTGTCCTGGGCCCCTGCTGTCACTCACCTCCAGCTCTGGGGGGCCCGAGAGGCCTGGCTGTGTGCGCAGGGGCAAGCAACTGACTCTGTGTCACCGTCGGTGAGGACCCGAGGCCTGGCCACAGCTCCGTGAAGGGGCTTGGCGCCCAGTCCTCTCTCCTCCAAGTCGTGGATGATGGAGGTGCCAGCAGACACCTTGATCACACCTGAGAGATGGTGACCTCTGAATCATTTTGAGTCTTCTGATACATAAACATGGCATATTTCTCTACTTATTTAGGCTTTTAAAAAAAACTTTGTCTCAGCAATATGTTGTCATTCTCAGTATCCATGTGCTACACATACACACGCATACACACATTTATCCCTAACTATTGTATGTTATTACAGTGGTGTTAAATTTCAGTGTTCAGTCATTCACTAGTGAGCAAGTATATCTTTGCATCCTGAAAACTTACTGAACTCACTCATCTGAGATCTTTTTTTGGTATAAATTCTTTAAGATGTTCTGCATCTTCTACAACCAAGTCATTGTCAAATAAAGACAGTTTTTCCTATTCCTTTCCACATGGTTTAACCTTTCTGCAAACACATTGAATGAAAGTGGCAAGGTCCCCAACCACAGGTGAAGATTTTTATCTTTTACTGTTGAAATTAGTGTTAACCATTGGCATATTTAATGCTATACATTTCTCTTGAATTAGTACTCTAACTTCATCCCACAAGAGTTTTGTTATGTTCTGTTTTAATTTTCATTCAGTTTGAATTCTTTTCTAGTTCCTCCTGTAAATACTTTTCAACACACATACTATGTAGAAGTATGTTGCTAATTTTGAAATATTTCAGGATGTTCTGAAATATTTATCAACATTTTATGTTTAATTTTGTTGTAGTCGGAAGAAATGCTATGCTTTATTACGATCCTATGAAATTTGATGAGGCTTTTTTATGATCCAGAACATGGTCTCTTTGATAAGTATTCCAAGTTCACTTGAGAAGAATGCTGTTCTGCTCTTCTTGGGTGTCTTTAGGTCAAGATGGTTGGTGCGTGCACATTAAGTTGCTCAGTTGTGTCTGACTCTTTGTGACCCCATGGACTATGGCCCGCCAGGTTCCACTGTCTGCGGGATTCTCCAGGCAAGGATACTGGAGTGGGTGGCTGTGTCCTTCTGCAGGCGATCTTCCCCACCAGGGATCGAACCCGGATCTCCTATGGCTCCTGCATCATGGGAGGATTCTTTACTGCTAGGCTACCAGGGAAGTCCTAAACTATTCAAATCTTTATCTAAATACCATGACATTGACAGTTATAATTTCAGCTTATGAATTTTGTGGGGTTCAGTTCACTGTGAGCTTCAATTAAAAGGCAAAAATATATGAGTGGATTGAAAATAAAATAACATCCAACAAGCATGTTGAATGAAAGTGGCAAAGTTCCCAACCACAGGGGAAGACTTTGATCTTTTGCTATTAAAATCAGCATTAATGATATGCCTAGTTCAGTTCAGTTCAGTCACTCAGTCGTGCCCGACTCTTTGTGACCCCATGAATCGCAGCACGCCAGGCCTCCCTGTCCATCACCAACTCCCAGAGTTTACTCAAACTCACGCCCATCGAGTCAGTGATGCTATCCAGCCATCTCATCCTCTATCATCCCCTTCTCCTCCTGCCCCCAATCCCTCCCAGCATCAGGGTCTTTTCCAATGAGTCAACTCTTCGCATGAGGTGGCCAAAGTACTGGAGTTTCAGCTTTGGCATCAGTCCTTCCAATAAACACCCAGGAAATGAGCTCCTTTAGGATGGACTGGTTGGATCTCCTTGCAGTCCAAGGGACTCTCAGGAGCCTTTTCCGACACCACAGTTCAAAAGCATCAATTCTTCAGTGCTCAGCTTTCTTCACAGTCCAACTCTCACATCCATACATGACCACTGGAAAAACCATAGCCTTGACCAGAAGGACCTTTGTTGGCAAAGTAATGTCTCTGCTTTTTAATATGCTATCTAGGTTGGTCATAACTTTCCTTCCAAGGAGTAAGTGTCTTTTAATTTCATGGCTGCAGTCACCATCTGCAGTGATTTTGGAGCCCAAAAAAATAAAGTCTGACACTGTTTCCACTGTCTACCCATCTATTTCCCATGAAGTGATGGGAGTGGATGCCATGATCTTAGTTTTCTGAATGTTGAGGTTTAAGCCAACTTTTTCACTCTCATCTTTCACTTTCATCAAGAGGTTCTTTAGTTCCTCTTCACTTTCTGCCATAAGGGTGGTGTCATCTGCATATCTGCAGGTTATTGATATTTCTCCTGGCAATCTTAATTCCAGCTTGTGCTTCTTCCAGCCCAGCATTTCTCATGATGTACTCAGCATATAAGTTAAATAAGCAGGGTGACAATGTACAGTCTTGACGTGCTCCTTTTCCTATTTGGAACCAGTCTGTTGTTCCATGTCCAGTTCTAACTGTTGCTTCCTGAACTGCATACAGGTTTCTCAAGAGGCAGGTCAGGTGATCTGGTATTCCCATCTCCTTCAGAATTTTCCACAGTTTATTGTGATCCAACAGGCAAAGGCTTTGGCGTAGCCAATAAAGCAGAAATAGAATGATATGCCTAAGGGCTGTCCAAATCTTTATCCAAATACCATAACATTAACAGAATTTCAGTGTGTGAATTTTGTGGAGTTCAGTTCGCTGTGAGCTGCAATTAAAAGGCAAAAATATCTCAGTGGATTGAAAAATAAAATAACATCCAGCAGTACGCTTCTCACAGGTGACACGTGCGCGTGAGGAGGCAGAAAGGTCGATCGGTAAAATGATGGGAGAGGACGCATCCTATGTTCCAGGGCAAGCTCAAAGGGATGACATGGGGTGTTTTACACTTTGGAGAGAACACAGCCAAATCTGTTGGGCCCTGCACAGATAATGACTCAGAGTCATTCCCGGTTCCGACATCAGACACCTACGTTTTTTATGACGATGTCATATCTTTGTGGAGCTGACCTTTCCACAGTTGCTGAGGTACAGAGCGAGTACTGTGCAGAGACCCTGTGGTCCTGGCAACGCGGGGTGATGCCCTTCTGATTCCAGGCGCCCAGGGACCGTCACCTGCCAAGCTCTGAGGACAGAGATGCTTGTCAATTCGATTGGTCCTATTTAATAAATGGAACAACTTGGTTTTATTTTTGTCTTAGGACCATCTTGACACAATTACTGATATCCTGAGGGTGCCTTAAGCACAGAAAGTTTGGGAACTTATGAAGTAAAAAACAAAACAAACAAAAAAAAAAGTGGTGTTCTTATATTAATGTCAAAGTAGAAATCAAATTTAAACACTTTACTAGAGACACACAGGTTACCCCAATAAAGAGTTCAAGTCACCTGGAAGACATAAAAAGTCTAAGATAACCTCTGTTGTAGGAAGCATAAACTGACAAAGTGATGTGGAGAATATAAAAATCACAGCCATGTGGGGAATTTGAAAACATCTCTCCTCATTATTCGATAAAACAACTTATTAAATTATTAAAAATGTTTTATGTAGGTTTTGAGATCGATAAGGTTAAAACATCTCAACAATTAGCAAATTGGGCTTAGGGATATATTTTAAAAACTGCACCCAGGAGAATTCCTGACGGGCCAGTGGTTAGGGCTCCGTGCTTCCACTGCAGAGGGCATGGGTTTGATCCCTGGTCAAGGAACTGACATTTTGCATGCTGCCTGGCACTGCCAAAAAAATAAAATAAAAACTACACCCAATGACTGCAGAGTACACATTATTTTCGAACATATGAAAAGCATTTATAAAAATCAGCTATTTCTGGCTATAAAACAAGGATGTCTCAGCATATTTCAATGAATTGAAATCATACAGAGTATATATTTCGACCATAATTTACTCAAACCCAAAGACCAAGAAAAAACCCTTCACAATCATTTGAAAATTAAGGAATAAACTTTCAAATAATCATGGGTCAAAGGAAAAGTCCTGATGAAAATTAGAAAATATTTTTCATTGGATGATAAAAATGCAATATATCAATATTAACACCTCTAGGACTCAGTGAAAGCTTCGCTTAGAGAAAATAAACAGGTTTCTATGCATTTTTAAGAGAAAAAAAAGTCTTAAAATCTCTAAGTACCTCTCTTAAGTAATTGGAAGATGACAGCAAGTTAAACTCAAAGAAAGTAGAATGATGGAAAAGACAAAAAACACAAGTTAAAGAACTTGGAGATGAACAAAGAGAAGATAAAAAAAGTCTAAAAATTTGGATCTTTGCAAAGAAATGAATGTCAGTAAATCCCTGGCAAATTTAATTAGAGAAAATGAGAGAAAGAAAAATTAGTGGTGGCGAAAATGGAGAATTTATTTCTCCATATATTTTAGACTGTAACCAAACAATAAATGTATTTTAAAGAAAATAGTTTATTAATAAATTTCTAAAGGTAGGTGAAATGGAAAAATTATTAGAAGAGTAAAACATCAAAAATTGGTGCTCAAAGAACTATAAAAATATGAATAGTTCTATAAGTATTAAAGAAGCTTAAAAATCTTTCTCTGAAAACGTTGGGATGATCAGTTATGCCGGCAAGTCAAATCGTGCCAGATACTTTGGGAGGAAATAGTGTCAATAGCATACACACTCTTCTAGGGAATAGAGGCTCTGGGGACTCCTCACTTTCCAGCAGTGTGACCTTATTTATTTATTTCTTTTTTTGTCCCACCACAAGACATATGGGAGCTTAGTTCCCCAACCAGGGATTGAACCTGCATCCCCTGTATTGGAGGCACTGGACCACCGGAAGTCCCCCAGCAGTGTCTCCACAATCTTGAAGACCCGATCAGATCCTTACGAGCAGCGAAGGACTTGAGTTTCTGAAGCGTCTGAGACAGGTCGTGGCACCCAGGAAGCAGGTGTTAATGTCTTGAAATAGACTAGCCTGTCGGGATAACGGGATCAGCTCGCTGTGTGTGTTAACTTGACTAGTGATGGAGCCAAGCCCTCTGGGTTCAGTCTCGAGCTGACTTCTGTCTGCAGCCGCAGGTGCTGAGAACCACGTGGACCAGGAGCTGCAAGGCAAACAGACCAGGACCTTAGTCATCCTCATCTGGGGTCCCCTGAACCCCTCCCACTTAAAGCCTAAGCTTGAACTGCCCCGAAACACAGGAAGACAGCCTTTGATGAAGCATCCTTGGGGGGAAGAACGGCCCTCCCCAAAGCCAGGTTCCTCCGGCCTCACCAGGTGTGCCCCACAAGGCTGTGCCCCTCACAGCAGCTCTTCTCTTCCTTGGAGGGGGCCCAAGGCGGTGGCAGGCTCCCTCCCCTGCTGCTTGGCTCTGCTCGGGTGTAGCCGCCAAGGGCCTGGCGGGAGACCAGAGGGCAAGAGAAGGGTCTCTGAGCACCCTTCCGGCTCTTCCAAGCCAGGGGCGCTGTTGCAAGGCTGGCCCTCCTGCACCAGCAGTTTCTGCTGGGGGGGAGCCCTCCTGCAGCCCCCTCCACTCCAGGGCTCCCCCTGTGCTGACCCTTGGCCTCCTCGTCTCAGGCTGCTCCCCTCCCACCTCTGTGCTTAATTTCCTCCTCACATTTATTCTAAGACCCCTGCCCAGGTCGGGGGGGAATCCTGACAGATGCATTCAGCCCCGTGTGGGGCCCTCCTTCTTCTTGGGGTGAAGAGCTTCTTCCAGCCTTGCTCTCTGCCTTCAGCCCTGGCTTTGCCTGGACTCTGAGGATTTCTCTACCTTCTTCTTCCTTCAGCTCTGCATAGAAAAAGACCTTTGCTCTATTTTATCTAGAATTTTTAAATGTCTTGTCCCCAAAAGTTTGTACTTGCTTTGCCTGGACTCTGAGGATATGTTTACCTTCTTGTTCCTTTGGCTCTGCATAGAAAAAGACCTTTGCTCTATTTTATCTAGAATTTTTAAATATCTTGTCCCAGAAAGTTTTATCAGAATGTTTAGTCTGCCATGGGCTTCTTTGGTGGCTCAGTGATAAAGAATCTGTCTGCAATGCAGGAGACCGGGGTTCAGTCCCTAGGTTGGGAAGATCCCCTGAAGAAGGAAATAGCAACCCACTCCAGGATTCTTGCCTGAACAATTCCATGGACAGAGGGGCCTGGTGGGCTACAGCGCATGGGGTTGCAAAGAGTCAGAAGCGACTTAGCGACTAAACAGCATCTAGTCTACCACGTGTCTAAAAGTAGGTGTAGCCAGTGAATTCCAATATTGTTATGATGGGGAGTGCATGTGTGCGGGCTTCGCCGCTTCGGTTTTGTCCAACTCTTTGTGACCCCATGGACTGTAGCCTGCCAAGCTTCTGTGTCCATGGGATTTCCCAGGCAAGGCTACTGGAGTGGGTTCCCATGTCCTTCCTTCAGGGGATCTCCCCAGCCCAGGGATTGAACCCCCGTCTTCTGCATCTCCCGCATTCCAGGTGGATTCTTTACCACTGAGCCACCTGGGAAGCCCACAATGGGGAGTACTGCTCTTCAAATTGTATATCGATATATACAGTTAGACTCCTGATGCAGAAATACGGTAAGAAAAGGGTGAGGCCTCTTTTGCAAAAGAAGTGCCTGGAATTGTTTGTCTCTACCCGCGAGGCACTCTCACCCCCGGGACTCTGCGCGACTCAGTTGGCCACCTTCTTGTCTAACTCTATCCTGACGTTAATAATACAGGCAAGGAGTTATTTGCCTTAAAATGTTCTATTCGTTGATGGTATGTTTAGAAAGAACCAGGTCTCCTATGACAAACCTAGACAGCATATTAAAAAGGAGAGACATCACTTTGCTGACAAACGGAAGCAGTTTCCATCTAGTCAAAGCTACGGTTTTTCCAGTGGTCATGTACAGATGTGAGAGCTGGATCATAAGGAAGGCTGAGCACCAAAGAACTGATGCATTTGAATTGTGTTGGAGAAGACTCCTGAGAGTCTGTTGGACTGCAGGGAGATCAAACCAGTCAACCCTAAAGGAAATCAACTCTGAATATTCATCGGAAGAACTGATGTTGAAGCTGAAGCTTTAATACTTTGGCCACCTGATGCGAAGATCCGACTTGCTGGAAAAGACCCTGGTACTGGGAAAGATTGAAGGCAAAAGAAGAGGACAACACAGGATGAGATGGTGAGATAGCATTACCGATTGACTTTAGCACTACCACGATCTTGGGCAAACTCTGGGAGATAGTGAGGGACAGGGAGGCCTGGCATGGACTGCAGTCCATGGGATCACAAATAGTCAGAGACAGCTTAGCAACCGGACAACAGCAACACAAACTCTCCTTGTGACTAAAAGAAAGCATTTCACATCGCAATTAACACTGTTACAAAATGTGACACAGTAAAGACAGCAAATAAGAAAAATTTACAGGTAAGCATTGAATTGCATTTGTTGGCCTATACGTTAGAACCTATGGATCACAAAGACTTCGCTTTCAAACATACGCCTGGGACCTGAAATTAATTCAAGGGTTGGCTTCAAGCTGGCTTGAAGATCCACGCGTTTTCCTACATCAAGTGAAAAACTCTCCTCCTGTTATATATCTTCAGGCTTGTGCACCGGCTTATGATCCAGTAGAGTGGTAAGTTATAGTGCATGGTCATTATTCTTCAGGAAGAAGCTTCTAGGGTCCAAATTGATCTTCTGTTTCCCTACAAACTGTATATCCTAGAGACACAGATGACAGGCTTGAATGAAAATAGGTCAACAGTACTTAAGATAAGTAATACTTTAATCAATTTTAAGATAATTTCTGATGGCTAGTGCATAATGGTAAAATACTACTTTTTAAATTTCCTTTTAAAGTGGTGTAGACATTTAAAAACCCTATTGTATAAATTGCTTTGGAAAGACACAGCTGCCCATTTTATCCTCCCTCAAAGGATATGCCTACTGAAATAGGACATATGGAGTTTTTATATTTACCGCGATCATCGTCGCTCTGTAGGTCCCTCGTGAATTCATATATCCTGGGGATGTAAGGGTGACTACATTGTTTTCACGACCCTAGTGCTACAGAAATTGGCTGATTTTGTGACTGATGGCTTTGGAATTGGCAATACGTTCTTAATGCCCAGTGAAGCCTTGTTTAAATTCACACTATTTACATTAAGTCCGTATTGTAATATCCCAAAGTCAGGAAAAGAAACAGGTAGGAAAAAAAAACACAGTGAGTGAAAGGAGACACAATTATGTATCATGTGACCTGCTCTGTTTAATTAACTGTGGATTGGGTAGCGTGTGGGTGCAGAGGTGAGGGGGAGTGGGTGTCCGTTTTGTGGGAAGATGGAGCAGGAGACTGTCCTAGCAACTTATGCTTTCCAACCCTGAGTCCCATGTAGTGAGCATACGCCCCTGATACACCCATTTCCACCAGTCACGGGGTGACGGAGCCAGGACAGGCCTTGAGGACACGTGGTCCAGGCTTGGCACATGGATTTCATCTGATTGGACGGTTGAGATAATCCAGAGTGATGGCTCAGTTGCAGCATCTGCTGTGCTCTGGGGCCAGGGATGGGGCCTGAGAGAGAAGTCGTTTAGTCCCACCCCCTCGTTTCCCAGGCAGTGGACACCGGGGAGGTTGCTGGCTCAAGGTCATCCCCGTGTTGTTAAGACAGTTCCAAAGCTCAGTCCCCTGGTTCTTAATTCAGTCTCGTTCTGACGCCTTGATCTTGAGGGTCAGATGTCTTATATTAAATGTGATTTTTAAGTTGTACATATCCCTGGTGGCTCAGTGATAAAGAATCCGCCTGCAATGCAGGAGACTTGGGTCCAATTCCTGAATCGGGAAGATCCCTTGAAGAAAGAAAGGGCAACCCACTCCAGTATTCTTGCCTGGACAATCCCATGGACAGAGGAGCATGGTGGGCTGCAGTTCATGGAGTCACAAACAATCTGACACAACTTAGTGATGGAGCAATAACAACAGTGACATTAGGCAAATCCATGTGTTATTTTCAGTCCTTCCACCATTTCAGTTGGTGGAAGCAGGGTGTTCTGTCTGTACCCAGTGTCATCTCAGTGCAGATCTTCTATAGATTAAAAAAACTAACGATTTTTGTGAATTCAGTATTTAATTTCTTGAAGGCATTAATCACCCTCAATCAAGTTGAACATCTTATCTTTGAAAAAAATTAATTTCCTGATCCTTCTTCAAGTAAATGAAGCATCAACTAAAGGATAAAATGTTGATAAGCATTCTTTTTCTGGATATTAAAACAGAATTGTCTTCTACCTACAATTCACATAGCTTTTACCTTTCTGAAAAATCATCTGTAAAGAATCACAAGTGTGCATCCCACCCAGAGAAACTCAGGTGTCCTTGTTAACAAGGAGACAAGCCTTGGAAGGGTCACTGCAGGCTGGTTCATTATGGCAAAATTTGGAAACCACCTATAGGTTCTTTGACAAGAGTTCAGTTCAGTCAGTTCAGTCACTCAGTCGTGTCCAACTCTCAGCGACCCCATGAACCCAAGCATGCCAGGCCTCTCTGTCCATCACCAACTCCCAGAGTTTACTCAAACTCATGTCCATTGAGTCAGGGATGCCATCCAACCATCTCATCCTCTGTCATCCCCTTCTCTCCCTGCCCCCAATCCCTCCCAGCATCAGGGTCTTTTCCAGTGAGTCAATTCTTCGCATGAGGTGGCCAAAGTATTGGAGTTTCAGCTTCAGCAGCAGTCCTTCCAATGAACACCCAGGACTGAGCTCCTTCAGGATGGACTAGTTGGATTTCCTTGCAGTCCAAGGGACTCTCAAGAGTCTTCTCCAACACCACAGCTCAAAAGCATCAATTCTTTGGCGCTCAGCTTTCTTCACAGTCCAACTCTCACGTCCATACATGACCACTGGAAAAACTATAGCCTTGACTAGATGGACCTTTGTTGGCAAAGTAATGTCTCTGCTTTTTAATATGCTATCTAGGTTGGTCATAACTTTCCTTCCAAGGAGTAAGTGTCTTTTAATTTCATGGCTGCAGTCACCATCTGCAGTGATTTTGGAGCCCCCAAAAATAAAGTCTGACACTGTTTCCACTGTTTCCCCATCTATTTCCCATGAAGTGATGGGACTGGATGCCATGATCTTAGTTTTCTGAATGTTGAGGTTTAAGCCAACTTTTTCACTTTCCTCTTTCACTTTAATCAAGAGGCTTTTCAGTTCCTCTTCACTTTCTGCCATAAGGGTGGTGTCATCTGCATATTTGAGGTTATTGATATTTCTCCCAGCAGTCTTGATTCTAGCTTGTGCTTCCTCCAGCCCAGCGTTTCTCATGATGTACTCTGCATATAAGTTAAATAAGCAGGGTGACAATATACAGCCTTGACGTACTCCTTTTCCTATTTGGAACCAGTCTGTTGTTCCATGTCCAGTTCTAACTGTTGCTTCCTGACCTGCATATAGGTTTCTCAAGAGGCAGGTCAGGTGGTCTGGTATTCCCATCTCTTTCAGAATTTTCCACAGTTTCTTGTGATCCACACAGTCAAAGTCTTTAGCATAGTCAATAAAGCAGAAATAGATGTTTTTCTGGAACTCTCTTGCTTTTTTGATGATCCAACAGATGTAGGCAATTTGATCTCTGGCTCCTCTGCCTTTTCTAAAACCAGCTTGAACATCTGGAAGTTCACAGTTCATGTATTGCTGAAGCCTGGCTTGGAGAATTTTGAGCATTACTTTACTAGCGTGTGAGATGAGTGCAATTGTGTGGTAGTTTGAGCATTCTTTGGGATTGCCTTTCTTTGGGATTGGAATGAAAACTGACCTTTTCCAGTCCTGTGGCCACTGCTGAGTTTTCCAAATTGATGAGTGTAGACCAAAAAAAAAAAAAAAATCATGATTTATTCTTATAATTGAATATGACGTAACAGTAAAAATGAGTGAACTGGAATTTCATCTATGAGTATAAATAAATGTAAGTAAAAATACTATTTTACTGAGTTGAAAAACTTTTACCTCTAGCATGATGACATGTATATGAAGTTAAAAACCTGTACGACTAACTTCTGTAACATTCATAGGTGTTCATGGGCTTCCCTTTTGACTCAGCTAGTCAAGAATCCGCCTGCAACGTGGGAGGCCTGGATTCGATCCCTGGGTTGGGAAGATCCCCTGGAAAAGGGAAATGTTACCCACTCCAGTATTCTGGCCTGGAGAATTCCACAGACTGTTTAGTCCATGGTGTCGCAGAGTCGGACATGACTGAGCGACTTTCACTCATTCACTCACTCATGGTTGTTCACCATGCGTTTCTTTATCTTTGTCTATTTGAAATGCAATTCTAAAAATGATACTACAATGAAAACTAAATCCTTAGTTCAACCAAAAAAAGAAAAGATGTCACAGGCAATGGCAAAAACATATTTTCAAGTAACAGATTAGAATTTTACTGGATTTTGACCTCCCCGACTTGCCCTTTCTCATCAGATTTCAAGTATATTGTTTGAAAGTTAAAGTGTTAGTGTATCAGATGCATCCGACTCTCTGTGACCCAGTGGACTGTAGCCAACCAGGTTCCTCTGTCCCTGGGATTTTCCAGGCAAGAATACTGGAGTGGGTAGCCATTCCCTCCTTCAGGGGATTTTCCTGACCCAGGGACCATTCTTAACCATCTTAGCCACCAGGGAAGCCCATGGTACAGCCTAAGAGAGCTTTTGTATGAAAGATAATTGACTTTGCTCATTTTAAAGCAAAGGTAGCTCTTCTTCTATTAGCTTTCCATTCTGTAGAATTTGTGGAGGTACCTGTGTTGGTGAGGAAACTGGGTTCGTGGGGCCGGCTAGATCAGTGCAGAGGTCAGTACAGTTGTCCTGGGTACTGTTCACCCCGGATGGCAGTGAAAACCCAGAGCTAACCCCCAGAGCCGCAGCCCTCAAACCCGGAGTGTGTGCATCCCCAAATCACCATGGACACTTGGCTCCTCCCAACTCTTGCCCGCGGGGCTAACAGCGTCACAGCACCCTCCCGTCTGGTCTCTTTCACTCTCAGGGAACCTTCTAGGTTGATGGCCCGGTCTCCACCTTCATCCCCAACCGCTCCCACTGACCCCACCTGTGGCTGCAGCTTAGGTTCCCACCGACAGCACTGGAGACTCAGCGTTTCCAGAGCAGTTGGTTCCCTTCCACTGGGGCCTGCCTGGCGTCTTCATGTTCCTGTGGGACAGACGGGGACCTGGGACCCTTCGCTGCAATGCTTGCACCTGGACACACCTCTCCTCGAGCTACCAAATACAAAGAAACTGTGGGAAAGGCCAAGGACCCTGCTGGGTATTATCGCCAGTTCACAGAGACGCCGGAGCGTGCGCCGCCTGGCTTTCACGCTTCTGCTCTGTCCCCCGGGGTCTAGACAGTCAGAGCCCTGGTGACGTCTGAGCTCTCCGTCCCACACTGTGACAGTGATCCCGCTCTTACCACTCCGGGCCCACGAGCAGCTTCTTGGGCCCCGTGCTGCGGTGTCTCCTCCTCAGGTCCCTCACCTTGCACTCCAGTGATGAAGAGGGAAAGTGAAAGTGTCAGTCGCTCGGTCGTGTCTGACTCTGCAGCCCCATGGACTGCAGCCCGCCAGGCTCCTCTGTCCATGGAATTCTCCAGGCAAGAATATTGGAGTGGGCTGCCATTCCCTTCTCTAGGGGATATTCCCAATCCGGGGATCAAGCCCCAGTCTCCTGCATGGCAGGCAGATTCTTTACCAGCTGAGCCACAGGGAAGCCCCTCCAGTGATGGGGAAGCCCCTTCGACTGCTCTTCGTTCCTATGTCTCTAATAAACGGATTTGCCACTTGGCAAAACTAGACTTCTCAATCATCCTTGTCCACACCTGTCCTGATAGCCTTGTTTTCCACCCCTCTCAAACAGGAATCCTATTTTCTACCAATTTAGCTACTCTTTTTTTTCCCCTGGATGTCAATACCAGTAGTTGGATGCTTATGATAAATTGGGCTTCCCTTGTGTAGATGGAGCCACTACACTTATGATAAATTGCATGGTATCACCTTTAAATTTGCATTCTCTTTCATTGGGTCATGACTTTCAAAGATGTGTGCTTTATTTCTTTGTATTTCTTGTTTCCTGAATAATCACTTGCTGTATGTCTTTTGGGCCCTCAAAAAGAAATGAATAAGTTAAAATAAAAATTAGTGCATCTGAAAAAAATTTACATTTCAATAACTGCAAGTAATCATATCAAAAAACCCTGTCAGTTTTCCTTTCAGGATTTGTGTTCTTTTATTGAAACAATGCTGATAATATTGGCTTGGGGTAGGAAGTTGAGCCCACATTCTGGTTAGGCTTGAGAAGTAAGCCTGGAAATGAATAGGTTATTTAAGTTATGAGAAACAGATGTGATTCAGATTGTGTAAAACCAGAACTGTTGAAAATGAACTACTCATCAAGTTGGTCACTTTTCATGCTTTACATACAATGGAAACCAGCCCTTTAACAAGTGAATTCAAGGACTCTTAGATGTGTGTGCACGTGTGTGTGCATGTGAGGTGACGGTGCATGTACGTCTGAACACCTCTGTGTGAAATCTCATATATTCATTGATAATTGCCACATGACCCCAACACAATGGACTATTGTATGATAATCCTAAAGAAATTCTTATAACCAGCAAAGCTACAGTATCTGAAACTAAAAGCATTGGGAACCAGCGTTAGTCTGAATTTGATATGTACAATATCTGTGATAGATTTTATAATTGTGATGATTCAAGACTTCAATTTTGTGTCAAGACAGAATAACCTAAAAGCAAGTCGTCATTTTAATGTTTCCTAACACACAGCTCCGGGAGTTGGTGATGGACAGGGAAGCCTTGTGTGCTGCAGTCCGTGGGGTCGCAGAGTTGGACATGACTGAGCGACTGAACTGAACTGAACTGAATACATAGATTAATTATATTTTTGATGCAAGTTCTGAGACTGGAGGTGCAGATTATCTCCCCACGAATGAGGGTGGGTTGTGTGATGCCCACAGATTGGGTGAGTGTTTCCGACGTGCATTCGACCACATCAAACGAACATGGGGACAGTCACGTGACCTGGTGTTTCTGTGTCCATCTGCATATTTTTCAGTTCAGAGTGAATGTGACTTGCAGGATAACAAAGGGTCTTAGAGAATCTTCAATTTCATATTCTAACTAGTTAGCCCTATTTGTTTGCTTTGAATCACTCATTTCAATAAGGTGAAAACTTGCGTTAATCCCCATTCATCAGTTGCCTGGATGCGTGCGAAATAGATCATGTGGACAAAACAAAGCCCTGCCAGACGCAATCTGCCATTGTCCCCTAAGCTGCTTCGAGGGGGCTCTTCACAGGTACCAAGAAGCCACTCCAGCCACTTCACATAGTTTGGAAGGTCCTCTCCTTTTTTCCCCGCATAGCACATGACTCAGCGCAGAAGAAAAGCCAAAAGCGGGCGTCAGATGAAGGGGAAGCCGGAGGAGGCCGGACTCATTTTCCACTCTCAGAGAGACAATCGGCTCTGCGGTAATTTGGAGAGTGAATTCAGTGAATAAATTGTGACATGGGAAAAACTGAAAAGGACAACAGGTTCCTGGCTCGCACAGAATCATTACCTTGGGTTGGCATTTTTCTTGAAGACCAATTGATAAAACAGGACAAAAATGTTTTTCCCTGTTAATTGCTTTCAAACACTGTCCTGTTAAACACCCAATTAAAAGGGAGAAGTGTGTGCTCTGTGCGCTTCTAATGACCGCGCAAGAGAGGCTGGGGGCGGGTGGAGAGAAGGGCCGAGAGAGGGAGAAAAGACATAATGGAGGAGTCCGGCATTTTCTTTTATGGCCGTGGAATAAAAAAGATCAATGGAGAAGGTTTATCACGTCTTTAGCCTGCAACAGCCTCCTGAAAGACTAGGGCCTTGGAAACACAGCCCAAGCCACACAACTCTTCTGAAAGGGAGTCATTCTTTGGGACTCCATTGGAATGGACATGTCTAAACACATTTGCACATGCAGCCAAATATCCGGGTTGGTTTGTGTGCAAGAAAATAACATGGTCAGCTCAAAATATCTTACATCTACCACTTACAGAGTATTGTCAAATTGTGATCTTCTAAACAGTGTTTGAATAACAAATATAAACCCTAATAGAATAAGAAGGGTTGGTTGCGTTTTGACCACAGTAAGGCTTTGAATCTGGGAAGAACCCACGTGGTTCATGGTGTAGCTGGAGTTGGTTTGGACCAAGTTTGGTCAGGGCTGGGATGCCGAGGAGGGGGAGGGGAAGGGGTGTGTGGGGAGAGCGGTGTGGAGGAGGGAAAGGGGTGAAGAGGGAGGAGAGAATGAATCTGAGACCACAGCGCATCATGGACGCAGACCCCGTCTTTTCTTCTCTCATCCGTCTCTCACTTTCTCCCATCCTTTTTCCTCCCAAGTCTTGTCTCTATACCCATCTTTCAGCCTGTGGAATTGGATGAAGGAGGACTTTGCATGGCACCAAGCGAATTGGGGATGGGAGAGGCATGCGATGATCTCGGAGAATCACTGAGCCCCTCTTCCTATGGATTCTCTTGGGTTGTGTGCTAAGCTGCTTCAGTCATGTCCAACTCTTTCTGACCCCATGGACTGTAACCCACCAGGCTCCTCTGTCCGTGGGGTTCTCCAGGGAAGAATACTGGAGTGGGTTGCCATGCCCTCCTCCAGGAGGTCTTCCCAATCCAGGGATCGAACCCACATCTCTTACATCTTCTGCATTGGCAGGCGGGTTTTCTCTTGCATTAGCTTTCAGAAGTTGGATCCGAACAGGAAAGATAATAAGCAAGTCGAAGAAAGCACACAGCACCTGCTGAAGCAAGCTAGGGAGCTGAATGGGCAGGTCCCATGTAACGAGTAAGCCCAAGTCTGATTAGGTCCCCTTTGACACGGCCGGCCCACGGGGATGCAGTGCTGGCCACAGATACTGTATCATGATTTACCCAGCAAATAATAACAATAACCAACATTTTTCAAACACTGACTATTTGCCCTGTTGTTTCAAACATTTTTCATCCATGAGCTCATTGATCCTTGCAAAGATCTATGAGGCAAGGGCTAACATTACCCCACAATCTGGGGAACCAGACTGTAAACTACTGTGCTCATGTGCGCACAGCTGAGAAGCACTGGGGTTGGGTGTGAGTTGGTTCACTTTGCCTTAGTGTGGGAATTTTCATTCTGAGCTGAGAGTTTGCACGAGAGAACCACCACCTCAGCAATCTCCTCCACAGGGATCTGACAGATGACATTGGCCTTGAAGATGCTGTGGTTACAGAGAAACACAGTGAGGCAAAGTTAGTTCGGGGTTCTACAATATTAAACAAGAAGGCTGAACACCAAAGAATTGATGCTTTTGAACTGTGGTGCTGAAGAAGACTCTTGAGAGTCCCTTGGACAGCAAAGAGATCAGACCAATCAATCCTAAAGGCAATCAACCCTGAATATATACTGGAAGGACTGATGCTGAAGCTGAAGGTCCAATCCTTTGGCCACCTGATGTGAAGAGCTGACTCACTGGGAAAGACCCTAATGCTGGGAAAGATTGAAGGCAGGAGGAGAAGGGGACGACAGAGGATGAGATGGTTGGATGGCATCACCAACTCAATGGACATGGGTTTGGGTGGTCTCCGGGAGTTGGTGATGGACAGGGAGGCCTGGCGTGCTGCAGTCCATGGGGTCAAAAAGAGTCGGACACGACTGAGATACTGAATAACAAACAACAACAACAAACATACAAGATGGAAAGGAGGTTTGCAGGGTTACAGGCAGAGCACCTTTTCCCCAGGGGAAGTCCGACACCTGGAAAGGAGTTCTCAGAGCCAAAGCGACACTGACTGTATTTGCTAGGGTTCACCTTCATTCGAGGTACCCCAGGAGTAGTCGGAATCAAATGGCAGGCTCGATCAACTCCAGTGACATCGGAGTTCACTGTATCTACAGGGTTTCTAAGAAGAGGCTGAGCAGTTGCTCTGTGAATGAGAGCTGTGTGGCGAGCTGTGAGTCAAGTTTAATCCACACCGATGGTGCAACTTTCCACTTACTACTTAGATCATCCAGACAAACGCAGGCTTCAGAAACTGAATTATCGTGATGAGTAGAAAGCCAAACCTGACCTTGCGAAGGGCTGTGGTTCAGGGAGATGGTCTTGGAGGGACCATCTCTCGAGATGCTAGTCCAGTTACTGAGTGCGCAGCCTCTGGCTTTCGGGGAATTTCCTTCCAAGAATGTTTGCGAGGTGCCACCCTAGCCCCCCTTTGAAAAAAATGTGATATTCAAACAACAACAACAAAAACTCTGCTTAGAGAAGTGGACCTCCACATGGCCTCTGCGCCGCCCCAAACTGGGAGTGGATGGCAGAATTTATTGTTGTTGTTCAGTCGCCCAGTGGTGTCTGACTCTGCGACCCCATGGACTGCAGAAATATCCAACCATTTACAAATGAGCAAGAAAAGGCCAGGATTACAAACTCCATCTGGTCACTTCTCTAGTTTGAATCTTAAGTGGTAGCATCTATACAATTTAAGGTAAAAGAAGTAGGAACTACAGTCAAGAGTTTCAGGCCTCAAGTGCCACTCACAGGCCTCTTACAAGGAGGAGGTAGTTAAATCTGCAGTTACCTTTTCACTTTCATCACTCAACAAGCATTTAAGGAAAGCTGCTTTATTAGGTTATTGAGTTAGATGCTTTTGCTTATGTGAAGGTTTAATATGAGAGCCCTTACTTCCAGGACCCCAACGCATAGGTGGTTATAGGTGCAGAGAAAGCTGTATTGCTCTCATCTCTACTTTCAGCCTTAACATAAACAATATTAGCAATGTTATTTCACTGATCACTGGTAAATTCTGAATTGCATTTGATATCACTCAGTGTGTTCCTTCTTACTAAATACCGTGGGCTTGTGGAAGTTACTTGTAGAACTTCAATGCACGTCACCTCACTCTTTGAGATAATTAATGCTGGAAAAGCCAGAAATGTAATTCTGGATAAAGAAATTAGTTTCTAATGAGCAGTGGTAAAAATTGGCTTGTTCTGAATTTACCATGGAAACAAAGACACTAGATAAAGAGGCCTCAGAAGACAAATATACATGTACTATCAAAATACAAATGCAAAATAAAAGACATCCCTGGAAACAAGGCTCTGGGCTTTGGTCATGTGAGGCTTCCAAGTGGAACTTTAAAAAAAATTTTGTTGAACTGTAGTTGATTTACAATATTGTGTTTACTTCCACTGTACAGCCCCGTGACTCAGTCATACATGTATATATACGTATATATACACTCCACTAGAGAAGTGTCACAGAGCTTAAATCACAAATATTGATGTGTGTGGCCTGTGTTTTATTTCTTCTTGAAAATGTAAATTTCATGTTCAAAATAATTTTCCCTTGTTTCATCCTTAATTAAAATATCCTTTGTTTTGGGTTTTGTTTGTTTTGTTTTTTGTTTCATAAAGATATCAAAAAACTGATGCTTTCAAATTGTGGTGCTGGAGAAGACTCTTGAGAGTCCCTTGGACAGCAAGGAGATCAAACCAGTCAATCCTAAAGGAAATCAACTGAATACTCATTGGAAGGACTGATGCTGAAGCTGAAGCTCCAATACTTTGGCCACCTGATGCGAAGAGCCGACTTATTGGAAAAGACCCTGATGCTGGGGAAGGTTGAGGGTAAGAGGAGAAGGGGAAGACAGAGGATAAGATGGGTGGATGGCATCATCAACTCAGTGGATATGAGTTCGAGCAAGCTCTGGGAGACCATGAAGGACACGGAGGCCTGGCATGCCACAGTCCATGGGTCTCAAAGAGTTGGACACTCCTGAGTGACTGAACAACAGCAACAATTAAAAAACAAATAAAACAAGTCTGTAAAATCCTCCGGAAACCCCTGTCCAGAAGATCCATTTGGCTTGTCAGCCAATTGCACCCCAAGGTGAATAAGGCTTAGGTCCTCCTCGGGGCCCATCTCGGTCCTGCGAGGTCCTCCTCGGGGCCCATCTCGGTCCTGCGAGGTCCTCCTCGGGGCCCATCTCGGTCCTGCGAGGTCCTCCTCGGGGCCCATCTCGGTCCTGCGAGGTCCTCTCCTCGGGGCCCATCACGGTCCTGCGAGGTCCTCTCCTCGGGGCCCATCTCGGTCCTGCGAGGTCCTCCTCGGGGCCCATCACGGTCCTGCGAGGTCCTCCTCGGGGCCCATCTCGGTCCTGCGAGGTCCTCCTCGGGGCCCATCACGGTCCTGCGAGGTCCTCCTCGGGGCCCATCACGGTCCTGCGAGGTCCTCCTCGGGGCCCATCACGGTCCTGCGAGGTCCTCCTCGGGGCCCATCACGGTCCTGCGAGGTCCTCCTCGGGGCCCATCACGGTCCTGCGAGGTCCTCCTCGGGGCCCATCACGGTCCTGCGAGGTCCTCCTCGGGGCCCATCTCCGTCCTGTGAGGGGAGGTGAGCCCGAGGCTGCTGGGCCCTGGTGGGGGTGATGGTGGAGGGCTGGTGCAGTGTGGGCACAGCCCAGGGAAAGCACAAGATGCCCTCACGGCCTCGCCAGCCCTGGGGCCTGTGCCCGTGTGGTTGTTCCATCCTGCGCTGTGCTTCCTGCGCAGTGTAATTCTGAAACTCACAGAGCATTTGGGTCATAGCTGGTAGATCAGGCTAAGGATGGGAGAGGAAATCAAATTAGATAAGATCTCAATAGAAGCAAAACCAGCATTTAGAGGAAATTGCTAAGTCTTGGCTCACGTCTTAATCATGAACACCCGTCCTATTACTTTCTCAATTATTTTCTGAGAAATGGTGGGCTGTTCTTTAAATTACCTTTAAATTATCTGAAATCTATGTCACATTCACCACGCATCTTAACAGCAAGATGATCAACAACACATGCATTTTTAAAGACCTCATTAAAATAACTATCTATTAAAGCCCATAGTTCAGAAATAAATTTAGGAACTAAATTAATGGGAGAAGCAGAGTGAGGGGAAAGGAGATAATTACCGTGACGTGTCACAGAGAGTGTTATTTAATTAACCATAATAATAAGAATTATGTGCTGTTCCACATTTGCAATTTCTTAGCTATTTAGTTTGCCATGAAACATTAAGAAGGAAATAAAAGAGGAACAAAAAGAATAATTGCATGTAGAGCATTATAGTCAACGTGTTGATGCCTCGTTCCCACTACCAAGTTGATCAATATTGGCATCCATTGTTCCCATAGCTATTGTACATCCTCATTAATGGGTCCACCCTCGTGTATCTTTAAAATCAGCAGAGAGGTAGCTGGTTACTGCTGTACTTATGTGCTGATGGGGATGAAGGATGTAGGTAGGACTGTCTGCAACTTGAGAAGTTCCTAGCCAGCCATTATGCTCACTAGCAGCATTCAAAGAGTGGCAGACTCCTAAAAAATAATTTCAATTCTATTTTTGCCTCATAGACTCACCCTTGGGACTTGGGGTGGCTTATGTGACTTAGCAAAGTCACCACATCTCCCTCTCTCTGCAACCCTGTGCTCTAAGTCAGAAAGAGATGAATATAGACCATTTAATGGATTACTTACCTTTCAGTATTATTTATAAGCTACTGGCCAAAAAGTAGACAGATGCTTTTTTATTGAACAAAAATACATTCATATAAACATGAAATCCTTTATTAAAATTAAAGTGTTCGTCTCCACACTTTATTTGTAATTCAATTACTTTAATTTAAGCATATGTTCCCATAAAAACAACGTTGTAAATGGTGAGGAGGCTCCTAGACTAGCCCACAAGGCATATTTAAACTGAAAATGTGACTATGATACATGGGCTACTGGGAAAAATGGTAGAAATTATGATGAGAGCACCACTAATTAAAAAAAAAAATCCTCTGAACACTGATACCATCGCTTTTTCTTTTGCTGTTGCCTAAAAATAGATTGCTTCAGCAGAAGGAAGGAGGTAGGTGGGTTCTTCGGGAAGGGGATTCCTGAATGTTTAAAACCTTTGGAGACTGAAAGCACTAACTCTTTATTATATATAATTTAATTGTAAAATCTTGGAACTCTCATTATGCGGGCATGCCACTCTATCATTACTGAGCTCTATTTGTCAAGAATTTCTTGTCAATCCAAGCCTCACCTTCCCTGCTCTTCAAAACACAGTCTCCTTTGAGGCTGATGTCCGGCCACAGTGCTTTCTCTTGATTCTGTTGTTCTGGTCTAAGAAATGTCTCGTGTCGTCTTGTGTTGACTGAAGGTTATTTTTGTTAATTTTTACTGGAGTATATTGATTTACAACGGTGGTTGGTTTCTTACTGCACAGCAAAGTGAATTGGTCCTAAGTATCGTATGTCCACTCCTTTTTAGATTTCCTTTGACTGAAGGTTTGAACGCCTCCCCAGGGACATCCCCTCCTTTCCTGGACAGGAGCGGGTGTTGTAGCCACACTGAGGCTGCTGGCCTTCACTCCAGTCTCCTCTAGACCTGTCCACGTGGGGGCCTCGCAGACATCCCTGCCCTGGGCCCTGGGCCCTGGGCCCTGCACGTTCTTCCTGTCAATCAGTCATCTCAACCTGAACTCCACCATGCAAAGTGCCTAAACGTTAATGTCTATCAAACCAGCTTACAAGGGCTTCCCAGGTGGTGCAGGTGGTAAAGAACCCGCTCGCCAGTGCAGGAGAACCAAGAGTTGCACGTTTGATCCCTGGGTTGGGAAGATCCCCTGGAGGAGGAAATGGCAACCCACTCCAGCATTCTTGCCTGGAGAATTCCACGAACAGAGGAGCCTGGTGGGCTACCGTCCACGGGGTGGCAAAGAGTCAGACACGACTGAGCGCAGCACGTGATGCACGTTAGTGACAGGACAGCAACACCACCAGCTGTGCATTTACCATCGAAAGTGAAAGTGTGTTATTAATCATAACACAGGAAGACATCAAAGGTCTCCCCTCCATCCCCTGCCCCATAGACAACAAATTTCACAGTTTTGTGTATTTATCACACACAACTTCACTCTCTGGCATCCCTTCAGCTCTAATATTTTCAATCTGGTAAAGTGCCAGGAGACCCATCCATTCTCTTATCCCCGGCTCCCTTTCTCCTGCTCTATGAAGGTCTAATGCTCTGGGCCGGCCACGCTGTGATCATTTGGAACCTGAACCCTTGACTGTGCCAAGAATGCCCTGTTCCCCTCGTTGGAGCTGGAATTGCTGTTTCCTGGATGCCACCATTTTCCTTTATTAGATTCCTCCCGTGTTGTGTGGGAGCACGCCCTCAAGTGACTCGCCAGAAAGAGTAGGTTTCTCAGGGATTTCTGTATCCGAATACGCCCTTACCTGCCTCGCACGCTTGCTTGTTCAGAGCGGTGTACCGTTTGAGTCGGGTCGTAAATCCCGCCCAGTATTTTGCCCCACTGACATCTGGCTTCCAGGCTTGCTGCTGAGAGGTCTGATTGTGGATACTTGGCTCATGCTGGTTTTCTCCTCCCTTAGAGGATTTACGGATTTTTCTCTTTATTCCTGGCTACTGCTCTATTGAACATCATCTGGACTTTAGTTCAAGGGTTTGTTTGTTTTCCCTCTGTGCCCCTGCTTCCTTAAAGGTAATCTCTTAACAATTGCCTTTACATTTCTCAGCCATGCTCTCAACAATTAAAATATGTCCTTAGGTTTTTGTTTGTCATTCTTTCTGAACCCTGTTATCTTGTGCCTTCTGTATTATTTCTGTTGTCATTTTAGCTGGAACATTAGTCCCTTCAGAGATATTTAACTCTTGGTAGATTTTCTAAATCAGAGTCTGCAAATGTCTTTCTCTTGTCTTCGTGGTTGTATCAACTTTTAACTTGGTGTCACGTTCTAGGTTTCAAATAATTTCCCTAGTAAAATTTAAAGGCATTATTTCATCTTCATCTATCAGAGCTTGTCAACCACAGATTTCACAGCCGTCTGATCAGTGAACCTTTGTAAGTAAGCTGGTTGCTTCCTAAGTCTATGTTTTCTTTTTCTTTTTTGATCCAGATGATCAGAAACCTTACTAAGTTGTGTCTGTGTGTGATGGAGCAACATGCTGGCCGATGGGAAGATCCGAGCCCTTATTCTTACAGTGAGCCTCCTAGTATGGCTTTGCTCATATCCTCCTCTGTCCGACACCCACTGAAGGTTGGGCATCTCTTACCCACATGTATGAACCTTCCTCTACCACTGTTGGTCCTTCCTTCTGCACTGCCTTCTGTTCAGACCACCCCCCCGCATCCCCACCTCCAGCCTCCCGTTCCCAACATGTCCTTTTTCAAGCTCTTCCTGCTGTAGAGACTTCTACTGAGGTTTTTGTTTGTATAATCCTATTTGTAATTCATAAGGTATTTGCTAAGTTATTTTTCATATCAGTCCCTCTATTTGTATGCATGGAATATCCTCTCCAGTCCCTCTGAATGTCTTAATTGTCGGTGTTTTGTTTTACTTATTCCATGACTCAAAACAGCTCCCATTCCTTAAAGAGATATGTCTGCTTTTGTGTCGAGCTGAGCACCTTTCTTCGCGTTGCTGGTCCGTTCCTCGGGGGGGAGGGCTCTCCGGACTGGACGTGGACTGAGGGTCCGCGTGTGGCGGGCACGTCTCCAGCCAGCAGGAGTCAGTTCTTCTTACAGAGGACGCAGGGGCTCTGGCCTGAGAGGAGCAGGAGGGGAGGTGGGGAGTGTGTGGGGAAGCATCCCTGGGGCCTGTGAACCCTCAAGGAAGCCCACCCCCCCATGGCTGCGGCTCTGCCTGGGCGCACCTCACTTCTCTGGCCGTGGGGTCTTCCCGGCCAGAACCCACACTTTGAAACCACCTGTGGCGTTTGCCTAACAACGCTCCAGGCCCGCAGGCTTAAGAGCAGGCGCGCCTTCACCCTGTTCCCACCCTTGGACCCACCAGCCACATCTCAGCAGCATCAGGGGACCTCCCCACCCCTGCCTAAGTTCTCACAGCCTCTGATTCAGGCTCTTCCGAGTCCTGCTGGGAAAACTCACCTTTCAGATGTTCTGTCTTTTGCCGGCATGGTAACCCTGGTCCCTGAGGGTGTCATCCTCAGTCAGGTTCCATTTGCTGGGTGTCTCCCAGCGATTCCTTACGGCCCAGGTCTGCTCGTGGAAACCCTTTTCAACTCAGTTCTTTTCAATTTGTCATTTCAATGGGGTTTGAAGAAGCCTGAAAAGTGAACACATGCTTATTTAGCTGTCTCGACAAAAGCTCTTCTTTTATTTTTCTCCACATCAGCTTGTCTCAGGGCCTTGAAAACATGGGGACATCCCCCTGTCTCCAGCCAGCTGTCGTGTGGGCCCAAAGTGAGCCACTGGTATGGCTCAAACAGTCTTTAAGTTAACCACCCGCCTCACAACTCACTCTGTGTCTTATGGCTCTGGGCTTATGTTTTTATTCAGACCTGTTGGGGCAGTTGGTCATGTTTCCCCTTTGTTGTGCTGTGGTCATCCTGAAGTAGGGTGACCCGCAACCCACCATGAATCCTTGTAAGAAGAGAGGGCTTTGGGAATAGATGTATGAGAATATTCATTGGAAGGAGTGATTCTAAAGCTGAAGCTCCAATACTTTGGCCAGCTGATGCAAAGAACTGACTCATTGGAAGAAAGACCCAGGTAATGTAAAGATTGAGGGCAGGAGGAGAAGGGGATGACAGAGGATGAGATGGTTGGATGGTATCACCAACTCAATGGACATGGGCTTGAGCAAACTTAGGGAGACAGTGCAGGACAGGGAAGCTCAGCGTGCTGTGGTCCATGGGTTTGTAAAGAGTCGGACGTGACTGAGCCACTGAATGCCAGCCGTGCAGGAGCAGACGGTCAAACGCAAAGAGGTGGAGACTGGAGGGATGCATCCAAACACCAAGGGACTTGGTGCTTAACCCAGTACAGGCTTAGTTTCCCCTCTCAGCTCAGTCCACGGTTTGAGGGGTGGGGAGGGGTATATGTCTAGCTGGAGGAGAGCAAGCCCCTGCCCCTTGGAATCCCCTGGGGGCTTAGGCTCCTTCCTTTGGGTGGCACAGTCATAATCATGGGCCCCACTCCCTCTTCTGTTCAGCTGGCAGACAGGAGAAGGAAGGGGGAGAGGATCCTTTAGCAGCTTTTTAGGAGCCAGGCTTGGAACTGGGGGCTAGCAATTTATTTCCTTCTCGGGTAAAAACACACACGTGTGTAAGTCCACGGGTGGTTTGGGGGCTGCCCAGGCGGTGCAGGTGGTAAAGAATCCACCTCTCAGTGCAGGAGACATGAGAGATGTGGGTTCAGTCCCTGGGTCAGGAAGATCCCCTGGAGGAGGACATGGCAACCCACCCCATTATTGCCTGGAGAATCCCATGGAGAGAGGAGCCTGGTGGACCACAGGCCATGGGATTGCAGAGTCAGGCACGAGTGAAGCGACTAAGTACACACACATGAGCAGCTTGCTGGCTTTGATATACTGCGAGTCATCTTTCTGATCTTTCTACTCAGTGTTCCTGACGACCAGCTTCCATCTTCAGGTTACCTCATGGTGAAATGTGGCTGCCAGAATTCTAGCCATCATATCTGTGTGGCCAGCCACAGAAAGGAGCAGAAGCAGGACACCCAAAGGGCTGTACCTTTGGCTGAGTTGGCTTCCTACAATCATCTTTCTAGAAGTTTTACTCAATGTATCTACTTACATCTCATTGGGCTTATTTGTAGAGCTGCCCCCAGTTCCAAAGATATCAGAAATGTCATGCTTACTGTAAGTGGCTTCGTGTCTTGCTAAAATTAGGAGCTGTTTGAAAGAGGAGAATAAACACCAGGAGACACCAGCAGCAAGAACTTCAGCAACAAAACAAGTTTCACTTTCACGGGAAGTCGAATAAGCTGTTTTTCTGGATATCAACTTAATCTGACTTAACTTCCTTCTCCCTTGGCAAACTTTCTTAACTTTTAAATGATTTAACCATTATCAGTCAGTACATCAATGAAAGTAGCTCATAGAATAATTTTTGAATAAGTTGGAAGGGGCAGAATGTTCTTGGCGAATGCATACAGCCCTGTACATTTGCAAAATCTTCTTTCCCAGGGAAGGGATGTAGAATATTCTAGAATCAGTGACTACGGAACTTATATCAAAGCCTAAGTTATAAAAAAAAAGTATTCCTTGAATTGTTATTAAATAAAATCAATTAATTATAGACAATACAAAACACTGGGGGTCCAAACTGAAATTAGTTTTCCTCCTTTTAAACTTGCTCTGCGTAACCTAAAAGTTTTAGAAGTTGTGGTTTTTTTAATTAGTTTTTAAATGTGAAATTAATATTCTGTCTAGGTAAAATTAGGAGAGGAGAATATAAAGGAAAAAGTGAAATCCCCACCTCTTGCTTGGCCCTCCTTGTCCCACTTGACCATGACTAACCATTTCTTGGACACCCTGACAAGTGAACACATGTGTGTGTGTGTGTGTGTGTGTGTGCACGCATGTGCGTGTATTACCTTTTCTCTAAATGTAGAAATACAGCCATTACTGTGCAGCTTGCCCTTCTGGTCTGTGAGTCACCTTGGCTGTCCCTCAGGACAGTCCACACAGATCCATTCAGACAGTCCCCAGGTCCCCGTACTGGGGGTGGGGGGTTAAACAGTCCCCACGGGAGACACCTGTTTCTGATATCTCCCTGTCACACATAGGGCTGCCGTGACCGGCCACAGTCCCACCTGGACTGGTTTGTGTGAACTTCTCTGTACGCTGAGTTCTCAGTGGTGAAAGTGTTGGGTCCAATGTTATGCACATTTTTGATTTTATAAATGATGGTAAAGTTCTCTCCGAAAGGTTGTTCGGCCATAGACTATTATATTCTGCCACCGTGCATGAGAGTTTATCCTTCATTCTTATTGATGTTGCATACGGCTAATTTTTAACCTTCTCAATCTGATAGGTAAAAAAATTTTGCCTGAGAGACTGTAGTTGACCATCTTTAGGAAGAGAGACAAAGGACATGAATGATAACTTCTCAGAAAAAGTAAATGCAAATAGCCATGCACTCAAAATCCTAAGATCAAACGGACGTGCCCTTCCACCCGGGGGGGTTTCTCTCTGCAGGAGACACACAGCTAAGCACTGACTTCTCCAAGACAGCAGAACTTTCTGAGCTCCTTTTGTCCTGAGTTTGAAAGTTACCACTTATTTTGAACAACAACAAAAAGCACACATCGCACAGTGCAAACATATTTCATAAATGTTTTTTAACTTGGAAAAAAGATCGGGCTTAGGTATTGCATATTTCAAATTATCGAGTAGCTTGATTTATGTATATCCAGGCTAGAGAAAATTGCCAGGAAGCACATCACCGCCAGACACTAAACTGAAACTAATGAAAGAGGAACAGAAGCCTCAGGTTCCTGAAGAAAAAGTCAAGGAGCAGTTTACATAAATTTGTTGGTGATCGCTCCCAAATTAATTATTAAGGGGAACTCGAAGGTGATCAAAAATGTCTTAATTTTTTGAGGTTCCTGTAATGAGAATAAAATATGCTCTGTGCAAATCAAAATCAACAGGAAGTATTTATGGCTGTGCTCAGACAGGTGGAGGAGAGACGAAGGGAGAAGGCATGAACTGGGGACCAGCACGTGATGTGGTGTGGACCTCAACTCCGCACCCCCGCCAGCCACAGCGGACAGTGAGAGAGCTGCGGAGGGGCTGGGGAATTGTTTTGAGTGGGTTCCCCAGACGGAAGCCCCAGAGCATCTGTGAGCAGTGAGTGTATTAGGAGGGGCCCCCGGACCCCCACTTGTGTCGGGGAGGGAGGCCGAACCCCCAGAACTCCGAGAACTGGGGCGGTCCCTCAGAGCTGGCACTACCCGGGCTGGGAGAGGGGCCTGGGTACTCCGTGTCATCTGCCCACAGGGCGCAGGTCACCTCAGGAAGTGGACTCGCTTGGGGGAAGCCGGAAGCCTTCTCTCAGCTCAGGAAGGAGGTCTTCCCACCCCGAGGGGTCCAGGCGTGGCCGCACATCCCCCAGGGATCCCGTCCGCTGGGAGAAGAGGGGAGGCAGGAAGCAGACCCGGGCCCTGGAACGTTCCTTCCCAGGCCCGGGAATGACTTCAGAGAGAAGTGTGTTCCATCGTTGACCTTATCCTCTGGGGTTGCAGAGCTCCGTTTTATAAACCAGTGTTATAACCATCCTTTTCTCTGAAGGGACGAGCAGTACCCAGCCTGTGGTCAGGGTCTTCTGTGCCCAGTCGCGTCTCATCTTGACCCTCTGTGATGTGTGCACGCAGGTGCCAGCTTGCTACCCCGTCGTCAGCCATGAGGGACCATCTCCGCAGCCCTCCGGGGGTCCTTGTGGACGCTCCTGCCTTCCCTGACCCTGTTTGCCCGTGGGCATCCTTCACTGAAGCTCCGCTGGCCTGCCCTATGTTCAGAACCATTCCAGGGGCTCACAGCTGCGAGGGGTCACACAGATCAGCGGGCTCTCCTTCCCTGCTGAGCAGGCGGGAGATGGAGCCTAGGCTGTCACACCTCCTGAGGTCCTGCCTGCCGAGGGGCGGCTTTCTCGGGGACGTCTGTCCTTCGGTCCTTCGCTGCCCATCTGGGCGTCCTCGCCCCAGCCCCCGTCTCTCCACGTGCACACCGCATCCTAGATTGTCCATTCAATGCCGTCCCCCGGTCACTCCTGCACCCAGAAGAACCCCACGGCCCGCACGCTCTCTCAGGCCGCCTGCCCGATCGGTCACCCGCCTGTGAAGTACCCCAGAGGTCAGACCCCTCAGGATGCAGGGCCAAATCTGACCACCGGGGGTTCTCACCTCGTGGCGGGCCTTGACTCATCACATGGGGCGAAGCAGAACCTCAGAGAAGGAGCTTCTTCTCAAAGCCTGCGCTGGTGACATCCCCGCCCTCATGGGACAGCATCCTCAGGGGGCAGGGGCCCCCGGGTGGGGCAGCTGTTTTGCTCATGAAGCAGATAAGGGGGCGCTGCTTCAGCAGGTCAGAGGCCAGGCCCCGGGGGCCAGCTCTGTGCCAGGAACCAGGCCCAGCTCTGTAGCTGACGTGTTCTCTCCTGGACTGGGGCGAGGATTCCAGCTTCTCTCCCTCCCAGAGTAGGTAGAGTGTGAACTGGACTGGCTGGCTGGTGTCCTTAACACTCTCTGCATGTTTTGGAAGGTCCCTGACTTCCGGTTGGCAGATACACTCCCTCTAACAGGAGCGGCACAGGGATGCCCCCGCCCCGCCCCCAGGCCTGGTGTAGACCCGTCGTCCCTGAATAGACGGCTAAATGCTGGTTTCCTTTCACAGAACGGTCGGGGCTGCGGCAGAAATGCGCACAGCAGCCCATGCATATCAATCACTCCTATTATGAGCGCTCGGCAAGGGTGTCTTGACGAAATCAACAAAGCGTGTTCCTCCTCTCAGGGACCAGCCCTTGGAAACCGTGGCAAGCTGCAAATGTATTTCTTAGTTCAATAAGCACAGAATAGCTTTGTTATGGTAGTTTTAATTTCCGTTTTTTCAACTTGTTATTATACGCCTCTTTTGTGGATAAAAATGACAGTCTCGCGGGAGGCCCGCATTTCCCCCGGCCCGCTTGCTGTCTGCACGTGCGCTGCGGTTCTCGCGAGAAGCCGGTCCTCTGTCTCTTTTGATGGTTTTCAAGGTCTCTGGTGACCACTCTCCTGGGCACCTCGGTTTCGGTCCCTGCGCTGATCTCAGCGGCCAGAATCTCATACCCCCCTCGCTTGCTCACTCAGCTCCAGAGCCTCGACTCTGGAGTCACTGAGCTGGGGGCCCTCCAGTCGTGGGAGTGTGGACTCTTCTCTGGCCCCGTGCGGTTGTTTTCCACGGCAGTGAAGTGGACGACCACCTGCCGCGCCCCTGAGAGCAGCACACTCGTTTGAGCTCACGTTTTCCGCAGGTCCGGAGTTTGGGCTCAGCTCGGCTGGATGCTGCCCTGAAGGCTTCACTCAAGGGTCTGGGCCAGGGTGGGGGTCTCACCTGAGGCGTGGGCTCTTGCCGAGCTCACGTGATCGGTGGCAGAATTCATGCTCTTGCAGCCACGGGACTCGGGCATCCTGCTTCTCTAGGGTCAGTCGGAGGATCCCTGGCTGCCAGCCTCCCGTCAGGGACAGCCTTGCCCATCGGGTTAGGCCAGACCCACCAGGGCCATTTCTCTCTGGATGGACTCACGGTCAGCTACACCGGGACCTTCATTATATCTGCCCAGTCCCTCCTCCCTTGCCAGAGAGCAGATCCTAATCCCAGAGGGACAGCGCTGTGGCCACAGGCCTCCCACGGTGGAGTGTGGACCCTCCTGGTGTGTGCACCGGCAGCGGTCGGGAGCAGCCTCAGGGCTCTCTGGTGCAGACTGGGGCTCGGACTCACCTCTGTGCGCCCCGGGGCACCCAGTCAGTGTTGCTGGTTACCCGCCTGCTTCTCTGCGCCTTCATTTCTACCCTAGAGATGCAGAGGTCAGGACTTGGTACGGGGCTGTTACTAGTGACCGTGTTGTAGAAGGTCCTGGAATTCCATCAGCGCCTCCTCATCAGCCTCCTGACTCACCCGTCCCCGCGTTCCCAGAATCACACCTGTTCTCTGGGGCCGGACCCATCAGACACTCTCTGTGACCCACTCGATGTCCTCTAGACAGAGCACGGGGTTTGGGCCATATCACCTCGCACAGACGTGGGCTCTCAGCGGTGGGGAGCGGTGGTGCCAGGCCCATGGGGGTGTAGGCCGTGGCCCCTAAATCTCCAGGGGGCATCACGGGAGCTGCTCGGCTCCTTCCCTGCCTCACCGCTGGCTACGCAGGAGTCCTGCGCAGTTCAGCCGTGGGGGAGTGTAGGGGTGTGTGTGTGGGGGGGGCGGTGTGTGTGTGTGTGCGTGGGGGGAGGGATGTGTGCGGGTGTGTCGGGGTATGTGTGGGGGCTGTGGAGGGGCATGTGCACCGAAGGCTGCAGGGGGGAGGGATGCGTGTGTGTGTGTGTGCATGCAGGCTGTGTGTGTGTGTGTGTAAGGACAGTGAGTGGGGGGGTGTGTACCACAAGTTGCAGGTATGTGTGTGTATGGGGTGGGTGTGTGTGTGGAGGAGGGTGTTTGTGTATGGGATATGTGTATGTCTAGGGGTGTGTGTGTGTGTAGACGGGTGTGTGTGTATGTGTGTGTGTGAAGGAATGTGTACGTGTGGTTGTGTGTGTAGGGGTGTGTGTGTGTGAAGGAGTGTTTGTGTCTGTGGGGAGTGTGTATGGGTGCATGTGTCTGTGAGTGTGTATAGGTGTGTGTAGATATGTGTAGGTGTGTGTGAGTAGGTGTGTGTGACTGTGTGTGTGTAGGTGTGTGTGTGTAGGGGTGTGTAGGTGTGTGTGTAGGTGTGCATGTGTGTAGGTGTGTGTGAGTGTGTATAGGTGTGTGTGTAGGGGTGTGTGTAGGAGTGTGTGTGTAGGTGTGTGTGTGTATAGGTGCGTGTGTGTAGGGGTGTGTTGGGGATGTGTGTGTGTGTAGGGGGTGGGTGTAGGGGTGTGTGTGTGTATAGGTGTGTGTAGATATGTGTAGGTGTGTGTGAGTAGGTGTGTGTGACTGTGTGTGTGTAGGTGTGTGTGTGTAGGGGTGTGTAGGTGTGTGTGTGTAGGTGTGCATGTGTGTAGGTGTGTGTGAGTGTGTATAGGTGTGTGTGTAGGGGTGTGTGTAGGAGTGTGTGTGTAGGTGTGTGTGAGTGTGTATAGGTGCGTGTGTGTAGGGGTGTGTTGGGGATGTGTGTGTGTGTAGGGGGTGGGTGTAGGGGTGTGTGTGTATAGGTGTGTGTAGATATGTGTAGGTGTGTGTGAGTAGGTGTGTGTAGGGGTGTGTGTGTGTAGGTGTGCGTGTGTGTAGGTGTGTGTGAGTGTGTATAGGTGTGTGTAGGGGTGTGTGTAGGAGTGTGTGTGTAGGTGTGTGTGAGTGTGTATAGGTGCGTGTGTGTAGGGGTACGTTGGGGATGTGTGTGTGTGTAGGGGGTGGGTGTAGGGGTGTGTGTGTGTATAGGTGTGTGTAGATATGTGTAGGTGTGTGTGAGTAGGTGTGTGTGTGTAGGTGTGTAGGTGTGCGTGTGTGTAGGTATGTGTGAGTGTGTATAGGTGTGTGTGTAGGGGTGTGTGTGTAGGTGTGTGTGAGTGTGTATAGGTGTGTGTGTGTAGGGGTGTGTTGGGGGTGTGTGTGTGTGTAGGGGGTGGGTGTAGGGGTGTGTGTGAGTAGGTGTGTGTGTGGGGGGGGTTTATGTGTAGGGGTGTGTGTGTCTGTGAGTAGGTGTGTGTGAGTGTGTGTGTAGGGGGTGTGTGTGTAGGGGTGTGTGTGTATATGAGTACTTGTGTAGGTGTGTGTGTGTAGGAGTGTGTGTATAGGTGTGTGTGTGTAAGTGTGTGTGTATGAGTATTTGTGTAGGGGTGTGTGTTTGTAGGTGTGTGTGGGTATAGATGTGTGTGTAGGTGTGTGTGTGTGTGTGTGTGAGTAGGTGTGTGTGTGAGTAGGTGTCTGTGTGTGTAGGGGTGTGTGTTTGGAGGGGTGTGTGTGTGTGAGTAGGTGTCTGTGTGTGTAGCGGGTGCGTGTGTAGGTATGTGTATATGAGTACTTGTGTAGGTGTGTGTGTTTGTAGGTGTGTGTGGGTATAGATGTGTGTGTAGGTGCGTGTGCTTGTAGGGCTGTGAGTGTGTGTGATGTGCGCACCGCCGACTGCAGGGAGGGCCTGCCAGCTGCGGGTCTTCTTGCCCCCGGGCTCACTCAGCCCCCTCGCCGGGCGGGGAGAGGCACGTGCTCGGAGCCCCGCTCATCCCCCAGGCTGGCTTTCGCAGCCCTAGGAGCGCCGCGGGCCGTGTCTGGTTCCAGAGGCCCCCGGGAGGGCTCGGCTGGTGACGTTTTGATCTTCGGGAAGTGAGCGGGTGGTCAGCACACGCGGATGTGGATGTGTCTTCTTGGGCCGCAGGCGCTGGGTGGCCGTGCGCCCGCGTCTTGCATAGGATTGTGCGCGTGCCTGGGCCCGGAGGAGCAGTGTCACACGTCCCCGAGCGAAAGCAGAAGCTCCAGTTGCCATGGCAATAGCCAATCGAGGGAGCTGTGACCTAAATCGTGAGTGAGGAGAACAGTCCCTTGTCGGTGTCTGCTCCGCGGCGCGGCCGGGCGGCGCGCATCACCTGGAATGAACTCGTTCACCTCCGCGGGAGGGACGCCGGCGCCTCTCGCTGCGGAAGCTCTGGAACGGACGCAGGGAAGGGACGTGGGGAACGCACGTGGTGCCGCCAGAATCCAGGGGCTGGCCAGGGTGGCGCTCCCCGGGCCCCACGCCGACCTGCGCTTCATGACATTTGGGGGTGAGGACCAGCCTCTCCCTGAACGGAGGCTGCTCCACGTGGCCCCAGTGGACGGTCGCCTGGAAGCCGGTGTCCACCCTCTTCAATGTGTCCACTAGTGACATGCTCACGTGTGCAAACACACGGAGCAGAGCAGCGCTCGGGGGCAGGACTGGTGCCAAGCAGCCCCTTGGAGCCTGCGTCGGGAGGGTGAGGTGCCCGCGACGCGACCTGAGCTGAGGCAAGGGGCAGCAGAAGGCCGGGCGGACCGCGCAGCCTCCGTGCGGTCTCCCCGCGCCCAGGCGGAGCCCAGGTGGTAGCCGCACCTGGCAGTTCACTGGAACCACGTCCCGTCGTCTGGGGGCACCTGGACTTCTGCACGGTGGGCTGCGGCCACAGTGGCTTCCCGTGCCGGCCAGTGTCCCAGGTACCCCTCCAAGCCCCCGGCACCCCGTGGGAAGGGCTGAGTGTGGGTTAGTAAGGACCCTGTGCTCCTGGGGACTCAGATGAGGCTTGGTGGCTGCGGGGCTGACGCCCACCACGGCGCCCTGGGACCAGGGCTCTGGCCTGGGGTCTGCTTCCAGGACACATCGCCCGCCTCACCCCCACCAGGGTTTGCTGAAAAAGCAGGATGGCCCCCTCACTGATTTTCTCCTTGGCGCCCCAAGCCAAGCACAAGTTTCTGTCTTGTCTTATCTCTGACCTGGTGATTTGAAGCAGCATGGCTCTCCCCAGTCCGGCACCCACGCCGCCCCCCACCCTCCTTTGAGTGTTCCCATCAGGGTCCCCCTGGAGGGCGGCTTGGAGCACCAGGCTGGGCCTTTCCCCTTTCCAGGCCTTGGAGCCGCCTGCCATGCAGGTGTGGCCCCCAGTTCCTCCCGGCCTGCCCCAGGTTCACCCCTGGGTCCCACCCCCTCCAACACCTGTGGGTGAGCATGGCTTAATCTCTCACTCCTGGAAAGGAAATGCCATTTTCTCGTGGACTCTGAAACACTCAGAGTTAAAAAAAATAAATCTCTCCCACCAAGGGGTCAGGCGCCGTTGAGCAGCAGGAAGGTGGGGAATGGATTTGAGGAAGGGGCGCCTGGACCCCGCATTGGTCTCCTGCATGGGTTCCTCTCCTCGGTGATGCTTCCGAGGGTCCCCGGCTGGTTCTCTTGCCATCACACCTGGGCAGATGGGCTCAGGGGGGCTCAGCTGTTCCAGCCGGTGCCCACACCCTGCCCCCGCCCCAGAGTGACCTGGTGGCTGGTCTGCCCATGAAGCTGGGAAGGGACCTCTGTGACAGGAGTCTGCGTGTGGGCCATCTTGGGAGGACCATCTCCTCCCAAGCCTCAGGCTGTGATTCTTCCTTCTGGATGCCTGTCTCCTTTTTTTGTATTTCAACTTTAGGATGTTGTAAATGTAAGTGAGGCTTTGCTGGTGGCTCAGATGGTAAAGAACCCACCTGCCGATGCAGGAGACGCGGGCTCCATCTCTGGGTTGGGAACATCCCCTGGAGCACAAAATGTCATCCCACTCCAGTATTCGTACCTGGAACATTCCATGGATAGAGGAGCCTGGCCGGCTACCGTCCACGGGGTCATGTCCAGTTGGACACGACTTAGCGACTAAACAGCAGTGACAACAAAATATAAGCAAACATGATGACAGTTCAATTTGGTGCATAGAGGTTCTCAAAGTGAACGTTTGGCGGGGGGCGGGGGGGGGCGGGGGCACCCAAGGCGAGCACCTTGCTGGCCTAGAGGCTCTGGTCGGGGGCCTGGGTAGAGCGGGAGGAGGCCTCTGGGTGCCGCGCCCCCTCCCCAGAGTGCAGCTCTTTCTCTCTTGTCCTGGGGGGTGCCTTGGCCTGTCCACTGGCGGGCTTCCGCGCGGAGGGACAGACTGCAGCTCTGAGGGCATGCTGGCCACGTCGCCACCCGCTGTACCCTCCGAGAGGGCCCTGCAGGGCGAGTCTTTGTGTTGCCAGCTCTCTGTGTCCTCCTCACTCATCTGCGAACGCGGGGTGACCACAGCTGTGCGCCCTGTCGTGGACTGTCGTGGGGATTGAACGCTTTTGCATTTGTAAAGCGCGCTATGTGTGTGTGCGTGCCTGCTAAGTTGATTTAGTCATGTCTGACTCTTTGCGACCCTATGGACTATGGCAGGCCGATGCTAATGCTAATGGCTAATGCTAGTGTTACTGCTAGTGCATACCAGTGCTCATACTAGTTTTGTTGTTCAGTTTCAACATATTAATATAGTTTCAGCATAGGTATTAGTGTGAGCGTTAGTTACTGGCATCACTTCCGGTGTAGCATCAGGGTCAGGGTCAGGACGGGTACCAGGTGAGCCTCAGCCGGAGCGTCTCTGTGAGTATCGGGGTCAGTATCAGCATGACCGAGTGCACAGTGGTGTCAGCATCGGTGTCAGTGTCGGCACCAGCGTTGCCCTAGTCCGGTGTCAGCGTCTCCAGCAGGACCAGTATCAGTGTGGACATTAGAATGCCAGACTTGTTGAGTGGGGAGCCTGCCTCAGATGTCAGGACTGGGGGAAACACGCTTGAGTTCATTGTGTACGGATGGGCGAGTCATTCAGAGGGCTGGCAGGGTGGATAGGGGCCAGAATCCCATTTCCTGAGGCCCCTGCCTGCTGGGCTGCCTGCCCCTGTCTGACGTTCTGCCCAGTTCTCTGTGCCTCCTGCCCAGAACTCCCTGAAGGCCTTCCAGTCTCCCGTGGGACCGGGGTCGTCACACCCGCTGTGCCTCCAAGGCGCAAACCCACGTGTTTTCTCCCTTGTCCTCTCGCAGACCCCGGCCCTGGGGGTGGTAGGTGCACCTTCGCCAGCTCCCTCCCCCGCGCCTGGCAGGCTGAGTCCACTCCTGGTGCCAGGCCCTCTGGCTCCCCGCATGCGATGGTCTGGACCCTCAGCCGCCCCTGCGTGGCGGGAACCTAGGGCCGCGGCCCCTGCCCGCCAGGCTCGGGTCCACCCGGAGGGTCTCCGGGCCCTTCCCACCCTCTCCTTCCCCATCTGCCGCTCCCAGAGCGTCCCTTTGTCGTCTGCATTCTGCCGCAGTCTGTAATCAGCGCGGGCTTCAGCATCTCTCATTACCAGCTCTTGAAGGGATTCTTCAGACTCAGCAAGAACCGCCGCCTGGGCCCCGGCCAGCACCTGCTTCCTGGGGCTCAGGCAGGGCGCGTCTGCGTTCGCCCGTGGCCCTGGGGCTGCCTGGCTCTGCCTCACCTGAGCCACCTGTCTGGGCTTCGGGCGTCGTGGATGATCGGAGCTCTGTCGCCCGGTCCTGCTGCGTGTGGCCACCACAGTCAGGGACGAGGGACCTGGGGATGTGTCCTTGTGAAACCCTGCCTTCCCCAGAAAGGACAGATCACGTCTCATTTGAAAACTCCTGTAAGAAATACGCGCGCTGTGTCTGCCTCTGGGCAGTGGTGCACGCTTATGCATGTTTCCAGGTAAGGGGAAACATGCAGAATTGCAAGACCTGGAGGCAAGACGCGAAAATGTGTGAAAGCTCTTATCCAGGTCAGAGCGGGAGACTGAATTTGGAAGGCGCTGCTAGCCAAGATGGAATGAGGCTGTGGCATTTGCCCATGTTCCCCTTTTCTGGAGGCCGAGGTCACCCCAGCTGCTCAGCAAAGGAGAGGTTGCTGGGGACCCTTCCCTGGGGCTGGCGAGCGGTGGCCTTCCCCCTGCCTGCTTCCCAGCGTCATCAAATAACCTCCTATTCAGTTGCCCCAGGACTGTCCCCGCACACAGAAAGGGGAAGGGACAGAGTGCCACGGAATTCAGTAAAAGCAGTTCTGAAGGGGAGAAGGAAAGGGGGAGGGGGCAGCACTCTCTGGTTTGGAGTTAACAGAGAGACGCCAGGGAAACACCCAGAACAGACAGGGTCCAGTGGCCCGCCCCACCCGCCGTGGGCCCAGCAGCTGCGTCTCCTGAGCTGATGCTTCAAGAACCTTCCAGCCCCATCCAGCACCTCCTGAGTCCACAGCTGCCTGTCCGTCCACCTGTGATGACGCACGGAACACACGAATGACACCGAGCCGCCTTCTAGTTTCATTCTTGCTCACCAGGAGCATCTATGGTCCATGAAGAAGCTTCAGTTTACCAGTGTTCGTACTGGTTCACAGCTAACCTTGGAACAACCAGAGAAGGACTTACAGGAGCTTTGTCAGGGGCCTCCTTTTCTGTCATCTCCTGCCTTGTCTGAGCGGTCCAGAGACCTCCAAGCGAAACCACGGTGACTGCGCCCCATCACACAGGACTCTGTGCAGTTTCAGAGGCAGATGTCTGGAAAGCAAAGACGCAGAGACGTCGTCAGTGGCCCCAGAGGCGGGCGTCAGTGAGCGTTGTCTCAGCAGAAAGAAAATTCATTTGGCTTGAGAGGCAGATGTTGGAATAGCCAAGGGGGAGAAGTTATGGAAAACACAGCCTCCCCCTGTCCCCCCACGGAGGTAGGACTCTGCTCAAGGCACGGTGTCACTCAGAGACCTGCCCTAAATTTACAGCAAATGTAGGACAGGAAAGGGTAGCCGTGAAGCCCAGCCGTCTGCTACTCCTCCAGGGTGGCTGCGAGCTGCTTTGGTCAACACTGGGCTAGAACACGCACGTGGTGGTCGCTTAGTGTGGGGCGATCAACCCCGGCTTCCAAGCCACTTGCCTGGAGCCGGTCCCCGGTGGGTCAGGCTCTGTGTCACAGAGGCCTGATCAGGATACGGTTGTCCAGCATCTCTGACCAGACCCTCAACCAGAATGCCAAACCTCCTGCCACCAGAAATTCTGACGGATTCCCTTTTCAAAAATAGCTTGATTTATCTTTTGAGGGTCTTTAAAGTAGCATAGGCAAATGTACAAATTTTTAAGTTATGAGAAGTATAGAGAAAAAAACCTCCTCTTCCACTCCTGATCCTTGTCACTGGTCCCCTCCATGGAGCTGTGTGGTCAGACACGTCCACGTGTAGGGACAGTTGGGTGTGCACATGCACACACTCACACGGACACTCTGCACACACATATATATGTACTTCTGTTTTCAGATATACATATGTATTTATCTTCTTTTTCAGGTTCTTTTATGGGTTATTACAGAATACTGACTAGAATTCCCTGTGTTGTATTATCGTCTTTATTGATTGTGTGTGTGTGCGTGCGTGTGTGTTCTCAGTCGCTCAGTCGTGTCTGACTCTCTGTGACCCCATGGACTGTAGCCTGCCAGGCCCCTCTGTCCATGGGACTCTCCAGACAAGAGTACTGAAGTGCGTTGCCATTTTCTTCTGCAGGGAATCTTCAGACCCAGGGATCAAAACTTTTTCTCTTGTGTCTCCTGCCTTGGCAGGAGGATTCTTTTCCACTGCCCTACCTGGGAAGGCTTTGTTGACTATCTATTTTATATAAAGTAGTGTGTATCTGTTAATCCAAAACTCCTAAATTATCCCTTCCCCATTTTCCCTTTAACCCTAAGTATGTTTTCTATGTCTGTTAAGTCTGGTTTTATGTTGTAGGTAAGTTCGTTTGTGTCTCTTTTTTAGATTCCACATATAAGTGATAGTGTATTTGTCTCTGACTTACTTCACTCAGTGTGGTAATCCCTGTGTTGACTGATGTCACTGCAAATGGACTTACTTCATTCTTTTTCATGGCTGAGTCATATTCCATTGTATGTATGTACCACATCCCTGTCCATTCATCCGTTGATGGACATTTGGGTTGCCTCCATGTCCTGGCTATGTACACAGTGCTGCAGTGAATATTGGGACACATGTATCTTTTCAGATTAGAGTTTTATCTGGATATATGCCTAGGAGTGGAATTGCTGGATGATATGGTAGTTCTGTTTTTAGTTTTTTTAAGGAACCTCTATACTGTTTTCCGCAGTAGCTGTATTTATATTCATACTTCTCTACCAACATGTCCTGCAGATTTTCTGAGATGGTAGCATCAACGATTAATTAACAGTTACACTGGAACTTTGTTTCATGTACGGCATCTAAAGTTGTCTCATTTTTCTAAACATCCACCCGGTATTTCACGCACAGCTATACCATTTTCTGAACCTGTATCCTATGCTCTTCTCAATCTTCTGCATTTAAAATTGATGCTGAATTGAGGACATTGTATTGTATGAGGATATTGCATTGTATGAGGATATTGTATATATACCTTTCTCGTGTGAAGAATAACTTCCTAGAAGTGGAATTGCCAGGTGAAATGTGTAAGAGAATTTAATTTTTATAGGCATTACCATGGTTTCTCCCCTGGATTCTTTGTTTATTTCTTCTGTGACTATGATGGTGGTCACAGAAGAACCCACTGCCCCCCACCACCTACCACCTGAATGTGATCAGGTGTTTGGATCTTTGCCCAACTGACAGGAGTTTAAAATTATATCATTATATTCTTGGTTCACATTTCCCTTCCTTTGAGTGATACCAGGTTTTTTGTTCCATGCACAAGAGCTATTTGGATTTCTTTTCCTACATGTTTATAAAAATGGGCCATTTTTTCTATTGTGTTATTAGCTTTTATTGCTTTTTTCCTTTTGAAAAAGCTTTGAAGATCAAAAATTATCTCTTTTTCTATGATATCTTCCACAAAAACTTGTTTTCCTAGTTTGTCTTTTGACTGTATTTTGACTGTCTTTTGACTGTCTTTTGACTGTCTTTTGACTGTATCTATAGGTTTTTCTTCCAAAGCTCTTTTCCCTTTTGCTTGTTGATTATGGTTTCTCAGTTTAACGCTGTACTGTGCTCAATCATGTCCGGCTCTGTGACCCCACGGACTGTCGCCTGCCATCCTCTTCTGTCCATGGAATTTTCCAGGCAAGAATACTGGAGTGGGTTGCCATTTCCTTCTCCAGGGGATCTTCTCGACCCAGAGATCAAATCCAGGTTACTTGTGTCTCCTGCATTGGCAGGCAGGTTCTTTATCATTGCACCACCTTGGAAGCCCAATTTTTCCCCATGGACTGCACCCCACCAGGTTCCTCTGCCCCTGGAATTCTCCAGGCAAGAATACTGGAGTGGGCAGCCTTTCCCTTCTCCAGGGGATCTTCCCAACCGAGGGATCAAACCCAGGTCTCCTGTGTGGCAGGCAGATTCTTTACCATCTGAGCCGCCAGTTTTTATGGCCTCTGAACTTTGTGTCATAGTTAGAGGGGCCTCCCATACCCTTAAGATTGAAATTTACCCAAAGTTTCCTTATCATATTTTTATGGTTTGAGTTTTAGGTGTGACGCTTCTACCTTTTAGAACTTTGTCAGGAGCGAGCAGGGCTCTCACTTCCTTTTTCTTCCAGATGGTAACCCAGCTGCCCCAGCGCTGGAGATCCACCATCTTTCCTTGGACTGATTTGAAATTCTGCGTTTGCTCTTCACCAAATTCTTTACGTGTTTGGTTCTGCTGGTGGACTTCCTGTTGTTACATCGATCTGTTTATCTGTTGGTGTTCCAATATAGGACAGTTTTAATAGTTGCAGCTTCACGGGAAGTGATAGCATTTAAAAAGATGAGTTCCCACCCCTTCCTCTTCTGCGGAATAGTCCTGGTAATTTTTGCAAGTTTTCTTTTTTTTTTTATTTTTTCCTCATTTTCACTATATTGACTCTTCCAGCAAGTTTTCTTTCTTATTTTTCTCTTTTTCTTTTTTTAACATGAGCTGCCCAGTGGGCTTCCGAGGTGGCTGAGTGAGTAAAGAATCAGCCTGCCAATACAGGAAATGCGAGAGACATGGGTTTGATCCCTGGGTCAGAAGATCCCCTGGAGTAGGAAATGGCATCCCACTCCAGCATTCTTGCCTGGAGAATCTCATGGACAGAGGCGCCTGGCGGGCTACAGTCCATGGGGTCATGAAGAGCTGGACATGCCTGAGCAGCTGACCACACATGCGCAGATTTTCCTGGTCTTTCCCCCATCTTTTTACTTGCAGTATTTCCGAATCACTCTTTCAGGTGTGTGTCCATGGTGTCATCTTTTCCTTTAAATACGGGAGTTTATATTCATTTTTCTTAACCCATGGGTGTGTGATAATGATAGGAATTCCTGCTTTAGGTTGTGCTTTGGCCTTTTGACTTCTCTTTGTCAACCTTTTATGATATGTCACTGCTCGGCTAGCTCTGGTGCAACATTTCAGACATAGACTCAGGATTTGTCTGGTTTCTGGGAAGTTTAAGTTACATCTTGAAATATCTTTACGTCCTATTACTTGACTTCTCTTGGTGGGGACTGGTGTGCCTGTGCTGAGAGGTTTTTGTCCTTCTTTCAAGTCTTGGCTGTGTTCAGCTCTGAGCAGCCTCCTACATGGCTCTGGTCTCCTCTGTCCCTTACCTCAGGGATCACTAACCTCTGGATCCAATGCCTGATGATCTGAGGTGGAGCTGGTGTAATAATAATAATAGAAATACAGTGCACAGAAAAGGTAGTGCACTGGACTCATCCCGAAACCATCCCCCCACCCCAGTCCATGGAAAATTGTCTTCCGTGAAACTGGCCCCTCGTGCCAAAAAGGTTAGGGACTGCTGCTTTACGTAACCTTGGGAGTGTTTGAAACAAACACTGCTTTCCACCTGGCTTCCCATCTGGGGGGGGTTCTGTTCTCTGCTTGTTTCTCAGGCACCTCCAGCTCCTGACACTCACTTCCCGAGGTCATGACCATGAACTTCAAGGGCCTCCCGCTGCCCTGGACTATTCCTTGTCTTTTCCTTATTTTAGGATCTTGATTAGGATCTAGAATCCTGATATCAGTTCCGTCTTCTCCACTCCCAACATGACAGCCCAACTTAAGGGGATCTGCACGCAGATAACTGTCTTCTCCCCGAGGTTTGGGGTAACACCTCCTGGCTCCTATCCCAGGTCAGCGCTCACGTGTGCAGGAAAGCCCTTCTCCTCTGCTTGGCCACAGCACCCTGCCCCATCTGTTCTGCATCACCGTTTTCTTGTCTCATAGAATCCTCGCCATCCGCAGCCAAACACTCTCTCCCATCACCCACCCGAACCAGAAAATCCATTTACCCCACGTTGCCTTCAGCTGCTGCCTCTCCTCTCCGCTCTCACCCTGAGCAAAGCTCTGCTAAACACTATTTGAGTCTTGTCTTAGTCTTCCTTTTCTCCCGTGTTCTTTCGAGCCCACTCTAATCTGCCTGGGCTTCACAGGTATCTCAGGAGGTAAAGAACCTGCCTGCTGACACAGGAGACTTAAGAGACTCAGGTTTGATCCCTGGGTCTGGAAGATCCCCTGGAGAAAGACATGGCAAGCCATTCCAGTATCCTTGCCTGGAGAACCCCCTGGACAGGGGAGCCTGGTGGGCTGCAGTCCACGGGGTCACAAAGAGTCGGACATGACTGAGTGACTGAGCGCTCACGCACTCTAATCTGCCTCCTCCCTCCCGCAGTCCAGGGAGCCCGCTCTTCGTTGCGGCAGCAAGGTCTCCTCACTGCCGAGCCCTCAGACTCCATGAGGGTTTCTGTTCATTCTCTGGTCCCTGAAAGTTGTCTTATCCCAGATCAGCCTGGTCCCTCTCTCCTCCAGGCACATTCGTTCTCTTAGTGACCTCATTTGGCCCTGTGGCTGTAGTACTATTTGCTGAATATGATAAAAACCACACCTTGGACCCGGGGGCCCACCCCAAGCGCCACCTGTGGTCTGTGTTCCCCACATCATCGCTCTGGTGCCTGCAGACACACCATCAGACATGGCAGCCCAGAGGCCCTTCGCTCCTGAGTCTTCTCCTTTCTGTCGCCTCCCCCCGACCCCACTCGGAAAGGACAAGTCCATCCTTACAGATTCAGGCTTGGGCTCAGAATTTCTCTGATTTCAGCCTTTCTCACCCCACGTGCACTGTCTGCACTTGTCAGCTGTGCTTTCCGAGTATGAACGGAACTCACCCAGTCCTTGTTGCTGCTGTTGTTTAGTAGCTAAGTCTCGTCCAGCTCGTTGCGACCCCATGGACTGTAGTCCGCCAGGCTCCTCTGTCCATGGGAATTCCCAGGCAAGGACACTGGAGTGGGTTGCCATGTCCTCCTCCTGCCCGTTCCTTAACACTCCTAATGCTACTTCTGGGCTGGTCCAGCATCCTTCTGGACCACGGGGAACAAGCAAGTGTCTGAAATCTTTTGCGTGTGAGCGCACGTTTAATGGGATTTCAGTTGTGGGAACTTTCTGAGCCCTGGTTTCAAGGTAGGTCTCTCAGTGGCTTCTTCAAATGCCTGGATGTTTTACAAAGTCCAGATCACGATCAACTGCAGTCTTGCCTTGAGGTTTCAGGGGTCACCAGGTCGTGTGAATTTGAGATGCAAAACTGAGAATGTTTGAGGATGGCTGTAGGTTTTGAAAACTCATGGGAGACATTTTCGCCTCTCCTGCTCCAGATGGAGAATGTCCAGTCTTCTAGGAGGTGTTTTTCCTAATTCATTGGAAGTCATTGGTGAGAACAATAAACATTTCTGGGGATCGTTCCTCTTAAACCCCCTGCCCAGGGCTGCCTGTGTCTCTTTTTCTCCAAGCTCCCCAAGAGGCCGTTGGAATCAAAGGTCAAGTTCATCTGGATTGTCAGATCCCCTCTAAGCAGGATTGGCTTCTGTCTTAAGCTTACTTCTCTCTCAGTCCTGAAAAATGCAGAATTCTACGTTTGTTGTCCTCGTCACTGGACCCCCTGGTCTGCCAGGACCCCCTCCATCCCAGGTTCCTCTGTTGGCCCAGTGGAGCCATATTTAGGGCGACAATGGATCCTCCTGGACCCTGATCTGGCCAGGTCTCCTGACCCTGTAACCCCGTCTGCCCTGGCATTTCTTATTCCACCTCAGTCCAGTCCTTGAGTTAGCTCTTGTCTCCTGGTTCTTCCCGGGTTTCTCTCCAGGGCCAGTCTGGCGCAGAGCACCTTGCTTCTCAAGTCGGCCCCGGGCTCAGTGTAGAAAAGCTTGAACTTGAGTCCTTACGACGCACACCTGCCTGAGCCAAGCTCCACGAGAGAACGGGCTCAGCCACGTGAGTGTGTAGACGGGGCTTCCATGAGGGCCCCTGGAGGGGCTCCCGCGCCAGTTTCCGCACACTTCCGGGCTCTCAGAGGACAGGAGGGCGCCAGGACTCTCCGTGGGGTCGCGCAGAAGCCGCTGACCTCGGCTTGACAGTCCTTTCAAACGGAAACCCAGACGAGAAGAAAGAGCGATGAGCAGCGACATGCGTGGGGCGCCTCCGGGTCTTATAACTCTCGCCTCCCAATTCCTTCCCAGGTCACTGGAGGAGAGGTCAAGAAAGAGAAGATATTGATCATGACTTTTTTTGAAAGGTAAGGCAAAAAATACAAGACAAAGTAACAAACTATATTTGAAAACCTTAGCATGTTGTAAAGTTGTGTGCTCTTCCTTTGGGAGGGGAGCATGACTTCGGTTCTGTAGACACATTTCTGCTGTCGGCGGGCCCTTGGGACTGGGCTGTTTAGACAACTGCGTTTATATCATTGGAGCTCCAAAAATATGGGAACCCCTGAAAATGAGTAAGCAAGAGCTTGTTGTTTTCATTACTTTTGTACTTTTTGGAGCTGACTTCTCAGACAGTTCTTCTGTAGCCCAGTTTCCTGATTTCTACACGATGGACGGAATGGTCAGTTCAAGCTGTCGCCAGCCTCTGTCCCAGTTCCTCTTCCCAGCAGGACCAGAAGAGCCTGGCAGTGGGACCCTGGGCTGAAGGGAAGAGTCACTGCTCAGAGACTCTGCAGACCCAGCCCCAGGAGTCAGGAGGTGGGCTGACTTTCTTCCAGGTCACCCACCTCCCCTCTCTCTGCCCTGCTCCCTCCTGGGGCATCTGCCTTCTTACCTGTATCAGCTATCTTGCTGACCAGTATTTTTCTAATATTCTCCACTATGGTGTAAGCCTTTGTCAGAATCTGGTGGCAAGAAGAGGTTTGAGCTGAGCCTCTTCTGCTTTCTTTGACTCTAGCGATAGGAGTGAGATAGAAAATGAAAGTGAAAGTAGCTCAGTCCTGGTCAACTCTTTGCGACCCCATGGACAATACAGTCCATGGAATTCTCCAGGCCAGAATACTGGAGTGGGCAGCCTTCCCCTTCTCCAGGGAATCTTCCCAACTCAGGGATCGAACCCAGGTCTCTAGCTGAGCTGCAGGGGAAGCCCAGGAATAAGGTAAAAAGTAACCTATTTGCAAGTACCAGGCCAAATGGAGGATTCTGAGAAATTGAGGAGCCCATCAACTGTGTTATTAGCACTGGGTTTTTATGGTAGGAGCTTAGGTCACCGAGGGGACCTTTGAGTGCCTGGGTCATCCTTATCCTCAATCCTTCTCTCTCCTAGCAACACAGCCCTGCCCCCTCACCCCCAACACCAGCTCAGGCCCCTCAGCTGTCACTGTTTAGCCCTGGAATGGCAGGCTAAACATGCATCCATCCATGCATCCAGCCACATTCAAGTCCATTGAGCTGGGCACCCCTGGGCCCTCCCCAGCCCCAGTGGTTAATGGTGTTGACCTGTAAAAGACGCGATCGGGGAAGCTCTTAACAGATACGAAGATAAGAGAGGTGTCTTGGGGGCAGCAGAGACACTCCCCTGTTTGTCAACAAATGGAAACTGAGGTTCAGTATTTATTACTGGACGTATCACTCTTACGCTTAGAAGTCTCACCCTCTGAAAAATAACTTGAAAAGTGTAAGCGTTCATCACAGTCACTGACTTCTGTCAGTGTGAGTGTGGTCATCATCTGTTGTGAGGGTGCTAAGTCACTTCAGGTGCATCTGCCTTGCAACCCTATGGACTGTAGCCTGCCAGGCTCCTCTGTCCAGGGGACCGTCCAGGCAAGAGTACTGGAGTAGGTTGCCGTGTGCTCCTCCAGGAGATCTTTCTGACCCAGGGATCAAACCAGTGTCTTATGTCTCCTGCGTTGGCAGGCGGGTTCTTCACCACTAGCGCCGCCTGGAGATCCGATCATCTGTTGCTCTGGAGCAGGTCGTTGCAGACCAATGGCACTGCCATCTCTCAGTCTCTGTGAGTCGGGGGTCTGTGCCGGCTTAGCGGGTGTTCTGATCCGGGGTCTCGCGAGGCTGCAGACAAGGAGTTGCCTGCGGCCACATCTCATCTGAAGGCTCACCCGGGGACCGTCAAGTCCGAACACGCTCTCCTGGCTGTCGGCGGGACTCAGCTCCTCGAGGCTGCCGGCTGGAGGCGGCCCTCAGCTCTTTGCCTGGGTGGCTTCTCCAGGACGGCACCTGCTCCACTGAAGCAGCCCAGCTGACAGAGAGGTGTCGCCAGGATGGAAGTCACAGTCTTTCGTAACCTAATCACAGAAGTGACATTCTGCTAGTTTTGACTTATTTCTTTTAGTAAAAGCTAGTCACTAGGTGCAGGGCTGCCCTGGGGGCTCAGATGGTAAACAATCTGCCTGCAATGCAGGAGACCCTGGGTTCCATCCCTGGTTCAGGAAGATCCCCTGGAGGAGGAAATGGCACCCACTCCAGGATTCTTGCCTGGGAAATCCCATGGACAGAGGAGCCTGGCGGGCTCCAGTCCACAGGGTCACAAAGAGTCAGAGATGACTGAGCATGCATGCATGCAGGCATGCAGGTCACTAACTGCAGCCCCCACTCATGGGGAGCCATCCTATGGGGGCCGTGAGCAGGAGGCTGGGGCCGCTGCAGATCACCTTTGACGTTCGCCACCCATCAAGGCCTGCCTGCCTCTAACCCTCGGAGGAGAATAGGGTGAAAGCCTCCAGGCGTTCTTGCTGCTCAGCTGTCTTCACCTGGTCTTGGCGATGGAGGAGTTGCCTGTGCTTGCAGTCTAACCCTCAGCTGAGAATAGAGACACGCGGGGCTTTTCCTGAGACTGTCTTGGAGCCCAGAGGTGGGTCAAAGGCAGTAAGAGACCAGGAAGGTCTGAGGCCAGCCTCAAGGAAGACCCAGGAGGTAGATCACAAGCAGAGATGTACTCCCAAAGCCTTGAGACAAGTGCTGTCGGCCTGGGCCCACGGCTGGGGATTTTATGTCCTGCAGTAATCCCTATAAAATCCTATATCTTTAATTATCCAACCCGCAGAAACTCTTAAAATAGATGATTAAATGGGAGATAATTAATGACTTTCCATGCAAACCTGCACATTTGCCAGTGGAAGTCATCAGCTGGAAGCTACCCTAGTGCCCCCGCCGGCCGGGGGGTCTGCCTGTGAACCTTCTGAAGACTTGGGAACCCCCTGCGTCCGAGATGCCCAGGGGCCCTGGTGCCGTCCATCTGGTTCACCCCCTCCTGGGCGCTGCGGCTGGGCTCCATGGACAGCCTCCCCAGGAAAGGCTCTGATGATTGCAGGGCCCTGCTCAGTGGACAGAAAATGACCCCACGGGTGGAAGTGGAAGCACCGTCACTGAGGTTCCTATCAGGGAGCAAAGGCCAGAAGTCAGGGAGTGGGTCGGGGAGTTTCTTGTTCCCCACATCAGGAAGACGCCTGAAAGCAGATTTTTCACTGATAATAACCTTGCTTTAGACTCTGAGAGTGAGCTTTCCCCGTGAGGAGCTTAGCCTACTTCTCTGCTTCTCATCCAATGGAAACGCGCGTGTGTGTGTGTGCCAGAGAAGAGAAAATACGAGATGATGAAACGTGGTCGCCCTGCACCTCAGAACCGGCATCCTGATGGTGACAGCTCGTCACCCCAGCCTCCTGGCCAGCAGCACTGATGCCCTGGCTCTCGGTGGACAGGAGACAAGACGCGACTGACCGCATACATCACTGTTACGGTTAAAGGCCAATGCATCAATAATCAGAAAAATTGGTGTGGCTGCCTGTGTGTTTTCAGGGGAACAGTTCTTTTTCTTATTTGTAGATTTCATCTTAAAGGGGACCACTTACTACACAGAAGGCAAAGAAATGTGAGGATCTCACAGAATGGTGATGAATCAACAAATTACATTTTGTTCAACACGCCCCCTCTCATCGGGAGGTGGTGGGGGGACCTGATTACTCCCTAAGACTCTGTGGTTAATCAATGGACAGTCATTGACTGAGGCGCTGCCGTGCTGATTCCATTTCTAATGGACCCTAAATTAAGATTAAGTCATGTCATGACAGGTTGAACTGTCCTTTCGCTGTGGTTAAGACTGGTCAAATGCTTCACCTCTGAGTTAATTTATTTATTTAATTTCTGTTTCATCTTGGAGTAGAGCTGATTTACAATGTAGTGTTAGTTTCAGGTGTATAGCGGCCCATGTGCGTGCTCAGTGGTGTCTGATTCTTTGCAACCCCGTGGACTGTAACTCACCAGGCTCCTCTGTCCAGGGGATTTTTCAGGCAAGAATACTGGCGGGGGTTGCCATGTGCCCCCTCCAGAGGACCTTTATGACCCGGTGATCGAACTCGTATCTCCTTTGTCTTCTGCGTTCCAGACAGATTCTTTATCCACTGAGACACCAGGGAAGTCCCCCAGGTATGCAGCAAAGGATACATGTATTATTTACAAAACTGAAAGAGACTCTCAGACTTCAGAAAACAAGCTTACGGTTTGCTGTTGTTGTTTAGTTGCCAAGTTGTGTCCAACTCTTCTTGACACCATGGACTGCAGCACGCCAGGCTTCCCTGTCCCTCACCATCTCCTGCAGTTTGCCCAAGTTCATGTCCATTCCATCAGTGATGCCATCCGACCATCTCCTCCTCTGTCGCCCCCATCTCTTCCTGCCTTCAATCTTTCCCAGCATCAGGGTCTTTTCCAATTAGTCAGCTCTTCGCATCGGGTGGTCAAAGTATTGGGGCTTCAGCATCAGGGTAGCTTTCCTTTAATATTGACCGGTTTGACCTTCTTGATGTTGGAGGTGGAGACAAATTAAGAGTTTGGGATTAACACACACACACACACACACACACACACACACACACTGCTGTATATAAAATAGATGATCAACAAGGGCCGACTGCACAGCATGGGGAGCTCTGCTCCACACTCCGCAATCCCCTGTCTACATGGAGCCTGTGTGATGTGGCTGTCTCGGTGTCTGATGCTCTGCTTGCCGGGCCCCAGCATCCTCCACCAAGTTGGTGAGCTGGAGGGAGTCTGGCCTGGCCTCTCAGCCCAAACCCCCAGCATTCAAGCCGACTTATAGTAGAGGGCCGTGTGCCAGCAGCCAGGCCCCCAGCCACACAGACGCAGAGGGAACTCAGATCCTGTGGTTTCTCCTTTCAGTTCACAGTGCTCAGCTTGCCAGCTACAAATAGAGCTGAGGCCTGAGCCAAGCGCCTGTTGCAAGGTTAGCCCGTGGCAGCTGGGTGGTGTCCACCACTCAGGTCCAGGCAGGGAGCAGTGCTGGCCGTCGGGTGGAAGGTGAAATTGGGCCTCTCCGCCCAACTCCACGCCACCCCAGGGAGCATCTGTCACATGCGAGGCACCAGGCTTTGTGGCTCCAGAGCCAACAAGAGTCTCTATCTTCCAGGGGGTCTGGTCATCAGACCCGACACAGGTCGCTGCACCGGGAAGGGGGCTCTTGGGATGGCACTGTGCGGGAAGGCCTGTCCTGGGTTGGCCCCACGAAGACAGTGTCCTTGAGCTGGTGGGTCCATCTTCTAGACCTGCCATCACCCCGCACCAGACTTGGGGGCTTCACTAAGGAGTTTACCATCTCCCAGTCCTGGGACGGGAGCTGAGGTTCCGGGGTGGGCAGGGCTGGCCTCTCCCGAGGTCTCGATCCTCAGCCATTTCCCCCATCCTCCTGTGGCTGTCCCTCTGAGTGTGTCCATGTCCTCATCTTCTCTTCATTATTGTGCTCAGTCGCTCACTCCTGTCCGACTCTTTGCAACCCCATTGTCTAGAGCCCACCAGTCTCCTCTGTTCATGGGATTCTCCAGTCAAGAATACTGAAGTGGGTTGCTATTTCCTCCTTCAGGGGATCTTCCCAACCCAGGGATCAAACCCGAGTCCCTTGCATCTCCTGAATTGGCAGGCGGGTTCTTTACCACTAACACCACCTGGGAAGCCCACCTTTTTATAAGGACATGGGTTCTATTGGATTGGGACCCACCCAATTAAGGATGGGCTTCCCTGGCAACCCAGCTGGTAAAGAATCCGCCTGCAATGCAGGAGATCCTGGTTCAATTCCTGGGTTGGAAGATCCACTGGAGAGGGATAGGCTACTCACTCCAGTATTCTGGCCTGGAAAACTCCATGGACTATATAGTCCATGGGGTTGCAAAGAGTTGGACACGACTGAGCGACTTTCATTTTCACTTACTGATTAATGATCTCGTTTAACCTTCATCAACTCTGTGAAAGTTCTGTCTCCAAATATAGCCACATTCTCCCACACCGGGGGTTAGGGCCTCAACATGTGAATTTAAGGTGGGGGGACACAGTCTGGCCCACAGCCCCAGGGATCTCTGAGAAGGGCAGATACAGGCAGGAGGAGCTGCAGGAGAAAAATGAGTAAGGTGAGAGAGGCAGGATGTGTTTGGAGGCAAGGGGAGTCCTAGGTAGGGCTGCCCAGCTCCAAACCCAGCTCCCCTTCTGTCTCCAGCCAAGGGGGGCGTCTCCTCGGCCTCTGATAAGGAGAGAGGTTGGCTTCTGCAACCGTGGCACCTTTCAGAGGAAAGCCTTAATAAATAGGTTCAACGTGGTTTGATACCCATTTAGAAGAAGATACTAAAACAAAAATTAGAGGTAAAACATTTATTATATCAACATATAATCTGTTTGCAACTTAGGCTAATAACAGTCTTTAAACCTGTCATTTTTAGGCCAAACGCAATACCGACAGTAAAAAGGGGAAAACGATCAATCTAGGCGTTTCTTTTAACAGGACGGTCCCACATTTCAAAGGACGCGTAAACCATGGGATCCAGGCCCAGCAGACAGACCCAGCTCATATGGAGAGAGCCAGTCATGCTTTCACGAATCAGCAACTTTCTACTCGCTCTCTGCACCCGTCCGTCTCAGCCTCTCCGAGCTCTCCAGGGGCTCCTACTTTTCAAACGTCGTGTGCTAATCACTCACAGTTTAAAGGTTTTGTGCCTCTCTGGAAAGTGTAAATGCAGGTCTTCAGGGGCCGTGCCCCCGCCCGGGGTGGGGCAGTGTTGGTACCCCAGCCCCCCTCTGCATTTGCAGCGCCTCCTCCAGTCCTGACCTGGGAGTCCTTTCGGAACCGCGATGGTTAATCCCACACACGCCGGTGCACAGGTCACACACCTTGGTGGGCCGTTACCCATGCCGTGCATGTGCCTATGATTTCTGGGTTATCTTGGCCTCGTTTCTGCAGCAGCTGAAGTGACGGAGATTAAAATGTCAAAGCTCGCGCTGCAGAGCTGCTCTCAGTGGTACACATCGCTCGTCTGTTGTGACAGTCTTTACCTGTTAATAGTGATTAATGGAAAGCCTCCCAGAAATGGAGGTGACTCAGTTTTATCCCAAGCTTTGCAGCTCAGATCCCCGGCGTGTGAACGCTTTAGCATTCAGCTCTCAGGAAGGCGTCACTGATCCTAATATCATGAGTGTCATGTTGCCTGTGAAATCTGTGTTCACGATGCAGTGACTGGTCCCCAGAGGGGCGGGTGGAGAAGACCTGGATTCATCAGCTTTGGCCATGACTCCCAGGCCCCCTGCACCCTTCAGATGTCAGATCTGAGAGGAGGAGAGAGCTGGGGGACAGGTTCCGTGAGACAGAAAGGCAGGAGACATAGGAGGAAAGGCAGGAAACGCTTGCAGTGAGACAATGACGCCAGCTGACTATTCTGGAAGCGGGGTCTGAATAGACCGAAGTCCTGAGCTGTAATTCCACTGACATCATCAATCCCGACAAGATTCCAGAGCCGTCCGGCGTGTTCTGCTGGAGACGCTTCATCCCTGCTCCGCGGGCCTTTCTTGGCAGAACCGAGTCCCGGGGAGCCCCCGACCCCACCTGGCTCGGGGTGCCCTCACGATGCCCCTGACCCGGGGAGCCCCCGACCCCACCTGGCTCGGGGTGCCCTCACGATGTCCCTGAAGGGACGCCCCCCTTCCTGAAGGGCGGGCTCGATGAGCGCGCGCCAGGGATGGCTACGCGAGGATGCTTTGTCCCAGATGTTTGCGAATCCTCTCTCCTTAGGTGTCACGTCACAGGAAGAACAGGAAAACATCCTGGAAATATGTGGACACAACTCTTCTGCTTCCCCAGCTCCTTCGGTGTCAGCTGGCGCCCTGGGTCAGAGGTCGTGGCGGTGGCCGTTCCCCAACTTACCCTGAGGGAGCGGCAGAGGCCTCGGGGGCTCGAGGCGGGTACGGGGGAATCACACCAGGCAAGCGCGTCAGTGGCCACTCATGCAGAAGCTGTGAGCAGACAGACCCTCTCTGCCGACTTGTCCGGAGAAGAAGTGGCCCCGAGAGCTGACCCGCCGGGGCCCGAGGTGGCACGTGCCGCTGTGCCCACCCCCGGACTCACCATTGTCCGGTGGCCCAGCGCTTATAGCAGAGATGAGAGAGCTTCCAGGACCCTCTGTGCTCTGAGGAGGGAGCTTGGAGGAGGCCTTCCTACTTCCTGTGGGCCACGCGGGGCCATGGGGAGTGGGCACCCCTGGGGCACTTGCCTGGGGTGGGTCAGAGTGCATCCCATGCCCCCGACAGCTGTCGGTCCACAGAGGCCGGAACAGGGCAAGACAAGACCACCAGAAGGAGCATGAGATACACACGACCAGGGACTCAGAAGTTCCGGGGGACGCGTCACAAAGAGCTCACCTCTCCAGGCTTCAGGACGTGTGTGTGAGGACTTGAGATAAGCCGAGAGCCGAGAGGATGACAAGCCTTGGTCGGAAGGTTGCCCCCCCATCACCAGCTGTGACCTTGAGCCAGTCAGCTCTGTGGAGCTCGGCTGTTCATTTATAAAGGGGTGGGGTGTCTGATCAGAGGAGGTGTGCAGAAGATTGTTGTTGTTGTTGAGTTGCTACGTCGTGTCCGACTCTTTGCGACTCCATGGACTGTAGCCCACCAGGCTCCTCTGTCCATGGGATTGTCCAGGCAAGAGAACTGGAGTGGATTGCCATTTCCTTCTCCACAGGATCTTCCTGACCCAAGGACTGAACCCAGATCTCCTGTGATGGCAGGCAGATTCTTTACCACTGAGCTACTTGGGAAGCCCAGGTAGAATATTACACACAGCCTAATATGTAGCCCTTGTGTTATATAGATACTGAAATTACAGGATAAAAGAGAAAATATGCAGATAAAACTCTAAAAGCAGATGGACTCATTTGCCACAAGATCGTGTCATTGAAACACTTGGCTTGAATTGGAGGATGTTGATCAAATATGTAAATGCTACAGAATTAACATGCTGCATATTTAATCCAGTCTCAACAAGGTTGCAAGAGCTTTTAAGGTTGCCTTGTCTTCATGCACTAATTCCACTTTTAGCAATTTAAAGTAAGAAAATAATCAGAGGAGCACAGAATGATTGATGAACAGGGTGCTCATTGCAGATTAATCACTGCAGACTAATTAATATTAATTAATTGAGAGAAATCTCAATGTCCAACAGTAAGGATTTAGTTACATAAATTGTGATATATCTCTAAAAATGTTTAAGTTCACTTAAGTAAGAATATTTAATGATGTGGGAAAATACACTATATTACCAAGCAACCAATATATGATGTAGCTTTTTACATGTTTTGTGTGCTTGTGCCTCAGAGAGAAAAAGAAAAGAGAGAAATTCAGAAAAAGATCCTGTATCGAGGGAGTTATTACTAATGGATCTTGTGGATCATTTAAATTTCTTGTTTATACTTTTCTTTGTGTCTCAAATTTCCCATTAGAAATAGAGGGGGACTGTCCAAATGTCTCAGCAGCCTGTAAGAGTGATTAAAAGGAGTGGGCAGAGATGGAACAGCAGGCCATTCAGTATTCTGAAGTTACCTCCAAAAAAGTTTAACTCTGTGCAAATCACGATTAAAAAGATGAGAAAAAAAAATCTACTGAAGAATTATTTTGCAAGAAATTTTATTTTAACAGACTGTCACCTCAATGTGAGTCATCAGTGAGACTTAAATTCCCCCAAATATCTGAAAAAAGGTTTGCTTATCCGACTGTGTCGGGTCTGAGTTACAGCGCACGGGATCTTCCTGTGGTGTGCAGGCTTAGTTGGCCTGCAGCATGTGTGAATTTAGTTCCCTGATCAGGGATGGAACCCGAGTCCCATGCATTAGCAGGTAGATTCTTGGACACTGGACCACCAGGGGAGTCCTTCCCCCAGTTGTTTATAGGGACGTTCCTTCTTACTCATTTTGTGAGACAAGGAGGTTCAGATCATGTCGAAAGCACGGTAGCAGTTCTGGTGACCACATCTCAGGAGGAGCACTGATAGGTTAGATGGTGCCTCAATGTTATAACCAGAAGGTTCTGGAAATGGTGTGAGAGAAACAGTTGAAAGATAGGTGCTGGGACGGCATATTGAGGATAGGGAGGGTGCCTTCGGGTGTTTGAAGGCTATCGTTGGACGAAGGGTCGGGCTTCTCAGGGATGAATCCAGAGGGAAGACCTGGCCCCAGAGGTGCTGGAGGGCACGCTGGAGCAGACTGTGCCCAGAGGACTGACCGGCTCTGAGCGTGATGGTCAGGGCTGGGGCCGGGGTGGTCGTGGGAGCAGCTGGGGCCAGCCCGCCACGGAGGAGGGCGCGGACCCCGCCTAGCAGGTGTGTGGTGACTGCAGGTGAGCGCTCCACAGCCCCGGTGACAACAGCTGTCAGATCCTCCACCGACTCCACTATGTCAACCGGCCGAGCAGAGGCCACTGGGCCCTTCTGCCGGGGGCGTTCTTACCGCACGGGGGTTAGCCGTGTGTGGATGCCACTCTAGGGGGACGGGAGTCCTGAGACGTGGACCAGGCTGCAGGCCACGGACAGACGTCCTTAGGGTCACGGTCAGGCAACCTGGAAATGGGCCGCTTAGGACATGTTGCCTGAAGACAGAAAACAGAACTGTATGGAAAACAGTCAAGTAAAAAGAGTAGATTAGCAATCTGTCTAGAAAAAATATGAAACTATTAATAATAATGTGAAATGTGTATTCTTCTAGTTGATAAAACATGTTATAATTTCAATTATAGGTTGTTTTAAAAGAATAAATGAATCAAGGGTTGATTATGTCACAGTCTTCTCAACAAACTTATATGGTAACATGATGTTATATCTCATACTCCACAGCTGGACTTCATAACCCCATCAAAAGAGCATCGTATTTTGTGAGGAAAAAAAAAGAAAAGCAGCTTCAGTTTTCCCAAGAGATTCTCTTAAAATTTGGGGTTTAAGTCATTCTCTTTTACATGTGTATTTTCTCACTGTCTTTTATAGTCCCTTCTTGCTAGCTGTTAATCAGTCAAGCTCCGCCATGTCTTCATTAGTGAGGTGTGTGGATTTGCTCATGATGTGGATGGTTCTCCCACATTCCTGTGGCTGACTTGAAATCCTTCTTTTTGGGTTAAATTTCCAATATCTCCTTGGGACTGACTTGCACTGGACTTGCCCTGTGTTTTTGGGTGTTTGCGACATCAGAGCATCACTGACCGTCTGGCCAAGGAGACTTTGACCTCATGAGTAGAACAGTGGAGACAAAATGTCGGAGGCGTTAAGCTCTTTGTTGTTGCTGTTTAGTAACTGAGCCGTGTCCGGCTCTGCGACCCCATGGACTGCAGCAGGCCAGGCTTCCCTGTCCGTCACTGTCTCAACTCCGGTCCACTGAGTCGGTGATGCTATCTGACCATCTCCCACCTCGGCAGCCCTCGTCTCCTCTTGCCCTCAGCGGGTCCTTTCCAATGAGTCGGCTCTTAATTAATTACTAAGGTCTAAGTGCTTAGTGTTTTAATCCTTGGCTGACATCTCTTTCTGTCTGAAATCTTACAGAGGCAGGGACTCGGGTGCTGAGCTTGGGGTGACGAGACCTCCACAGGACTCAGGAACAAACAGGAGCCTCATGTGAAGGAGCCCCGAGCCATTCAGGAGGTGCCAAAAACTATCAGTGGGGCTCGCTCTCCTCTCTGAAACCCTGGGGGCCAGGGGCGGTTGAGTTCTGAGAGTACAGACTGTGGGAAGGTAGTAAAGTCCTCATACTGTGTATTATGCAACCAACCCAGGAAATGTGGAGAAGTCCCCTGGAATCAAGCACATGATGACTTCTGCAGTGAAACATGAATATTCATATTAAGTGGGATAAATGAGGACTAAAAATAGCCTCCTGTCACTTCAGGACAAGTTTCATAGTCAAATGAGTAAAGAAAAATGTTTGATGTGGAGGGTGTTTGGAGACGGGTTGGGCTTGGACTGAGGGTGTGTGGGCCACACTGCATCCGAGTCTGGGCTCATGCCTATTTATGCAGCGGGTGGAGGCGGTGAAGTTCAAACCCGGGTCTTCTGCTTCTGGACCTATAGCCTTGTGGCCTTTCTCCATGATAACCAAGCTACACAGCCCAGTCCATTCATGCCTTGGCAGGAGGCACTTGAGAGAACCCCAGGGGAGACCCCCAAACACAACTGCAGCTTTGGGAACTGTGGCCAATGAGGAAAATCCCTTTGTGTGTTTTTCTTAGCAATTTAACCAATTCTGAACTCCTCCAATATGGAAATGTTTCCTGATCTTCTTATTTTTCCATGGGGCTTACTGTAAACTGCTGAGCAATGTTGGAGGTGACAGTATTTGGGGGGTGAAGAATCAGCTGAGTTTTACTGGTTGGGAGAGAAAAAGAGGAGAATTCTAACAGAAGAATTCCTCCCTGAGAACAGAGACAAGAGACTCGCCTTGTATCCGGGGAGAAAGAGAAGTAGGGAGACCTGAAATACGAAGGGGGAGTGTGTGTGCTCGGGGACCTCGGAGGGTCAGACCCTGGGACGTGCGGGAGCGGGACTGGTGAGGGGGTCCTCGCTGCTCAGCACAGGAGCTCTGTTCCTCCTGAGGAGAGGGAGAGGCTGCAGACGGGTTCTGAGCGGAGGAATGAGTCTCATGGATTCAGCAGGTCACCAGAGTCTAAACAACTGCTGCAGGGACTGCTCTAGCAGTCCAGTGGTTAGGGGTCCAGGTTTGACTCCTGATCCAGGAACTAAGATCCTGCAGGCCATGTGGCACAACCAGAAAAACAAAATAAAATAGCTGCTGTGGACTCCAGTGTGTTCAGGGTTGGAGGCTGTTAAGCACTTGAGCATGAGCAAGAGTATATATATGTTGTTCAGTCGCCAAGTCATATCCAACTCTTTGTGACCCCATGGACTGCAGCATGCCAGGCATCCCTGTTCTCCACCGTCTCTTGAAGTTTGCTCAAACTCATGTCCATGGAGCTGGTGATGCCATCCAACCATCTCGCCGTCTGCCGTCCCCTTCTCCTCCTGCCCTCAATATTTCCCAGCATCAGGGTCTTTTCCGATGACTCAGCTTTTCGAATCAGGTGGCCAAAGTATTGGAGCTTCAGCTTTAGCATCTGTCCTTCCAGTGAATATTCAGGGTCGATTTCCTTTAGGATTGACTGGTTCGATCTCCTTGCAGTCCAAGGGACTCTCCAGAGTCTTCTCTAGCACCACAATTTTAAAGCATCAATTCTTTGGCGCTCAGTCTTCTTTATGGTCCAACTCCGTACATGACCACTGGAAAAACCATAGCTTTGACTATACAGACCTTTGTCAGCAAAGTGATGTTTCTGGTTTTTAATATGCTATTAGGTTTGTCATAGCTTTCTTTCCAAGGAGAAAGCATCTTTTAATTTTTGGCTGCAGTCACTGTCCCCAGTGATTTTGGAGCCCAATAAAATAAAATTTGTCACTGCTTCCACTTTTTCCCCTTCTATGTACCAGGAAGTGATGGGACCAGATACCATGATCTTAGTCCTTTTTTTAAATATTGAGTTTCAATCTAAATTTTTCAGCTTCCTCTTTCACTCTCATCAAGAGGCTCTTTAGTTCTCCCTCACTTTCTGCCATTAGAGTGGTATCTGCATATCTGAGGTTGTTGCTATTTCTCCTGACAATCTTGATTCCAGCTTGTGATATAATATATACTCATCATCAGTCATGTTTTATTACAACTTGTAACTCCACTGTCTCACGTGTGCAGTCTTATAACTAAAAGTTATGTGTTTACCACGACATCTCCTTTCTTTATAATGAGCACCCACCAATCCCCATGTTCTGCAGATTTCTAAGCATGTGAATTTTCTCCCTTGGCCATTAGTTTCAGCCAGTCCTAAAATGGGATTCAGAGGCCACATGCAGTCCGAAGAGAACAGCTTCTAAAAGAAAACTTCCTGAATCCTTCTCTCCCTTACAATCTGTGGGGACAAGGCACAAAAGTCACAAAACTTCCTCATCAGTAAGGTGAGGGTCTTGGCAGCACCAGCCTTGGCTTGCTTTGAGGGTGGAAGGGGGCAGGTGACGCAGGCCCCCAGCCCTGGGTGGGCTTGTCCTCCCACGTCACCAGCATCTTTGGAAGTCTTGGCTGGTCAGGGTTAGTCCTCAAACCAGTTACTGCTATTCCTTATGGGGCTGAAAAGTACAGAACGAGCCATGTTTGATCAAGGATGAAATTGATCACTGCAGAATGGCTAACAGGCACTGAATCATTCCAGAGGTCTTTATCACCACTTAAATACACTCAGAGCTGATGTGTAAATCCAGGCTAGGTGGAGGAGAGGTTGTGGCGTGGTGCAGATTCACACTGAAATTCAACAACACACTGGAAAAGCAGTGAAGCCCGCGTCCTGCGTTGTTTCATTAAATGCTGCTTCTTCCACGCCACTTCTTACTGCCTTTTCCTGGGGTATTGGATGTTTTCTCAATAGATCGTCAATAAAATGTTTTGCATCTATGCATAAAGGGAGGATATGACGTAGATTTTAGACTCACTACTTCTGTGCGCTGCGTCTGCGGACTTGGGAGGAAATGCTTGGACCCGAGAAGGACTGTTCAGGGGTATCTACATACGGTCCACCACTATAGGGGCGCAAATGATATTTAAAGCAACAGGTCTGAAGTTTGAGCAAATGTGCAGTTTTTGGTGCCTGACCACTGAAATAGCAAGCAGGCACCACAGCCAGGTGCCTGGGGCCCTGGTCTGCCCGCCGAGCAGGGCAGAGTCTTCGGGTTCTGGGGAGGGGTAGATTGGCACCAACTTTCAATCACCTTGAAAGATTTGGTTACTTATTAATAACTTTTCTCATTTTTGATTGTTATTTATCAGTGATTTGGTTCGGTTATTATTAGTTGACAGAATCAGAGAGGAATGGCTTCTTGTGTTCTTTTTTTGGACCTAAGCTAAAATAATAGCAAAATACCACCTTTTTGATATTTTAAATAGAAATACTTCCTGGGTCTGTGAAGAAGACTTGATCTTATTGGGGAAAATACTACATGGAGCTAAATGAATGAGTTGAACTTCACTCAGGCTCGGGTGCCCAGGAATTCAACTGTAGAGTCATGCAGTGGTGTTCAAATTTCTAAGAACCTCATGTCTTACTTACATTTTGGATATTAGCGATTTCCTAAGGTTCAATGCTGTCCATTCTGCATCCAGTTGATCATTTTGCTCCTTTGCAAATTACTGAAAAGAAGCAGATGCTTCTGAAGTTTTAAATAAGTCATGTATGCTCTCCGTTTAATGCTTGGAGTCCCGATATGATCTAGTAAGTGTGGGTGCCTGGGCCTGCCTCTCTTTCTCCCGAAGGGCGCCCCGAGCCCTCAGTCCGCCGCCCCAGGACACAGGCGGGAGGACCGCCCAGAGAAAGGCGGGCGCCTCCATCCCCAGGGCCCGAGGAAACACTCTGGTTACTCAGGAGTTAACCTTCGGGGCCTATAAATAAATTATGGATGCATTTTTAGACCACTTTGCTAAGAAGAAGATGGCAGAAAATATCCTAAGGCTGTCAACTCGCATTAAAGCTCGACCCCTCGCCATATTCTGTGGGGAACGCTGACAAACTACACTTTCGTCGCGTATGAAGACGCCTCGTACGGATCGGCTGGTCGGCAGGAGCCGGATTCACGGCGGTGCCGGGCGCTGCGTCCCCCGCGGTGGCCCGCGCTTCGCAGGCTACGGACGGTGCAGTCGGGAACATATTTCACGGACATAAATATCATCCATTAGGGCCTCTAAAAGTGAAGATAATATCATCTTTAATGTGGATTCCATTATGGAGAAAGCTGCCCGGAACGGGAGCCGCGTCTCAGGCACCATCTGCTCGGCCGGGCCGGGTCCCCCCTCCGCGCCTAATGCGCGCGCCGCCCCGCCCCGCGGAGGCCGCCCCGCCCCGCCGAGCCGGCCTTCGGGCCCCTGGCTCTGGAAGCCGGGCCACGTGTCTGCGCAGTTGCACAAAGGAAGTGATTTAGGACATTACAGGCCGAGAATAGGAGGGAAAAAAAATCAATATCCATCACCATCAGATAGAAGTCTTGTCACCACGGCTGTGAACCAGAACCATCCTTCCCCCAGCATCCCGCGTCTCCACTCTGAATCCCACGGGAGAGAAACCCTCTCCCTTACCCTCTGTAACAACCTAGAGGGGTGGGAGGGGGTGGGAGGGAGGTTGGAGAGGGAAAGGACATATGTACACCTATGGCTAATTCATGTTGATGCATGGCAGAGATCATGCCAACAGTATAAAGCAATCATCCTTCGATGAAAAATAAATAAGTTTAAAAAACAAGGGCAAAGTTTCAGTGTATGTGACAAGATCTCCAGTTCATTCATTCATGCTTTCATTTATTCAAGAGTATTTATTGTTGTGTCTCAGTCCTCGAGAAGCCTTTCTGTAGAAAATCCCTTCCGGTAGAGCCTATTGTCTTACAGTTGACAACCTCAGAGCAGATCGGGGTGGATGCAGAAGGAAACAGCCTGAGGACAATACGATTGTTTAGACCAAGAGTTCTGAGCAACGGGGAGGGTCTGGGCCAGGCCTCGGTTCCTGTAGGACCAGTGTGGATGCCGGAAGAGGAGGCTAGATGAGAGGAGGGCTGTCAGAGTCCAGGTGGGGTTGGATGAAAGTGGCTCAAGAACCTCGATCCCCAGCTGGGACGACGCCTCCCTCAGGACACAAGACCGAGACCAAGTAGCGGAAATCTGGACTCGTGTCCAGGGTCCTCGGTGGCACAGAACCAGATCTGAAATCTGGGTGCGAGTGTGGAAAATGTCTCCAAAACGTGGGCAGAGGATGCAGAAACCCAGCCCTGGATGGGTCCTGGGGCAGCCCAGGGACGGACACGGATGGACAGATGCTGGACAGGCCTTCACTGCTTTCGTTTCTTCTCTTCCTATTTTCCAGCCACAGGCAACAGGAGCGTTGCTTCCAGAAAATGCGAGATCACAGTCTATAGCAGAGAGCTTGGTTTTTTCCCGGTTGTTGGTCTTTCCCCAAAGATAAGAAAAGCTCCCCCTCCCGCCCTGAATTCTCCCTGAAGGACCAGCCGAGGCTGGGAGAATCAGACCTGGTGACTTTTGGTCCCAGGCGTGTTCCCTTGGCCGCTGCTTCAGAGTGAGGCCAGTAAGGGTGGATTTGGAGTACGGGAGTCGTCCGTTCACAGTTTTGGAACCTAGGAAGGAGTCGATGACCCTACCGAGGTGCTTTCCATGGTCTGCCAGGAAAGGGCTTCCCAAAACGCAGCTGAAGAATCCAGAAATGTGGTGGGATTAAAGCACTTCCCAGAACATGTCCCTCCAGCCTGGGGACCTGCCCTAGCTACGGTGTCTGCCTGCACCGTGGAGCATTAGGGTCTCCGTGAGCTGTCTGGGTCAGCCACACAGGGCTTAGGAGGGAAGCCCGGTTCCTCAGGAAGTCTCCCTCTTCCTGTCTTGAAACCCCAAAGGCGCCTCCTTCAGATGAACTCAGTCAAACTGGGGACACCTGAATTTCCAGGCCTCTCCAGAGGCTGGGGACGGGGCCGCTCCGGGAATCTCAGCGGTGAGAGATCACGGTCTGTTCCTGGGGCTCATCTCGGGAGCGGCTGCCATAGGCCAGCGCCCCAGCCGCCCACGTGAGCTCACCTTACAGGTGCCCAGGAGACAAGCTCTGGGCTGAGTGTTCAGCTCGTGGTCATCAGCGGACCCACCCGTGGGCCAGGGTTTGACGATGCCACGGAGAAGCCCCTCCGCTGCAGGTGGCTACCCTGCGGGCGGGAAGTAGGATGTCTCCTTATCAAAGCGGGTGGTGTTGCTGATGTGGGTGGGGCCGTGCGCATCGTCTGCTCGGCCAGCAGCACCATAGATGTGCCCCCTTCCTGATGGTGCCCTCCCCCCGTGACACAACGCGGCTCCCCCGCGAAACACTGCCAGCGGGCTCCCTTCCTGACAAGCAGAAGAAAACTCCAAAGTCACACACAGCTCTGCCCTGCCGTTGAGGCCGTGAGGTCAGAGCTCTGAGTCCGGAAGCCCTGACTGGTGGGCACTCCATCCTAATTCTAGTAGCATCCTGCCCTGCTATTTGGCAAAACATGGATAAAGGGTGACTCTTCCCCAACATCAGTGCATGCTATGAGCTTTTAAAGTCAACAGAAAGAGGAAATACTTTTTAGATCGTGTGAAATGGTATGAGTGAAGCCTCGTTGCCGTGGCTGGTCTCCGGGTTGGTACCCCGTGCACGCATCCTTCTCACCTGGCTCTCCATCTGCTCCCATGTGATGGGGTGGCTTCCCTTGGCAGGTGTGACCCTAGCATCGATTTCTGTGGTCTGGATCTTGGGATATTCTACACAGGACTGTGGTACTTTCCCACCGCCTCTCTCATTGGACCTGTTAGTACAAGGATGGATCCCGTGAATCTTTGTATGCCACCCATATCCCTCACTTCTATTTCAGGGAGAAATCTTCTCCTTTTCCCCCAGTTAATCTTTGATTACCTGATGGTCTGGTTGCAGACTCAGCTTCCAGTTCAGTAGGGGAAAAACCCTGTACCCTGGAAGCACAGTCCTCCCCTTCAGAGTGGATGCTGCAGAGACTAGAGCTGGTGTGTGACTGCGGGGACAGGAAACAGGAGCCCGAGAACTTGACCTTGAGCCGGGCGCCTCTTCTCCACCACGGCACCCTATGTTGTCGTGAGAGAGTGCGAGGGAGGTGCTGGGGGAGAACCTGTCCCGGAGAGAGGGCGGCCCCGGACGGGGGTGGCCAGTGGCACAGCGTGCCGCCGTCTCCTTCTGTGAAATCCAGCTTCTCCGGCTCTCTCCTAGGGCAAGGCTGTGGAGCGGTCTCTGTGTGCCTCTTGTGTGCGCCTGCCACAGTGGAGACCCCTGGGTGCCTCGCCACTGCTGCACAGGGGACATCTGAGCGGGGCTCTGTAGACAGGCCTGCAGCCGGGGAGGGCAGGACCCAGACCCAGGGCCGGCGGGAAGTGACCTCCAGACTAACCCCCCGAGAGTCTCGGTGTCCGGCAGGACCCCTAGACCAGAGTGTCCTGGAGACGCAGAGGCAGAGGGCAGGGCGGGCCCTGTGTCCCAGGAGTGCCTGCCGAGGAGTCTGGCTGTAGTCTCTGCGCCACCTCCTTCTACATTCAAGTCTAGTTGGTTGGTGGTGCCGTGTTCGTCTCTGCAGTGAGCCGAGTGACTCAGCTACACACACGCGTTTCCACATTCTTCCCCATTCCGGTTTACCCCGGGAGAGTGAACTTACTTCCCTGTGCCGCACCCTAGGGCCTTGCTCTCTGTCCGTCCTGTGCAGGGCAGTTTGCCTCTGCTAACCCCAAACTCCCCTTCCATTCCCAGCCGCGACCACTTTCCTGGGGAGCAAATGCCAGGTATGACCCGCCCACAGCCCGGTGCACCCTTTGTCTGAATCAGTGAGGTTTTCACGTCCTGTTTGCGTGGCGGTCCTTGTTACAGTGTTACCCCTCGGCCCGTCGTGCGTGTGTGCATGTGCACGTGTGTGTGAGTGTGTGTAATTGACCAACGTAGGGGCTGGATTTGGGGGCAGTGAGTGAGGTGGATGCCTGGTGATGGGGAATTAATCCTTTCTCAGACAGGACCGTGAGCTCCTCAGACAAGAACCCATCTCCTGGATGCTGTATGTTCCAGTCACCATGGAGATTGCTGACGGGTGCCGTGGCGATGGTGACCATCTCTGTGTTCTCTGCATTTGCCTTCATTCCAGCAATTGCCTTGCACTTAGGAAACACCTGTAGGGAAAAGAAATAGGCATACATACTAGACACTGACATTGGGCACTTGAGCAGTAAACGCACTTCTGTTAAGAAAGAAGGTGAATTTGGAACCAAATCCACTCTGCTTACACAGAATCGAGCAGCTCCAACACCAAGACGAGTGGATCTGAGGCTACGCTCTGTTTTCAGGTCTCACATGTTAGAAAGAAGCAGCTGGAATGGAAGGCCCTTGGAAATCTTGTCGATGTGGAACTTAACTGTCCTTTGAGTAGAACCCTGACCCAAGGGGGTCAGCTCTGTGCGGGTTTTGATTCCCCAAGGAATCTGAACCCTCAGGATGTCACTCTACAACTTCCCTCTTTATTTCTCCTGGGATTTATGTGGCTTTTTAACATTAGTTTTGGGTTTTCCTGGTGGTCCAGTGGTTAAGAATCTGCCTGTCAATGCAGGGGACGTGAGTTTGGTCCCTGGCCCAGGAAGATCCCACATGCCTCAAGGCAGCTATCCTGTCTGCAGCCACTACTGACCCCTCTAGGGCCGGTGCTCCACGGCAAGAGCAGGCGCTGCCCCACAGCCAGAGACGAGCCCCCGCTTGCCGCAACTAGAGAAAGCCTCTGTGCGGCAGTGAAGACCCCGTGCAGCCAAAAAGAAAAAAAAAAATTTAGATAAAATAAAATCGGTTTTGATGTGAGTGGTATCCTGAAACTTCGAAGGAGTTTGAACTGTATCCTGGGTCTTTAGGAGCGACGGAGTTGGAAAACATGAAATCAGGGTCTGCCCACCACATAAGAGGCCTCACTCCAGGGGCGCAGGTGGCTCAGAGACCTTGCAGGGAGCCAGAGGGGCGATGCTGGGGTGATAGAGCCTGCTTGAAAGTGTGGGGAAGATTCCCAGCTCGGGGAGAGGTCATCTGAACTGACAGACCAGGCGGTCACCATACTGACTCATCCTACCAGGAAACCCACTCAGGATTGGGTTCCACATGGATGCGGGCTATTTACAACAAAGCAACGACCGTGTTGGTGACAACTTCGGAGGTCGAGTCGCTCGGGCAGACGAGTCTTCTTCAGCAGCTGCTCCCAGGTCTGCCCGTGGCTCTGCACATGCAGGGTGGTTTGTGCTCTGTCCCCAGGAAAGGGTGCAGAGCTCCGGGATCACATCCAGTTTAGGGCCGGGTGGCAGCCTGCAAGCACGTGGCAGCCTCGCCGGCTTCTCTGGTGCCTTGTGTGCAGGAGGAGCTGCTTTCACAGACGGGCTGTTGAGAAACACCCGTCGGCTCACTCATAAAAGGCCTTTGCCCTGAGCTTTCTGGGAGGTGAATGTAGATTTCAGTCAGGAAAGGCTGGAAGCCTGAGATGAATTTTGGCTCCGTGGTCCCAGGCGAGATGGGGAGGGGAGACCCTCTGCATCCCTCCCATCTGTGACATGTGATGGTTCCCAGCAAACTGTCCAGGTAAATCCTCGCGGAGCCCCTCCATGGGGTGGCGGGTCCTCCGTGGGTGCCCCCTCTTCCCAGAGTGACAGCCTCTGCCCTGCAGGCCTCCGGAAACTTCCTTACGTACCCCTGGAAGACCAGTGATTCAGGTTTGGCCTGAAGCTAGAGAAGGTTCACATTCCTTCCAGGATGCACCCGACTGATCTAAACCCCAACCAAAGATGGGGAGACTCCTGGCCAGGCCACACTTCCCGCTGCATTTGGTGGCTCCAGGCTGATTTTTTTTTTCTTTCTTTCCCGCTTAGAGATGAGGCGGTGTTCCCAGGAGGGCAGGGAAAGCCTTGTGCTCCAAGAGGCCCGGCCAGTCTCCCCAAACCCCACCTCCCCTCCCTGTCTGCGCTCCCAGCTCCGGGGTTCGAGACTCAGAGGAACCTTTCCACCTGTCTGACCTCCAGCTCCAAACTTGAGAAGGATTGCTTCCCAAAGCTCACTGTGTTGGTCTCAGGCCCGAAGCAGAGCTTTAAATCCTAGGGATCAGCCAGGAGACGAAGGCAGCAGCGTTTTCCAGCGAGGGTGAGGACCTCGAGCCGCATGTTTCTTTCATCTCCCAGGGGCAGCCGATGTTGGTGTTTTCCCTTCCTGAGAACTGAGCGCAGGACTTGGGACGCTCCGTGTTTCACAGGGGAAAAGAGAGAAGCAATTACAGACTGAAATAATCCCAGTAAACAATTATTTGATAAAATGATGAATCTACATAGATTTCCAAGTCGCATATCATAAGATTATTAAAGTGCAGGAATTCTGAATAGTAAAACAGACAATGGGCGATATTCAAAGTTTAGGTAAATAAAAACAATCATTTTCCTTTGCAGCGGCAAATGGTTCAAGTAAATATATGGGAACAGGGAGACACTCCCATGAAAAACATTAATTAAGTAAATGGTATTTGGCTGAAGGCGGGGGAGTCAGGGTGGGTCGGGGGAGGACAGAGAAGCAAGCCTGCCTCTCAGTCACCCCAGCAGCTCTGCCTAAAGAACCTGAGAAAGCTTAGTTACCTGTGTGTGTAGAAGCCCATCACTTTGCCGCCCACCTGAACCTAACACGGTGCTGTTAACCAGCCGTGCAGGGGCTCGCGCTCACCCAGTCGCTCAGCCGTGTCCGACTCTGTGCGACCCCGTGGACTGTAGCCCACCGGGTTCCTCTGTCTACAGGGTTCTCCAGGCAAGAACACTGGAGTGGGTAGCCCTGCCCTCCTCCAGGGAATCTTCTCAACCCAGGGATCGAACCCAAGTCTCTCACGTCTCCTGCATTGGCAGGCGGGTGCTTTACCACTAGCACCAGCTGAGAAGCCCCCTAGTCAACTATACTGCAATATAAAATAAAAATTTAAAAATAATAACTTAAAAATGACATTCACATCGTCAGGCTACATAGATATGTAGGTCATTCATGGCCTTCCTCCTTGGAAGGGCCTGGGTTTGCTGGGTTGCACAGATCCACTGAGAGAGGAGGAGTCAGAAGGTGGCAGAATATTCCAGATGGGAGATGGATGGGAAGGGTTAGCTCTGAACAGGTGGGGTGCCTGGCCCAGAAGAGTGGGTGGAAGGGCTGGCTTTTCTCTGCTTTCCGTGAAACACCAGAATAGATTCTCCTAACCCTTCTTATAAAGTGCCATGCCCCTGGAAGAAAAAAATTCCTTTTTCTTGATATAGTCTTCTGTCTGACTCTTTTCTTTCTTCTCTTTGGGGCCAGCCCAAAAGAGATGCTTTTGATGATTCCCTGGGACTCCTCTCTCCCAGTGCTATCAGCCCCCAAGAATTCTCACGGGAGTCTGTGGCTAACGTCACGCGGACCCAAGACACACACAATCAGGAGATGTGTCGCTATGGGAGTGTCACTGCTGGAAACAGCTCCCGGGCACACACAGAGCTTGGCCAGCTTGCTCTGCCATCGGCCCCGCGTGCAGTTGGTAGCAACACGTCTGTCACCATGAAGGGCTCTCTCGGCGACCCCGGGACCTCTCCACCAGGCTCCGGGAAGCCGTCTGCCTGAGATTCAGCTCTTGTGGGGTGTGACCTGAGGCCCTGGGTGCGCCAGAGCATATCGATGAGAAGGATGGAGTCAATCATTAACACATGCTTGTGGACAGGCCAGGCCATAAGATCGTCTGGTTATCTCTGCGGCATCTGTCAGTGGCTGGAGCTGGCTTGCATGGTTTATGAGGCCCCCAGTCAAGTGTCCAGGAAATGGGCACACACTGTGAGTCAGACGCGCCCACCCCGGCCCACTTCCCATGCCCGCCACTGACATGCCACGCCGGGAGCACGGTGCATGTGGCGCAAGTCTGCCATTCCAGGTTCTGGCAGTGGGGGGTCGTGAGGGTTTGGCGGGGGAGATTTGATCTGTGAAACACCCAGGTAATGACAGGCCTCTGGTTTCTTTCCTCAGCATCAGCGTCTCCTTAAGCCCGCTTCCTGAGGGTGTTAAGTTCGGGATCAGAGGTGGGAAGAGAGTGTTGTCTGTCTTTCATCTTCTGAGTTTCAGGCACCCTGCGGCCCACTGTGAATTAACGTGCCTTTGTTTGTCTTTGCTCTTTGGCCTCAAGTGGGTAACAAACATTTTCCTGAGACCGTCCACTGGGAAGGAATTTCCTACACTGTTTTAGCATCAGGTAGCCCTCAACCACTAGTAGATGTGTATAGTTGTCATGAATCCTTTAAGAATTCTTGGGGTTCTGTAGCATTCTCTAATTTTGTTGATCACATGCGTGCTAAGTCACTTCAGTCATGTCTGACTCTGTGTGACGCCATGGACTGTAGCCCGCCAGGCTCCTCTGTCCTTGGGATTCTCCAGGCAAAAATACTGGAGCGGGTTGCCATGCCTTGCTCCAGGAGATCTTCCCAACCCAGGGATTGAACCTGTGTCTCTTAGATCTCCTGCACTGGCAGCCAGGTTCTTCACCACTCACACCACTTGGGAAGCCCAATATTGTTGATTAGATCCAGCTAATTAAACCAAATAATTCTGGTCCTCCTCCCTAAATTGTCGGATATTTCAAATAGAAACATTGTTTTGGACTAAAGTGTTTGGATTTGCTTCCCTTGGCCATACGATGCTTCCTGTTAAGACCAGGTTTGGCTTATTTTGTCCTTTCTTGCCTCTTCTGTCTAATTTTCTGGATTAACTTCCCATGGAACAGAAGCCCTCTGGAGCTGTTCTTCCTCCGTAAGAGCCTCACTGTCTTGTTCTTTGTCTCCACTGGAAAGTTGGAGGAAATGCCCTTTAAACAATTTTAGATTCAAGAAAGCCACCATTTTCCATTTACAGCTCTGCAACTCACCAGCGTATCAGACTGTGCCCAAGCAAATAAACGTCGCTGGGGCCAGTTGCCAACCCCAGACCTGAGCCTCCCGATGGGTGGAGAAACAGACCAGGGTCGTGCCCAGCTCAAGTCAGCAGGCAAATGCCAGGGGCCAAATCGGTGTCTGCACAGCCTGGCACAGTCCCACATGGCTCAGACCAGTGTGAGGAGGCGCGGCTAGAATTACCTAGACTTCCAGATAATCTTCTGATCCCTTACTCCTAGGCACGTTACCACATGAGGTCACTGTACACAGTGGGGTGCTGACCTGGGGTCCAGATGAGCTGCAGTGACACAGACAGGTATCACCCCCACCAGGGGGACAGGGGGAGGCATGTCCTGCTCATCTGACACTGCGTTGACCGCAGGGCAGCATCCTGGCGAGGCGACAGCGCCTGCTGTCACCAAGGATGAGTCTTAAGGCTGAGGGGGACACACCCACCGGCAAACAAACCCGAATGGTTTCACAGCAAATGAAATCACATAACTCAGACACAGTCTCTGTGGCACTCTTTCCCCAACATTAGCTCAGTCAGTATCTGCCTGCAATGCGGGAGACCTGGGTTCAGTCCCTGGGTTGGGAAGATCCCCTGGTGAAGGAAATGGCAACCCACTCCAATATTCTTGCCTGGAGAATCCCATGGACAGAGGAACCTGCTGGGCTAGTTTGTGGGATCACAAGAGTCAGACACAACTTAGCACTATCTTTCTTTATTTTCTTTCTTTCCCCAACAAAGGCAGACAGAGTGAAGGGATGACCACCACAGAGGAGAGCCTGTGCCTGCGAGTGGGAGCTCGTAGGGGAAGGGCCAGAGGGACCCTGGGGACCGTGCATCTCTGGGGAACAGGGTGACTGATGCTGACATCACTGACATCACTCAGTTTTGTAAGTCATTTGACATTCATAATAAGATTCAGAATGCCACCCACGTGCTCCCAGAATAGATTAAAACACAGTCTCCGTTGACCGAAGATCCCGGTCATCGCCCAGGAGGTAGTGCAGTGGTTCCCCCTCAGAGAGGTCACCCCAGTGAGGAAGACATAACGCACACACATGGGGACGTGCCGGCAACGTAACGGTGCAGAGCTTGAAACAGCACACGGGCAACCAGGTGGCGAGTCAGGGAGCCTCTCGTGAGTTGGGCTGAACACGCAGCTGATGTCTTCAGGGTGCAGTCTTTATGAAGGACTTGGTATCGCTGCTAACTTCTGCAGGCCACTCACCTAGAAATCAAGACCCTGTGACATTTTCCCTTCTGGTCTTGTCTATCCTGCATTTTTTGAAACCATGGTTCTTGAATTCACTTAGCAGCAAAATGAGCGGAGGAGCTTATTAAAACCACAGATACTTAGGGACATATCGTTGGAGAATCTGATTCACATGCAATGGTGGCCCAGGCATCTGAATTTCCGCTAGGGCTCTTGGCCAGCCTCACGTGGGTGGTTAAGAGACCACGTGTCGAGAAACATGGCCCTGGACGAGGGGTCTGAGTGGCCCTGATGGGAGATGTCGCAGCTTGCCTCATCTGGAGTGGAGATAGGAGGGCGTGTCTTGGGTGGGTGGGTGGAGGGCGGCAGGTGGGCAGAGGAGGCGGGGGCACTCAGGCAGCCCCCAGGGGAGCCAGAGTGGGGTGGCCCTGTGAGGTGTCCAGAGCTGGAGGCGGGGGCTGGGTCAAGGGAAGGTGCCGTGTTGCTCTGCCAAGGACGGAGGCTGCTCCCAGAAGGAGCCGTGACCTTGAGCAGGGAGGCGCGCCTCGCTGAGATGACTCCCAACAAGTCAGCACGAGGACCATCTGCAGGCAGCCCTCCCCAAAGTGGGGGATCAGGGTCTGCGTCCTGATGCCGGTCTGGGCGGTTCACTCACATCTGTCACAGCTTGGGGGTGGAGTTTGGGGTTCCCACTGGACTACACTGTCTTCCTCCCCGAGGCTTCCTTCCCTCCCTCTCTTCAGCTTCTCTCAGGCTCAGATTTTTAGTTTAAAATACAGCGCCCCCCTCCCCCCATAATACTCCCTGCACCATCTTCTTCTCTTGATCAACTGCAAGTCAGCATCCTTATTTCTCCTGTGATATTCCAATCTGTCCCCAGTACAACCCTGTTTTCTCAAGTCAAGACCTTAAGTCATTAGGGCCCAGACCTGAGTTCTGTATGAAGATATGGAAAGCCTTGTCCCTGTGGGTGTAAGCCTGGAGGAGACACTTCCCTGAAAAGCTGTAGGGCTTGGGCTGACCCGGACAAACCGCATCCTGGGAGTGACCATGAGGAGGGACCTGGTGAGCACTGCTGACGCGTTGGGGTCCCAGGAGACTGAGTGGGCAGCTTGTTTGCTGGGTCACCTTATGCTAAATCCAGCTTGAGTCAGTGACAGAAATAATAAAACGAGGCATCTGTGGATTCAATTAAGCATAAGGGAACCCTGATGGGCACACGCAGGAGAGGCTGAGAGTTAATAACTCATGAGCATGCCCAGGAAGAAAACAGGGACTGAAAGCAGATTAGTGAGCAGTGATTTGTGTTAGAAACGAAAGCTCCCGTTTCTGGATATTCACACACCTGACGGGTTTCCTGGCTTCCTCCAGCACCAATTCATTCTGCTCCTGCATCCAGTCAACACGCATCACCCGAGGATACACCACGCCATGGGCCCCCAATGGGACTGCAGATCCCAGAAGTGGGAAGGGTGGGAACTGAGAAAACAGTAACGGGACACTCAGTGCCCGCGTGTGGGGAACCAGTGTTGCTTAGATCTTGGAAACTGCCTTTACTTGTTCAGGGTCTTACTTCATTTCAGAGCGTGCTCAGGATGCAGGTAGCTGCATTAGTGCCATACATTTATTCTATAGATGAGTGAACAAGGCCAGCGGCATTTACACAACCTCCTTGTCACACACCTCCTTCCGGGACCGACCGGGAAGGACGGCAGGATTCTGCTGCCTTGTCTGCTCAGCACCAGGCTGCCTACCCGATCGAGCCCAGAAGGGAAACCTCCTGGGAGTTGTCAGGGAGACAGGATTCCTTGTGGCCACGGTGGGCTTGGGTCAGGTTCCTCCAGGAGAGGGTGTGTAATTATTTCATTCCTGTAACCCTGATAGCACTCGGCATCAGCAACCTTGCATTATTATTTCTTTTCTGCAGATATGTCCTAAATCCTCAATGCTATTGTGAGTTCAAAGGGTCAGAGGGTGTGACTTGACTCCCACCCAGGTCAGCTCTGGCATGTGGGTGCCTCTGTCACGGGCAGAGGTAACATGTCTTAATCATTAGTCTGCACACAGCATTGGCAATGTTGTTAACGGTTGTAGTAGACGCGTGCTTGTGAGGATGGTCGTCGTCACGGAGAACGGGTGGAAAGCCATCAGGGATACTCAGCAGGAAGGCACCCTTGAAAGGGCAGAGGTTTTCACAAGGAGTCGTCCAAGTAAAGACAGTTAGTCTGTAAGAGCCATGTACATATCTTCAACAGATTTTAAATTAAAAGAAATGAAAAGCATGCATGGAGTGAGCATGTGTGTGTGCATGTGTGTGTGTGTGTGTACACACGGGTGCCTGCTAGCTTTACCATGGTTTCCAAAGAATGCCTTTAGACGGAGACTTTGCAGGTCTGACCTGCTTAGTTTCAGTTTGGATTGTGGGCAGACTCACAGCACTTCTGTCCTCCACTCTTTCTGATGTTTTCCATCTCTCCCTCTCTCCAATCCTATGTTACATGTTGGCTGCGAGATAACAGAAAAGGTTAAGTTCGCAGTGATCCATAATTACGGAGAACCAAAGCTTCCATGCCAGAGTAACGAGATTAACACCTTTTTGACAGAATTTAATAATATGGTTTTATAATATTTAATTTTGTTCAGAAAATATCTCCCAGTAGGAAGCCTTTTTTCCTTTACTTACCTAAACATTATTCCTTTAAAGCAATTTCCTGGCACAGAGAATTTATTATGTAGACCCGTGATCTGGTTCTTACGGGCCTCGGGGGGAGGGATGGATTAACGTTGAGCTACTTTAGACATTCAACTGAATTTGACAAGCGGAGTCGTCAGCTTGCTGTAAATAAGGGCGGTTACATCTGGATTTGTCTTATTTTAAGGACGATGAACGAAGGGGAACATCGTTTCTCCCAGATAACAAGGATTCTACTTCCGCTTCCTTTGCACTGAGGTTGGAAGCAGTTTGCCACATTAATCTGTCTTCCCCGTGGGTCTCAACAGTCTCACTACATGTCAGTGCATTTCTGCTAAATGACCTAATTACTCACTTTAACACCTCAAACAGTGATTTACGTCCATAGGAAATTCCTGGTGCAATCTTCTTGCTAAAGTTATGCTGGTAGGACCAGTGAGCGGAAAAAGGATCTCTTGACTCTCTTCTTATACAGCTGGAGTGGACTCTTCCTAAAGAGGAGAGGAAGGAAGGAATTCCGCTTTCCTCAAACAGTGATATTATTAGATTGAACAGCCCTTCATCAGTCTTTAAAAATGATTTCTTTAGAAAGATCTAAACAGAATGTCCTCAGACACATTGCACAAAAGGGAAGCAGCAGTTTCTGGATTCTCCCCTGGCCAGAGTCCCTCCTCCTCGCCCCTTCCTCCCTCTGGTACCCAGTGTGCTGGAGGAAGTGCCTGGTGAGGGCTGATTCCTGAGAGGCCACCCTGGAGACATTGGCTGGGCAGGTGCAGGAGGACCTCAGCTCCAGCTCTGAGCTGGTTGTTGTTTAATCCGGTACTCAGTTGGGATCCAAATCCAACATTTCTTCCCCACCCATCTTTCCTCCCAAATTGCTTGTCAGCACATAGCCCCATAAAGAAGGCTAAGCACCAAAGAACTGATGCTTCTGAACTGTGATACTGGAAAAGACTCTTGAGAGTCTCTTGGATGGCAGGGAGATCAAACCAGTCAATCTGAAAGGTAATCAACCCTGAATATTCACTGGAAGGACTGATGCTGAAGCTGAAGCTCCAGCACTTTGGCCCCCTGATGAGAAGAACCAGTTCATTGGAAAAGACCCTGATGCTGGGAAAGATTGAGGGCAGGAGAAGAAGCGGGCAACAGAGGATGAGTTGGTCGAATGGCATCACCGACTTGATGGACATGAGCTTGAGCAAGCTCCGGGAGTTGGTGATGGACAGGGAAGTCTGGCCCTGTTCATGGGATCATCAAGAATCAGACACAACTTAGGGACTGAACAGTAGCAACCACATTGGCCTCATGGAGAGGTTCAGATGCAGTCGTCCCAGAGGGAAAACTCCTGTGAAGAGGACGCAGCTGGAGAGAAAAGGATGAAAGAGAGGCTGGTGGTCCTGGGGTGATAGACTGGGACACAGCTCACCTGCAGGACAGGATTCAGGAAGCTTTGTGGGTCTTCTCTTCCTCATCGTCATGAAGCCTCCCAGGGTCAGGGTCTGTCCACATCCACACTCAACCAAAGGCCCGTCAGAAGATGTCCTGTGAGTAGTAAGTGGCAGGACCAGTTTTTATTCCAAGAGTGAAATATGGAAAATTGATGAACAAACACATCTAGTAATTTCTGTATTTGAATCCAGCCCTTTGAGGGGGTCCTTGCTAAGTGGGGTGGTGGGCGCAGTGCAGAGCCTCGGCCCTGCAAAGCGGATGCACAACTCAGCCAGCCTGTCTTCCCGGCCACCGTGAGGGGCCCACTGAGGGGGCAGAGACTCATAGGGGCAGAGTGGGAGCTACGCTGTGCTCACGTGGGGACCACCGCCTGTGACTGGTGGGCTGACTGTGCTAGAAATGACATCAGCTCCGGTGAGAGGGACCTGTAACACTGTGCTTCCTGGATACAACCAATGTCAACACAATGTGTATCACCCCCCAAGTTAAAACAGTCAAGGTGTTGACTGTACCTAAGGAGTAGCCGAGGGAAGTTTAGGTGTAAATACTGGATAAGCAGACCCTTCCTCTTGCCAACACACAGGAATAGGCCTCAGTGACTCTCAGTTGATGATTTAATAGTTAGAACTTTGCCATTTCCCCAGCTGAGCCCCAACCCTACCTGTGACACGATCACTGATTTATGACTCAAAAGACCTTGTATTGAGCAGCATTTTATAGTTCATGAGAAAGTGGTAAATTATGATTTCTATAGGGCTTACCTAGATAGCATATTAAAAAGCAGAGACATTACTTTGCCAACAAAGGTCCGTCTGGTCAAGGCTATGGTTTTTCCAGTGGTCATGTATGGATGTGAGAGTTGGACTGTGAAGAAATCTGAGCACCAAAAAATTGATGATTTTAAACTATGGTGTTGGAGAAGACTCTTGAGAGTCCCTTGGACTGCAAGGAGATCCAACCAGTCCATCCTAAAGGAGGTCAGTCCTGGGTATTCATCGGAAGGACTGATGCTGAAGCTGAAACTCCAATACTTTGGCCACCTGATGTGAAGAGTTGACTCATTGGAAAAGACCCTGATGCTGGGAGGGATTGGGGGCAGGAGGAGAAGGGGACGACAGAGGATGAGATGGCTGGCTGGCATCACCGACTCGATGGGCATGAGTTTGAGCAAACTCCGGGAGTTGGTGATGGACAGGGAGGCCTGGCGTGCTGCAATTCATGGGGTCACAAAGAATCAGACATGACTGAGCGACTGAACAACAACCTGGAAGGTAAAGGAGTGTCAGGGGCAGGATTCTAGGAGTAATCCCTCCTGTCTACAGCCTCAGTGGATCTGTTTTGTATGTTGGACTTTCCTGCGAGGTTTCCTGTGAAGAGTGTGGTATCTTTGATGAGTCCAACTTCCATGATTTGCTTGAGGATGGAAGATGGAGTGTTCTGTCTGAAGTGTCTCTTAGCTTCTGCATGCTCTCCTCCCCACAAGTGGTCTCCACATTGTCCTGATGGGAGTTTTCCAGTGAACTCAGGCCCCAGTCTGCCAGATATCCTTCAGGATAGCATCATCCTGCTTCTCTTATGTGACAGTAATCTCCCTGCCACTGTGTTCTGTGCACGCGTGCCCTGGATACCAGAGCAGAAGCAGCAGCCAGTTGGGGTAAGGAGGGCGCAGCAAAGTGACCTTCGCAGCTCTCTTGGAGGTAGTTTTTTGCATGTGTAATGTACCATTGCTCAAATTTTTATTGGAGTATAGTTGATTTACAATGTTGTGTTAGTACATTTGCTCAAATATAGAGCAAAGGGACTCAGTTACACACACATATACATTCTTTTTGATATTCTTTTCCATTATAGTTTATCACAGGATATTGAATATACTCGCCTGTGCTCCACAGTTTGATCTTGTTGTTTATCCATCCTATATGTAACAGTTGGCATTTACTGATACTGAACTTCCTGCCTTGGCAACCACAGTCTGTTCTCTATGCTGTGAGTCTGTTTCTGTTTCGTAGATAAGATCATTTGTGTCATATTTCAGATTTCACATATAAGCGATATCATATGATAGTTGTCTTTCTCTGTCTGACCACTTAGTAGGATAATCCCTAGGTCCATCCATGTTGCTGAAAATGGCATTATTTCATTCTTTTTATGGTTGAGTAGTATTCCACTGTATATGCATACCACGTCTTCTTGATCCATTCATCTGCTAATGGACATACAGGTTGCTTCCACGTCTTGACTGTTGTGAAGAGTGCTGCTATGAGCACTGGGGTGCATGTATCTTTTTGAATTGTAGGTTTGTAGGATATACGTCCCAGAGTGGGATTGTTGGATCATAAGGTAACTCTAGTTTTAGTTTTTCTGAGGAACCTCCAGACTAGCTTCCATAGTGGCTGAACCAGCTTGCATTCCTCCCAACAGTAAACTACTTTTATTTTTAATAGAAAAAGTCACATGAATCTAAGATAATTCCAACACTGAGAAGTTTTTATCAGTGATGATTAATGAGTTGTGGTCATGATCACAATAATACCAGTTACCTTTAATAACATAAATGCCCATTGTTAGGGGTATTAATAATTATATCGACTGCAGCAGTATCTATTTAGTGCTTACTATGTGCCAGGCACAGTTCTAACCACTTTGTTGTAACAACCCATGTGATCTTCCCAGCAATTCTTTGAGATCAGTGCTACCAATAACTCAATTTTGTAGATGAAAAACCAGAGTCACGGAAGTGAGGGGATCTGCCCAAGGCCCCGCGGCTACGAAGCAGCAGAGTCTGGGATCTGCCCAGGCGCCTGCCTACCCTCTGCCGTGGTAACAGGTCACAGGTCACAGACATCATGGATGTAGTGTGGCAGAAAACCTTGCTCATATTTAATGGACCACCTGTTGTTCTCTGAAGAACAAGGAATTTCAGGATAAGAGAGAAGAATGCTGGTCTCCATGGTTTTAACTGCTTGTATATCTCCTTTAAAGGGAGATCGTGGGCCAAGGAATACGTCTTACAAAGATCAAGTTTGACACCTTGCTTATGCTCTGCTGTTAAAGCCTCACGTTTGGCTGGAACCTGCAGGGTCTGCCTGAGGAGGCCTCTTGAAGGCCTGGGGCCCCAGAAGACAAGGCCACAGGATTTGGGAGCCACTGCCTTGCTCACACACAGTAGGGTGACAGTGGTGGACTCAGGCCCTGTCACATACGTGGAGCTGTCTCATGCTGACCCGTTTCCTGGAGATGGGACAGGAGATCCCTGGGTCTATGATGTCACAGTTTGTATTGGAATGTTTGCAGTAAATGGTACCCACACATGCAGCTGGTGGTGCAGTGAAGCCATCTGTACCTGCAGCCCCCACCCCCACAGCAGGAGTAGGCGATGATGAACCCGCATCTTACACAAGCATCCATGTGTGTTATCACGTCTGTTTGTTAGGCTCACTGGGCTGTGAGCTCCTCAGGGTAGGAACCCACCACATGGTCTTCATCTTTCACGTGCACAAGGTCCCCAGGGCAGGGTGGATGCCCAGTAAATAGTTCCTAGGGAAATGGATCAGTTCGTGGAAGTTCAGAGGGAGGAGATCCCTGGGATTTAGGGGAACAACTTTATGGATGAGAGATGTGAGCTCTAAAAGCAATATTTATGGCTGTATTGATCTAAGGCTTCCCTTAGGGAAAGTGAACTTCTTCATAAAGTTTCCTTCAGCCAGCATGGACTGCAGGGATTTTAATATTTGTAATCCCTTTTTAAGATTTCCTTCCACAATTTTAAGGAAATTCTAAGAGCTCTAGGACATTCTAAGAGTGGCTAACTGAATGTGGATAGGAAGCTCAAGTGCATTCCTAGGGAGGGATTTCCATTCTAGCTGTGGTGTAACCACTGGTGTTAGATTCCCCCCACTAAGAACACTATAAAACCCATGGGCGGGAATTGGGGGGCAATGAGAGTAACAAGACTGAGGAGCCTTGGACCTAACAAGGTTTTGGTGAACCCAACAGGGAGTGCCAGATCAATGATGGTCCATTAGGGATCCTGCATGAGGTAGAAATGGCCAGTCGTCAGCAGGAGACTTCCAAGAGAGGGCGTGATGGTGGACTAAAATTTTAAGTGGACCCTGAACACCCTGAGTTAGCAGCTGCCACCCAAACATACTCACTTGAGAAGAAAGCAAGTCCTTGTTTGAAGGGCCTTCAAACCTTTGAAGGGTGGTCTGAGCAGCACACTCCATGGGGGCCACAGAGTCTGGACGTGAAGGTATCATGGGCGTAGCCTGAACGTGAAGGTATCATGGGCATGTAGCCTGGAGAGGTACAGAGGGTAGGGAAAAAAGAATGGGGGCAGAAGCAATGTTTGAAGAGACGCTGATCAAGAATTTTCCAAAACTGATGAAAGATGACAAGCCACACATTCATGGAACCCTAAAAATTATTAGCAGGATAAAAATAGTCACAAAACACCAAGTACATCACAGTTAAACTACTAAGCATTGGAGACAAAAATAAATCTTAATAGAAAGCAGAGAAAATAAGCATATCCTTTAGATAAGCAATGTGAAGGATACTAATGACTTTTCAATAGAAACAATGGAGTCTGGAGGACAGTGGAAGGAATCTTGAAAGTAGGTGTTGTGAGATACCATGTCCGCATCTGGGTGGCAGCCACACAGGTCTGAGAACCTGGTAGAAATGTGCTGAGCTGTATAATTAAAATGTGTATCCTTTCCTGTGTGCATGTGATAGTTTAATAAAACTATCTACCAAAAAAGGACTGTGTGAACATATCCAAACAAAAAGCAAATGAAAAACATGATCTAATTTACAGTTTTGAAAGCTCCTATGTATCCTGTGTTTAGATCTGCTTATAAAGGAGAAAAGGTAGAAGCTAGGAACCACTTGGGCTTCCCAGGTGGCGCTAGTGGTAAAGAACCAGCCTGCCATTGCAGGAGAAGCAGGAGACTCAGTTTTGATCCCTGCAATAGGAAGATCCCTTGGAACTGGGCATGGCAACACACTCCAGTATTCTTGCCTGGAGATCCCATGGACAGAGGAGGCTGGGAGGCTATAACCCACGGAGTTGCAAAGAGTTGGAAACAACTGAAATGACTTAGCACACACACACAGGAACCATTTAGACTGCTTAGGAGGCTACTATAATAGCACAGATGGACTAGGGAGGTGGTAATGAAAAAGGAGAGAACTGAAAAAATAAAGGAAGAGTTTTGCAAGACAGTTCACAGTTGGGTGGGTGTAGAGGATGAAAGGAAGGATGAGGTTGAGAAGATATTTAGAGTTTGGCATCAGTCACTGGGTGGCTTCCCAGGTGGCACTAGTGGTAAAGAACCAGCCTACCAATGCAGACCCGGGCTCCATCCCTGGGTGCGGAAGATCCCCTGGGGGAGGGCCTGGCAACCCACTCCAGTGTTCTTGCCTGGACACTCCCACGGACAGAGGAGCCTGGTGGGCTACAGTCCACAGGGTCACAAAGAGTTAGACACAGCTAAAGTGACTTACTGTGCACACCACTGGATGGATGGTGGTGTCCGTTACTGAGATGGTGATTTCTTTGAGAAGTGTGCATGGAAAATAAAGGATCCCATTTTTGACATATTTATTTCAAATATTAGACACCTAACTGGAGGTGGAATATCAGTTTAGATCTTATCATTTTTGGCTAACTTTTCATTTTAATTTCTGTTTTTATTATGCATATATTCATATATATACAACATATAATCTTTGTAAATGTAAAAATGTGATTAGAATACATACATTCACTTACTGCAGTTTCTCTTTTCCTTCTTTTTAAATTTGAACCCCTACTCCTCTTTCAGTCTTGACACTTGGTTCTCCCAAGGTCATTGTGTAGACAGCCATGTAGGTGGCCTTACATTCTATAATCCGTACTCTGAATTATCACAAATAGCAGGTGAGCACTGCTTGTTTTTAAAGACCAGATTGTTAGTCAGACTTATCTACATCACTTGGAAATTCCTCATGGAAATCTCACCAAGTGACCTTATTAAACCTTAGTTTAGTATACTTAATGGTGGCCCTATATTCCACGGGGGTGGGCACTATAGCTAACTTAACAATGCCTCTATTGGGCATTTCTACTGTTTTCTACTATGAACATTGCTGAAATAAACATTCTAGGATCTATGTCCCTAGATGCCAAAGATTTTATTCTATGAGAAGTTTTCAGGGAAGAATTTCCAGGTCAGAGAGCAAATGTATTTTTAACTTTAATAGATGTTGTCATGTTGCCTTCTCTTCCTTCGAAAAACTGCGACACTTTATAATTCCTCTAACAATGTGTGAGTACTCTTTCTCATATCACTACTAATTCTGAATTTTTGCCAGTCTACTGGATGTAAAGAATACTTACTATCATTTCAATTAATCTTTTCTCAACATTAATAAATTTGGGAATATTTTCATATTTTTGTCACCTGAATATGCTGTTCTGTGAATTGCCTATTCATATCTTTAAACATTTTTCTATTGATTGGTCTTTGTTTTTTTATTTAACTTATATTTTTAACTGTCTTCATCACAGCTAATTTTGTGTTATAGATATTAACTGATTGTCATCTGAGGTATAAATGTATTTTTTCAAATCTGTTATTTGTATGAAGTACAAATATATATTTTTATATGTATGTTATTTGTATATAGATTGTTCATAGCAAATTTTTAGCTTTTAATATTATATATGTAATCTATTAGGTTTTCCTGGTGGCTCAGCGGTAAAGAACCCACCTGCCAATAAAGGGGATGTGGGTTTGGTCTGTGGGTCAGGAAGATCCCCTGGAGAAAGAAATGGTAACCACCCCAGTATTCTTACCGGGGGAGTCCCACGGACAGAGGAACCTGTAGGGCTAAAGTCCATGGGGTCACAAGGGGTCGGCCATGACCGAGTGACTGAGCCTGCACACACAGACAGACAGACAGACACACCAACATTAGAGTTTATACACTGTGGCCTACATTTTCTCACTAGAGTTTTATTTCTTATATTTGATTGCTTTATTTTCCGAGAACTTATTTTTTGCATGAGATAATTTTGCATGTGTGCATGCTCAGTTGCTTCAGTCATGCCTGACCCTTTGTGACCTCAAGGCTTGTAGCCCACCAGGCTCCTCTGTCCATGGGGTTGTCCAGGCAAGGATACTGGAGTGGGTTGCCATGTCCTCCTTCGGGGGATCTTCTGGACCCAAGGATCTAACCTGCATATCCTGCGTTGACAGGTGGATTCTTTACACTGAGCCACCCGGAGAGCCCACAGACATTCTTGTTGCTATTGTTCAGTTGCTAAGTCATGTCTGACTCTTTGCATTCCCATGAACTGCAGCACACCAGGCTTCCCTGTCCTCCACTATCTCCCAGAATTTGTTCAAACTCATGTTCACTGAGTCGGTGATGCTATCCAACCATCTTGTCCTCTGTCGTCCCCTTCTCCTCCCACCTTCAATCTTTCCCAGCATCAGGGTCTTTTCCAGCGAGTCAGCTCTTCCCATCAGGTGGCCAAAGTACTGGAGCTTCCCCTTCAGCATCAGTCCTTCCGATGAGGAGTATTGAGCTGCCTCTCATGCTTCTGTGTGGATCAGGAGTTGTGTCAGCATCATTTTTGAATGATCCATTATGTTTGCACTGGTCCAAGCTATCTCCTCTGCCCCGCGTTAAGTTTCTACGCACGCTGTGGAAGGTGTCAGGACTCGTGGTTCAGCGCGGTGCTCTCCTGGTTGCCGTCTACACCAACACCACGGTGATCTCACGTCAGCGGCGCTGCGTTACGTTCTGATACCTGGTCGTGCTCCCTCCGTATTACTGCTCTCCACGATGTCCTTGACTTCTTCTGGATTCTTGGTCCTTCATGTAGGTGTAATATCATTTTTGCCAACTAAAAGCTTCGTGTTTTACGTGGAATTACTTTAAATTTGCATTACATTAATTTTGGGAGAATCACCACTTTTGCAGTAATAAATCTTCCCTCAGTCTTTCCCAGCATCAGGGTCTTTTCCAAAGAACTGGGTCTTCACATCAGATGGCCAGATTCTGGTTTTAATAGTTTGGGTTCCCAGTAGATGCTCAATCCTTAGCAACCAGATGTGGCTTCACTTCTACTTTCTCTCTGTTTATACAAGGTTATTTACTTTCTTGCCTTACTGAGTTCACTAAAATCTCTGAGACAGTATTAAGGTGGGATGTTGTTATAGACAACCCTTCCAAGTTTCTGATTTTAATTTAAATGATTTTAATATTTTCTCATTTAGTAAAATATTGCTGTTGGGTTTTATTAAATTATCTATATTCAAATTTTCCTTCTCTCTATTTTATGGAAAGTTTTATTAGGAATTACTGTTCAGTTCAGTTCAGTCACTCAGTGGTGTCCGACTCTTGTGACCCCATGGACTGCAGCACACCAGGCCTCCCTGTCCATCACCAACTCCCAGAGTTTACTCAAACTCATGTCCATTGAGTCAGTGATGCCATCCAACCATCTCATCCTCTGTCGTCCCCTTCTCCTCTCACCTTCAATTTTTCCCAGCATCAGGGTCTTTTCAAATGAGTCAGCTCTTGGCATCAGATGGCCAAAGTCTTGGAGTTTCAGCTTCAGCATCAGTCCTTCTGATGAATATTCAGTATTGATTTCTTTTAGGATGGATAGGTTAGATCTCCTTGCAGTCCAAGGGACTCTCAAGAATCTTCTCCAACACCACAGTTCAAAAGCATCAGTTCTTCAGTGCTCAACTTTGTGGGTATGACTGGTGATAGAAGCAAGGTCCAGTGCTGTAAAGAGCAATATTGCATAGGAACCTGGAATGTTAGATCCATGAATCAAGGCAAATTGGAAGCGGTCAAACAGGAGATGGCAAGAGTGAACATTGACATTTTAGGAATCATCAAACTAGAATGGACTGGAATGGGTGAATTTAACTCAGATGACCATTATATCTACTACTGTGGACAGGAATCCCTTAGACGAAATGGAGTAGCCATCATGGTCAACAAAAGAGTCCAAAATGCAGTACTTGGAATTATTGCTATATTTTCCAAATACCTCTTAAGTCTCTGTTGATGGGATAATTTGTTGAGTAATGGCCTATTTTGATCGCCTTCTTTCTATCGATCTATTCTTGTGTTCTGCCTGGTCATGGTGTGTTATTCTCCTAATACAATGCTAATGTTTTATTTATAATTTTTGCCCTTATGTTTTTAAGTGACATGAGTCTATACTTTTTATACTTTTATTGAGTTTTATTTGAAAAGTTATGATGCCTTCATAAAATGAGTTTTCTGTGTCCTGAAATAGCTTCAGTAACATTACTATCACACATTTGTCAACTTTTAATTCAACCCCTAAATGGCTGTCTGTTATTGTTTCTGAGTTTTATAGTCAAAATACGACCTGGAATCAGTTAAGATGAAATTGCAGCCATTGGCAATCAAAGCCATTGGCAGATGCTTTAATGTCCTCTGTGTTAAGTGATGCCTGATTTTTATAGCAGGAGTCCCCATAGGGGGAAAAAAGTAATAATCAACATCAAAAACTGTTTCTTAAACTGCTATGTGTTTGTTGGTGTGCAGTGGGGCTGGGGGGACAGAGGGCCCATCAGAAGTAGGAGTCGCATTTCTGACACTGTTTGTCCTAAGTGCATGGCCTTGAGCCCTAGTTCCCTCACTTACCTTACTGAAAAGGGGGTAACTTCTCCCTGCCTCAGAGGGCCCCAAAGTTACGGAATTGTCCTCAAACACCACTAAAACTAAGTAGAACTTGGCTCCAGGGAAACTTACTATTTTTTAAACACCTCCGTGACTCCCCCAGGAAAACCGGTTCTGTGTAACCCAGTGACTTCACCCTTCTCTACTGGAAGTTGCATCCACTCGGGAAGCCTTTACTGGTGGTGATGTGTACAAGACAGGCGAAAGGGAGAAGAGAAGAGTCGTCCTTTGTTATCCCTGCTTTTTGTCCAGTATGTGCATTTTTAAAGGGAGTTTTGAATTTGAAGGTCAGCGCCACAGTGATGGTTTTATAAAAATGTTCCACGGTCTGTATAGATTTTAATGACGGCTATTTCTACATTACACTTCCATTGTATTTCAAGTCCTCTGGATCTCAGCTCCCCACCCAACAGTTTAAAGGCCAAGCATAATGAAGACTTGCAGTAATTACGCGTCTTCAATTGCACTCAGCCTGCCTCCATCACCGCCTCCAGAAGCCCGCAGTTCCTGCTAATGGCACATTTCAGATTCCATTTTGCCATGCTCTCGCCCAGCCTACTCGGGGCCAACATTCAGAAAATGGCTCAATTAGGACAGGCTAGCGGATATTTCTGCTGGATAGTTGGACTTGTAAAGTGGATGGGGAGACAGAAAAACGTGTGGTTCTCTTCACCTCAAGAAAGTTCACACCTAATTGTGATGAGTGATTTTCTCTCAGAATTGGACTCAGGGTGGGAAACCTAGTGATTCGCTGGTGCTCAGGCTTGTCCTTGCTGAGGCAGAGGACACAGTGACCCACAGATAACCGGATGTGGGGATGTGGGGGAAGAGGGGCGGGGGCACTGGCCCTGTAAGCCCGTCTCTGAGAGGCCACCCTCTCTCCCTTTAGAGGCCTCACCGACAGAAGCTGACGGAGTGCTGACACCAGGGTGCAGGTAAGGAGGACCCGCGTCTGCTTGGATAAAACCAAGTGTTTCTTCTGTCTTCTCACCTGCTGGCTCTCAAAGCACGATTTAGATTTAATCTAAAACCTGATGCTCTCTGGTCTGTGTCAGCCTCCTGAGCACTGATGCTGGTGGCTAGTTGGGGGTGGGAGTTTCCCAATGATTAAATTATCCTCTGAGGTGAATGACTAACATACCGAATTGACAAGCCTAGACAGCATATTGAAAAGCAGAGACATCACTTTGCCAACAAAGGTCTGTCTAGTCAAGGCTATGGTTTTTCCAGTAGTCATGTATGAATGTGAGAGTTGGACCATAAAGAAGGCTGAGCATTGAAGAATTGATGCTTTTGAACTGTGGTGCTGGAGAAGATGCTTGAGAGTCCCCTGGACTACAAGGGGATCCAACCAGTCCTCCTAAAGGAAATCAACCCTGAACATTCATTGGGAGGACTGATGCTGAAGCTGAAGCTCCAATACTTTGGCCACCTGATGGGAAGTGCCGACTCATTGCACAAGACTCTGATCCTGGGAAAGATTGAGGGCAAGAGGAGAAGGGGACGACAGAGGTTCTCCTTCCATCCCTCATTCCTTCTATTCTGGCTTCTCCACCATCCCGGCCTTGAGGGTCCCAGGCCCCCCTAGCTCCCCACTGTAGCATGGCCCCCAGAACCTCGTCCTGCCCCCCAATCAATGTCGAAACTGCTCTTCTCTGCATCCTGCTTCCTTGAAGTTTGATAAACTCACTCCCAAGAGGGTTTACCATGCTCCTCCCAGGTGCTCTTACCACTGTAGGAAGAACTTCTAGAAAGAGCCATGTCTTTACCCAGGGGAAGGTCTCCTGTTAGGGAGTCCTTGGACCACAGGTTGGTCACCTGGGAAGCAGCTTTGGACATGGTCCTCACCACCGACATCATGTTCCTGAGAGGGACAGCCCTGCACCTCCTTGTTTGTCCCTGGATTCATGACAGGAACGAGAAATGAGCCCTGAGCCTGGCTGCGCCCAGCAGGAGGGGCCTGGCCTCGGGAGCCTCACGCCCCTCCAAGCTCCCCACCCACGGGCGCCCTGTTCTCAGCGCCTCTCTCCACTGACACAGGAAACATGCAAGCATCCTGCTTCAGTTTTCAAGCCCTTCATTCAAAGTCGGCCTGAGCAACTGGCCACGGCGTCATCTGTGGTCTCTCCCGGGTGCATTTGGGAACAAGAGATGCATTTGAGGGCTGAGTAAAGGCACCCAGACGGGGCTACAGGGCAGTTTCAGCACTGCCTCCATAGGGGCGCTTCCTGCCGTGACGTCCAGAGTGGAGCCCCTTCTACTGATGGGGTTTAGAGACTGATGCCAGGGGCACCTCACTCACCAAACGCCCATAAAATGCCACATATTGTGGAGGGTTAAATAAGTATCTTTTATAAAGGGGAGAGAGGTGGTAGGCAACATGGGTGACAGAAAACAAGAGTTTTCTGAAGATTCTGTGACATCTACCTTCCTTGCTTTGAAATTTCTTTTGGGGTTCCCTGCCATGATTGAGGGGGCTTCCCGGTGGCTCAGTGGTAAAGAATCCGCCTGCCAATGCAGGAGATGCAGGAGACAGGGCTTCAATCCCTGAGCAGGAAGATCCCCTGGAGGAGGAGATGACAACCCACTCCAGTATTCTCACCCGAAATCCCAGGGACAGAGGCTGGCGGGCTACAGCCCGTGGGGTCGCAGAGTCTGACACGACTGAGTGAGCGATCACACACAGCACACAAGCCTTGACCGAGGACACACTGCAGGCAGAGAAACCGCATCGGAACACTCGAGGGGCGCTGGCCTCCTGAGTCGTGCCAGCTCTGGGCTCCTGGCAGCCCTCTGTGACTCTCAGGCCCCGTGGCCCCCTGGCCTGGTGAGGTCCACACCTCCAGGAACTGCGCTCCCAGACCCCTTTGCCCTCTGGCCTCTGGGGGGCTCGGCCATCGGGAGACGCAGGTGGGGATGGAACTGTAGGAGGTGGGGGGAGGGCACACCAGCACCCCTCAACTTCTGGGGCTCCCCCGTGGCTCCCCGTGGCCCTCGGGGGACCCTGACTCTGGGCCCTGGTGACACCGCTGTCTTGGGCCTCCTCCCACCTGCTGCCCTCATCAGGGTGGCTCTCATCCCCCGTTTGCCCCTCGGCACTTACTGATTAAGTAACTGTCCTGTGAGACTCTCCTCTCCGAAGGCCTGGATCTCTTCTGCTGTTTCTCTGACTTGGGATCCTTCCCCTGCCAAGTGGAGACCAGAGCTGTCTCGCTCACAGGGACCGGCAGATGCATGCAGGTGAAAGCGCCGGCCAAGTAAGCCCTGGGGCAAAGGCCATGGGAGAGGGTCTCGGCGTCGTCAGAGTCGAGGGGGCCCCATGGCCGCGTCCAGCTCGAGGGTCAGCATCGCCGGGAGCCGGGCACAGTGCCGGAGGAAGGGAGGTTCTCCTTCTGCAAGTCCGCCTGCACGGGGGCCTCTCGGAGAGGCACCCGGCTTGTGCCGCGCTCCCCTAGTTCCTCTTCTCTCCCGGCAGGGCTCCGGGCTGGCCCAGGGATGGAGGGGACCATTTGTTCACTCCTCCTTCCGCTGGGAGTTCGCTCTGAACAGTGACAGTGCTGTCCAGGACGTGGTTCGCAGGGGCCTTTGAGGCTGTCAGGAGTCAGGCTCCCGGTTCCCAAGTGTGGCAAGCAGACACTCCAGGCCTCCGTGTGTCTGCAGATGGATGAGCCCTCTCTCTGTCTTTTCCCCCTTTCCTTCTCTCTTTCTCTGCTTCTCTTGTCTTCCCTCCCTGCCCCTCCTGTGACCTCCCATTCGAAACCGAACCTGAACGCAGTCAAGGATAAAGGACCATCACGTCCGAGGAGGGAGCCGAGCACATCGGAGACCCCGTTCTGCTCATGAGGGGCGAGGCAGTCACAGCTCTCTCCCTGCCAGGGACCCTGGCCACCCCCGGCCCCCTCCTGTGCCCGAATTAGAGATCGCAGACACCCCGAACAAAAACCGGCAGATCCACGCCGGCCGGGAAATACACATCCCCTAATTGCTAATGCTTCCTCTTTGAGAGCGAAAAAGGCGCTGCGCATTAAACAGAAGGAGGTTTAATTTCTCGTTTAAATACAGCTGCCGTGACACTGGCGCACCACACAGCTGGCGCGAGGCTGGCGCGGGGCCACGGCCGGGAGGCTCCGTCACGTCTGCGCCCATTGTCTCTCTGACACGCGCGCGCAGAACATCTTGGTGTGTTTGGGAAATATTTTCATTCATTTGCAGGTCTGCGCGGCCCCACAGAGGGATGCGCCCGCCAGCCCCACACCTCCGAGCTCGCTGCACCTGCCAGCCCGCTTGGCTTCTCCCTCCCTCTGGCGGGTTTCTCTCTGCAGAGGAGAAGCACTCGTTTCAGCCTTTCTTTTCCTGTTCTGGGCAGGGCAGGCCCATCGAGTCTGCCTAATATTTCTTAGGCTTGTGAAAGAAAAAAAAATTGTTTTAGAGAAAAAGACAGATCACATGTTTTTATTTTGAAAAACCACGAGAACAGAACTTTGGGCTGGCGTCTGAAGGCGACGTTGTCCGTCGGGGGCTGTGTCTCCGGGCTGGAGAGGAAGCGAAATCGCTGCCAACTGGGGTGTCACAGCTGATTCATCTCAGAATGAAAGTGATCTTAGACGATGGAGGGTAAAATTAGAAGGTTTAAAGTCTTCAAGGACGCTCTGACCACCGACTTTAATTTAGGGGCTCTCCTCCAGGACTGAAGCCACTCCTGCTCATGTTCAATAAAACAGAATTGCCAGTCTTGGGTCCTCGCGGGTCCCTGCCATCCGGGGGCTCTTTCCTTGGGAGGGTCTAAGTACCAGGAGCACAGCAGACGAGTCCCCCCGCCTCCACGGTGTGATGACGGCCTGGACTCACTTCCCGCTGCCCTGAGAGACGGCCTCCGCCTGTCTCCTGGTGACCTGCCCAAACCCCCAAACACAGCCTCTGCCCCACCCCATGGGGCTCCGCAGAAGCACACACGCAGGTGGTGGGCTCCAGATGTGGTGGGCTTTCCTGCTGCACCCTGAACCTGTGTCCGCCTTCCCCCTTCCCAGAGGGGTCCCCAGGGGGTCCAGGGAGTGGAGACAGAGGTTCAAGGAAAAGCCCAGCCAGGTACATGGAAATCTTGGCCTCACTTCTTAGCAAGGACATCAATCCTGTCAACCCACTGCAAGCAGGCTGTCTCAGTGTCCGGGGGCTGTCTCAACCAGGGACCACCAAGGGGTGTTTAAACGGAGGTTTGTTCTCTCCCAGCCTGGAGACCCAGGTGTGGGCAGGAGGGTCTTCCCAAGGCCTCTCTCCTTGCCAGGCAGACGCCCTCACGTGGCCCCTCTGTGCGTGTCTGTGTCCTGATCTCCTCGTACAAGGACACTGGTCACAGTGGACGAGGGTCCACATGACCTCATTTACCCTTATCACCTCCTTAAAGGCTCCACCTCCCAGTAGTCACATTCTCAAAACCTGTGACTTCTACCTATCGACCTGGCAGGGTGGGGACACGACTCAGCCCAAACACAAGCTGAGCCCATCAGGGCTGAACGTGGCATCTCCAGCCCACCCGAGGGCAGTGGGCTGTCCCACACCCCAGGCCTCAGTCCCCTGACTGAAGACGCAACCAGATTCCCCACTGAATGGGTTTAAGCCATGGCAAGAGGAGCAGTTCTTCGCATCAGGTGGCCAAATTATTGGAGTTTCAGCACCAGTCCTTCCAATGAGTAATCAGGACTGATTTCCTTTAGGGTCCACTAGTTGGACCTCCTTGCAGTCCAAGGGACTCTCAAGAGTCCTCTCCAACACCACAGTTCAAAAGCATCAATTCTTTGGTGCTCAGCTTTCTTTACGGTCCAAGAACAACTGACTCATTGGAAAAGACCCTGATGCTGGGAAAGACTGAAGGCAGGAGAAGGGGATGACAGAGGATGAGATGGTTGGATGGCATCACTGACTCAATGGACGTGAGTTTGAGTAAGCTCCGGGAGCTGGTGATGGACAGGGAGGCCTGGCGTGCTGCAGTCCATGGGTTTGCAAAGAGTCGGACACGACCGAGTGACTGAACTGAACTAAATTGAAGAGGACCAGTGCTCTGAGATAGTGGGGGATAGTGGAAGACCGGGGAGCCTGGCGGGCTTTGGTCTATGAGGTCATAGAGAATCAGACACGACTTAGCAACTGGATAACAACAACCAGAGGAGTAAAGCGGAGACAGCTCCGTACACCCTGGACAGGCACCTCAGACCCAGACCCGGCTCGTCATGACCCTTGGGAACACGACTGTCTCTCTGTGACAGGGAAGGTGGGACTGAGTGATCTCAGGGGTCGCCCCAAGGTGACCTGACTCAGGAAGAAGCACAGAATCTGCAAGCCAGAGCAGAGGGCCACACCGCCCCTGACCTGCCTTTGCAAATAAAGTTTTATTGGCATGCAGCCACACTCAGATATTGTTTTCCTGCTATCATGGCAGGGTTGAGTAACTATGACTAAGACTGTATGGAACACAGAGCCTAAAGTATTTCCTACTGAACATCTGACACAGAGAAGAGACGTGTGGTTGCCAAGGGCATGGCAGGGTGGAGGGGGTGGGTGTTTCAGATTAGCAGATGCAAACTGTTCTATACGGAATAGATAAGCAACACGGTCCTACTGCACAGAACAGGGAACTGTATTCAATATCCTGTGATAAAGAAGATATTAAAGAAGAACCTGGAAAAGAATGCATATATATATATGTGTGTGTGTGTGTGTGTGTGTGTGTGTGTGTGTGTAACGGTCACTTTACTGTACAGAAGAAATTAACACAACATTATAAATCAATTATACTTCAATAAAATAAATTTTAAAAAAGAAAGAAAGAAAATGTCTGAGAATGTCTGGATTGAGGGCCTAAAAACCAGCCGTTGGTTTTCTTGGGAGGGCGGCGGTCGGGCAACGCTAGTATGAAGGTTTGGTGGGAAGTCTGTTCACGTGCTGTCACGTGTGTTTCAGTCTGTGTGGCTGAGGCTGGACCCTCAGAGGCCACAACCCACAGCGCGGAGCTTGGAGACCCACACCACACACCCCCTCCTGATCCGGTCCACCGGCGCCGAGCATCTTCAAGGGAGGCACCGCGCATGCTCAGACGCGAACAGCCCCTCCCTACCCGCCTTGCCCGCCTGGAGGGGACGCAGGAGGAGAAGCCAGCGGCCTCCAGCGCGCGGGGGCCTCCAGCGACGGACTCGCCGCTTAGTGCAGTAGCAGCCAAACCCAGCGCCAGGGGCAAGACTGACCTTTATTTAACTTCTTGTCATAAACAAGCTAAAAAAAATTTAAGCATTGATAAATCAATCTACTTCTTCCAAAATTAGAAAAAAAAATTGAAATCACTAGATGGGGTCGTGATTTCATCCAGGGCTGGGTCCCACAGCTGCATCTAGGGGCAGGGTGGGCAGCCCGGCGGCTGAGCTAGAGCTCATGGGACCCCTGAGCCCCGAGTGTCGGGGTCCAGCCCCCCAATCATTCCCCCGGCAGGCGGGACGGAAGAGGCGAGCCCGCGGAGGTCACGCAAAGCCGGCGAAGGCTCGCAGTCTCGTGTCGCCTCCTCTCACGTCCTTCTCCTTCAGCAGAAAGGGCGGTCAGAGCCTCTCCACACACGGCCTGTGGTTTCCTTGGACCAGGATTCAGGGGGCGAGTTTCGCCGGCTGGTGCCCCTCTGAGCCCTGTGGGCGGGGTCTGCTGCTCAGAGCTCAGCGGTGCGTCCCCACTCCTGCCATCTCACATGGTCAGCACCCTGCAGGTGTGCAGGGTAGGGGTCCCCAGAGCCCACTTGGCATCGGGTGCTTTAGCGGTCCTCAGCTTCAGGTGGAAACTGCACCCCACCACCCCCAGCCGCCCTTGCTGCTGACTCCCCGCCCGGAGGTCAGGGGGTCCCTTTCACTGGCACGTACACCCCAGCTCCTCTCCTCGCGCCAGCCCATCGGTATCTGGCCCATCCCTCTGTGCCGTCAGTTCTGGGAAGGTGGGAGCCGTGCTGGCCGCCTCTGCATGGACACTGATTCCTGCAAGTGCCCACTGTGTGCCCAGGCCGGAGCCCAGGGCATGCCCGTGTTGGGCATCACCCCCTAAGGCCCCCCAGAGAGACCGTTCTCTCTGGAACATGCATGCTTCACGTGGGGCCTGGGACGGGCAGGGCGGGGCCCCACCTCAGGGCCACCCCCTCCCAGAGGAGGTCCCCTCCCTGAGTCCTGGCCCCTCGGCCCCTCCACTGGGAGCTGGTGCTGTGGGTGTAGCGCCAACAAGAAAGCCAGGCCTGGCCCGCTCAGGAGTGGACACGTGTGCCCACATGCGCACACACGCACTCAGGCTCACATCACCGTAAACATTAAGACATACGACCCGTGGGGGAGAGACGAAGTGCTCGGTGTCCAGGGGACCATGCTGACCCCCGAGGGCACCCGGGAGGGTCTGAAGCAGCCCTGCACCCCCTCGTGCTCCCCTGGGCCTGCCCCACCCTGGACTTTGGCCGGCGAGCTCCACGCTGCAGACACGGGGAACCGAGATGGCAGATGCAACGAAACGGCGTGCCCTCCGTGTGTGTGATTCCCTGCAGCACGGCTCTGCCTGTGGCCATGGAGGCCTCGGGGCAAGTGCTGAGGGGTTCCGGAGGCCCCCACTCCGCCCCTCCCAACCTGGCCCGACCCGGCTCGGATGGACGGTCATGTCCACGGGGCCGGAGGAGCCCTGGAGGAGCAGCTGCCCGGCAGGGGGTGCGTTGGGGCGGAGGGGGCCACTGCGTCACTTTCAGCTGTGAGTGTCTGGTTGGGACCACGCTTCTCGGACAAACCGCACACAGGCTTCCCCTGGGGATGGTCTGACCGCCAAGGGCTCGCAGGGGTGGGATCAGGGCAGGCTTCAGGGTCTGGGCGCTTGTGGGTGGGGGCAGTGCTTGGAGGGGGAGACATGGAGACATGGAAAATGGCTGGAATCCAACTGGAACCTCTGGTTTCTCCTCTTACAAGAGCAGTAGGAATCCCCCACCTGAATTGTTCCATGAGCTGTTTTTTCCCTTGAAGCGTTTGGAGAGTTAATCGGGCTGCAGCATGAGATTGTCTGTGGATTGTCCACCAAGGGCGTGGCCCCTTGGGTCCCCGCCGACCGCCGGCCGTCAGCTCCTTCAGGGCCACCTGCCCTACCACTCAGTGGGTTCCTCCTGAGGCCGGAGCCCACGGAGCTTCAGCATTCCACCCAGGGCCTAAAAATGCCACTCACCTTTTAATGCATTTAGTTCTTCCCCTGGATCGATTTGAGGGTACAGACCTCAGTGAATGAACCGTGTGTGTTCTGAGGTTCCAAGCCGGGGCCTGGTTTAGCGTCAGGACTCTGGGTGAATTTATCGACACCTGAGTTAATGATCAGAGAAGTTGGAATCTCACAGGGAGACCCTCGGACGCTTGGGCCTTTGCCCTGTGATTGTAGCTCATCTGATGCTGTTGAAGCTGTGGGTATCTTAAGCCTACCTTCCCACCTGAAGCCAGCACCGGCCCTCAAAACAGACAGTGGGGTCTAGAATGACCTCTTGAGGGGATGGATGTTCAGAGCGATGGTTGTACATGTTTAGGGACTTGAAAGACCGCCCAGGAGCCAGCCAAGAGGAATGGTGGAGGGGTGTTGGAGGAGCCCGGGGCGGGGCCTCCAGTGAGAGGCTGGTCAGGCTTCAGGAAACGGGCGATCAGGGTGTCCAGCAATGGGGACAGTGCAGGACAGACATGAGCTAACTGCTGTGGGGCCAACTCGGATGGCTTTTCACTGCTGGCTTTCTATTCCCTTTTCTTTTCCCCCTAAATGTGACAAAGAAAATCCATTTGGGGGCCGACAGCCCTGGGGGCGCCTGAAAGGAGAGCCAGTTTAAATACTGGAGACAAAGGGGAGACGTGGCCCTCCAGGGCCCCAGGCACACTGGTCCTGGAGAAGCCAGGGGTCAGGGGATGGGGGCCTGGCCAGCCTGCCCTGGGGGACCGGCGACGTGGAGGGGTGCTCTGAACTGGGGTGGCGGGGGGCCCTGCCCCCACGTCTGCCTGCTGTAGCCCCAAACACTGCTTGTCTCTTCCAGGCTCCCAGCGACCAGCTATGCTGCCACGTCGTCTTCAATACTTCCATCTCTCTCCCCCGGCAAGCTGTTCACCAAGGCAGGCAGCCGGCTCACCTTCTAAGGCCAGGCAGAGGCGGAAGGCTCTACTTATAATTGGGGGGATTTTTGAAATCATAACTCTTTCATTAGAGAATGCCTTACGCCTTCAGACAGAGCAATCAAGCTCAGCAAGATCCAGTGTCGTTTAAGAAGGACCTGTGGATTTGAAAAGACATTATCAAAGAGCTCAAGTCTATACTCTGTAATAACCTAAATGGGAAAAGATTCTGAAGCATAGGTGTACGAACATATATTACTGATTCACTTTGCCGTACCCCTGAGACTGACACAAAATTGCAGATCAACTATACTCCAAGGCGAAATTTACAGAGAATTTTTAAAAAGAGCTTAAGGCTAAATGATGCTCCTGGAAGGAGCACATTGACAATATTGATGGCTAAGAGGTGCAAACGTTATCAATGGAAACACGAGAGCCATCATCACTGTGGACTACTTAATATCAGAGTCTTCCTTGAGGCGATACTGATTTTTGACACTAATTTATAAATGTGTTTTAATGCCTCTGTAACCAACAATTTATAAATCAACCAGACATCTACTCTACGGAGGCAATTCAGGACTTTTTGCCTGTGAAACCCCCTCAGGAGACTTGAAAATCCAGTTTGTGGTGTCTTTTTTTTAAGACTTATAAACTAACATGGAGCTAAAACACACTGAGGCTAACATGCAGCCTCTTCTGCAGATGAGTTTTTACGTTCCACTCTCAGTGCCTCTTCTTTGCCTCTTAAACTCTGTAAGAACATTCCAAAGTTTTAAGTAGAACAGTTTGAATCTTTGCTACTTAAGAGGTTGCACACGTCCATGAAGTTGGCGGGTCCTTGCTGTGTCGTTGCAAGTCCCTGGGGAGAAAAGTGTGTCTCGTGGACCCAGGACCACTCCCCACAGGGCCTCACCCACGCTTAGCTCCGGTTGACATTTGTGGTCAGCAGGCTGGTATCATGAGAGCTCCAGAAACCCTGGCAGGGGGCCTGGGGACAGGCCAGTGACGAAGGAAGCATTTCAGTGGCTTGAAACCCAAATGCAGGACTCTCCACGGCAGACAAGAGAAGCACAGAGATTTGACGGGTCCTTGATTTTTAAATAGCGTCCCTGAAAAATCAGTGCCGGAAAGTATAATACTTGAAGTGGTACAAATGCGGCCCTGATTGCCATGGGGTCATGAGAATGCATGACAAAGTAATCAGTAATCCATCACACTAAAAAAACGCTTCCAGGTCCTGTCACGTGAGGTTATGTCAAGAGTTGGCCCGAGGACATGGCTGATGAGGGTCGCCTGGTCTGTTGTGTCGCCTCCAGCCTCACAGGCTGCTGGGCACTCAGAAAGTGGCCAGTCCATGCCTAGACGTACTTTGTGGACTCTGAAGACTTAGTGAAAGAAAAAGAATGTAGTGTATCAGTGAGGAATTTTTATGTTGAGTGTATGTAGAAATGCAATATTTTGGATGGTTAGTTTAAAAGTATATAGTATTAAAATTAATTGGCCCTCTTCCTTTTTTACTTTAACAACTATACTCCAATATGAAATTAAAAAAAGAAATTTTAAGAGCTTAAATCTGGACAATGTTCATTAAAGGAGCACTGGGCTACCAGGAGATACGCAGCCATATGCCTGTGGTTGTTGATGGCACGTCTTTCCCTTCCTACTGGGCAGTGCTGAACTCGAATATAGACAAGTGAGCAGATGTCCGTACAAGGCAGTTTGTAGGTGGTCATGCCAAGGCTGAAAACAAGAGGTAGGTGCTCTGGGATTTCATAAAACAGGGAGGATCCTGGGACCTGGGTGGGCAACTTCCTGGGAAAGACACTTCTTTTCAACTTTAAGAACAAGGGCAATTTAAGCAAATGGTCTGGAAGTGGAAGGATGTTCCTAGATGGCATTTACGGAAATGGCAACCCACTGCAGTGCTCTCTTGCCTGGAGAATTCCATGAACAGAGGAGCTGGGAAGGTCACAGTCCATGGGCTCGCAGAGAGTCAGACACGACTGTGTGACTAACTTTCACTTTTCGCTTTCACTGCCCAGCAAAGGATGACGCAGGTTTGCTAATAACAACCAAGTCTCCCAAGTAGTGACATCCACCAGGGACCCGCCAGGCCCTGTGCTCATGTGTCGGCATCGTTGGGTCCTCGCAGTGTCTGATGAGTTATGCGCCAGCATCCTGCTGCATCACAGGTAAGGACGCAGGTCCTCCAGGTTAAAGGACCACTGGCCGTAGTCACACGGCAAGGAAGGTGGGATACGACTAAAATGTCCCACATTCATGGTGTAAAACATGTGTTGCCCCCCTCCCCCACTGGACTCAGCCTGGCGAGAGCAGGACTGTTCAGGCTTGTGTCCCAGAGCAGGTGTGGCCACATGGACACAGGCGGGCTGAGCCGCCTGCCCCAGCCGGGATGCCAGCCTTCGCCCTGCTGGGGTTCAGCTGCCCTGCCGTCCATGCGTCCTTCTGTCTGCCCTGTGCACCCCTCCTCCTGGGGGGTCAGGAGACGGTCAGACTGTAACGTGCCCAGGGTGGATCGCAGGGAGCCAGCATGGAAGCCATCAGGTCTGGGGCTGGCAGGTGGCAGAATTTCACCGCAGGCCGTTTGGTCTGCCTGCAGTGGGAGGCATTTGTCCTCTTGGTGCGGTCTGCCCTGGGGCAGGGGCCAGATCCGTGGCACCTGGGGGGCTGAGTCTTTAAGGACCCGACTCTCCTTAATGAAGTCAGGAGCCCAGGACTGTGGCGGGCGGCCGTGGAGGAGACAAGCGGGGCGTCCAGGCCTGCCAGTCACAGGGTGCTCAGACCTCCCCCTCATGGGCGCCCCTCCCCATTGGCTGTCCCTGAGCTAGACACCTGTCCAACTCCTCCTTGAGACAGGAGGCCAGTAGGAAAAGGCTTCCCTGGAGCACTTCACTGGCAGCGTTTTGCGACAGTGATGTTCACAGCTAACAAGATCTGCAGTCCAAAAGCACTGCACACAGCCCGCAGCCTGGAGTCCTCTTCCTGGACCACTGGACTTGAAGCTGGTGGGGGTGAGACAGAGAAGGACCCGTCCTCGCCGGCTGCACTGTCTCCCTGGGCATGAGGGTCCGAGAAGGCAGCCCTGGGTCACTGGCCAGTCCAGCCTCTCGCCTAAAACTGAGCGCACTGATGATCAGAGCTGCCAGTGACACGGTGGAGAAAATGAGTTAGCGGTGAGGCTGGAGAAAACAGATGCGGGCCTCCAGCTTCCGACCGAGTTTTCCTCTCTCTCCAGAACTGGTGTCTGTCTGCCCGTAAGACCTCCACGTGGCCCATCCAGATGAAGTCTGACCTGGAAATAGTTCTAATGGGGTCAAAGGTCAAGGTCATTTGGACCTTCCCACCATCTCAGTCTCATTCTTTAAAACACTCACACACACACACACACAATAATGCTGCCTCTCTGGTGACTGAGCCAACTGGGTCCTGAATTTCACATGAGATGGCTGTGAGTGTTCCCCTTGGGCTGCCCTCTGGATAACATGACTCCAAGCTCTGTATGGCCCATTTCTCCTGCTTGTCCCTGGAAGGCCTCTACTGGGATTACAGAGGCTCCTTGGTTTTAGGGACACATGGCAGTGTTCTTGCCTGGAGAATCCCAGGGACAGAGGAACCTGGTGTGCTGGCCATGGGGTCATGAAGAACCGGACAGGACTGAGTGACTTAGCATGCACACCCATGCCCTTGTTATCCATTAGTGCCTCATCTTAGAGTGATTAATCAAGTGCGTTAGTGCTCCTTCTGGTGGTACCCCTAGGATGGAGATGGGGCAAAGACACTGCGTGAGACGCTCTGGAAACTCCAAGGCAGAGCTCTACAGTGATGGGGAAGTACATGGGCTCCCAGAAAGAGGTAAAAGAGGGCAGTGAATTACTGTGATGCTGGTGGTGATGACGGTGATGACAGGGATGGTGGTGGTGGTGGTGATGATGGTGGTGGTGATGTTGGTGATGGTGGTGATGGTGCTGGTGGTGGTGCTGGTGATGGTGGTGATGATGGTGGTGGTGGTGATGGTAGTTATGCTGGTGGTGGTGATGGTGGTGGTGGTGGTGGTGGTGGTGATGGTGAAGGTGGTGGTGATGGTGGTGGTGGTGATAGTGGTGGTGATGCTGGTGGTGGTGGTGATGGTGGTGGTGATGGTGAAGGTGGTGGTGATGCTGGTGGTGGTGATGCTGGTGGTGATGGTGGTGGTGACGGTGAAGGTGGTGGTGATGCTGGTGGTGGTGATGGTGGTGGTGATGCTGGTGGTGATGGTGAAGGTGGTGGTGATGCTGGTGGTGGTGGTGGTGATGGTGGTGGTGATGGTGGTGGTGATGGTGGTGATGGTGGTGGTGATGGTGAAGGTGGTGGTGATGGTGGTGGTGGTGATAGTGGTGGTGGTGGTGATAGTGGTGGTGATGCTGGTGGTGGTGGTGATGGTGATGGTGGTGGTGACGGTGATGGTGGTGGTGACGGTGAAGGTGGTGGTGATGCTGGTGGTGGTGATGCTGGTGGTGATGGTGAAGGTGGTGGTGATGATGGTGGTGGTGATGGTGGTGATGGTGGTGGTGATGGTGGTGGTGGTGGTGATGGTGGTGGTGATGGTGGTGATGGTGGTGGTGATGCTGGTGGTGGTGGTGATGGTGGTGGTGATGCTGGTGGTGGTGGTGATGGTGGTGGTGACGGTGAAGGTGGTGGTGATGCTGGTGGTGGTGATGCTGGTGGTGATGCTGGTGGTGATGGTGAAGGTGGTGGTGATGATGGTGGTGGTGGTGGTGATGGTGGTGGTGATGGTGGTGATGGTGATGGTGATGGTGATGGTGATGGTGAAGGTAGTGGTGATAGTGGTGGTGATGCTGGTGGTGGTGGTGATGGTGATGGTGATGGTGGTGGTGGTGGTGGTGGTGATGGTGGTGGTGATGGTGGTGATGGTGGTGGTGGTGGTGATGCTGGTGGTGGTGATGGTGGTGGTGATGCTGGTGGTGATGGTGGTGGTGATGCTGGTGGTGGTGATGGTGGTGGTGATGGTGGTGGTGGTGATGCTGGTGGTGGTGGTGGTGGTGGTGATCGTGGTGATCGTGGTGATGCTGGTGGTGGTGATGGTGCTGGTGGTGATGATGGTGGTGTTGGCTGTGGTGGTGGTGGTGGTGGTGGTGATGGTAGTAATGGTCCTAGGCATCACTTACTGAGCCCAGCACTGATCCTCACTGAGTGCAGACACTGACCTGATGTGTTATTTCAGCAGTTCTCCCAAGGGTCACTGGAAGCAGTTACTCCTGACTCCTTTTCACAGATGGGAAGCAAAGCTTAGCCAGGTAGGTCTTGTGCCAAAGGCTATAGCCAGGAAGTGCTGAGTTGCACTGGCCCCGAGTCTGAATCCTCCCAAGGCCCTCCTCAGCAGGGATGCCCCTCCCCCACAGGTGTCCGGGGACCAGGGTGCAGAGGTGGCCGTGGTCGGGAGGACAGTCCATCCAGGAGGTGCTCTTGGCAGAGCCAGCACCAGCCTGGCTCTGCCCAGCTCCTCGCCACCCCCCCACCCCATCACATCTGCCAAGGCACTTCCTCTTCCTGGAGCCCTTTGCCCAGCTGTGGAAGGAGGTGATAATATCTGCCCAGAGGGTGTGCTCGGCTCCTGTGTTCCTGCACATAAACTGATGAAAGGCCCGCGCGAGTTCAAAGGCTCCCAAGCTGTATAATTACTCTTTTAAGCAAAACACTTTTTAGAAGCCTTGCATTAGCTTTCTCTCTGAAATGCATATTTCTTCTCAGATGTGCGCTCCCTGAAAGATAGGAAACTGGAAGCTCGCGCTCACTTCACCAGCAAACACAGGGCCCTCGAGGGCTCCATAAGTCGGCCGTCCGCAGGGCTTCACCAGCAAACGCAGGGCCCCCGAGGGCTCCGTAAGTCAGCCGTCCGCAGGGCTTCACCAGCAGAGAGGGCACTTCTGGGTCTGGTAGCTCTGCTCCCCTTGGCAGGGTAGATGCTGCCCTTCAGAGCCGGGTGCCCAGGGTTCGAACAGGCGGAAGTGTGGTCCCAGCTCACCATGGGACCTGAAACCCATCATTCCACGCCTTTGGCCTTAGTCTCCTCAGCTGAGTCAGGGGGACTGTGGACTGGGGGTTGCTATCCTTGCCACTCCAGTCTCAGCCTGGCATCTGGGGATCCGGCCGGGGTGCCAGGCCTACCTGTTCTCAGCTCACAGACAAGTAGCAGGCAAGAGAGAGCTGCCAGTAGATGAAACTGTCCTTTGGGTTTAGAAAAAAAAAACAACTATGAAGGATAACTCCATTCAACCCCTCCACACCTTGGACAGAATTTTACCCATGGAAGCAGAGCTGCTGAGAATCTATTGGAAAAATCTCTTCACCAGGGCGTGCGGCTGCCCGAGGCTTTGCGCCCCTCTCGGATAGCATCACAGAGATGGAGACAAGGGGGTGAGACTCGGGGTGGGGTTATCCCCGGAAGAGCAAGCTGGAGGGCTCCCCACCGCAGGCTGCTTAGTGCCCGCATACCACACGCTTCCGTGCAGTTCTGCCTCCTGGATTTTATGCGTAAACTCTACTCCTTTCCTCCTCCGCCCTGTCTCGGCGGAGGGGGAGGGGAGACAGGGTGCTCAATGAAGTGACCTCGTCCCTGAGCGGAGCGACCAACGCCCTGGATGCGGGGCTGGGGCCACGTGTTTCCAGACCATGGTTCATCTCATCTCCTCATCACCCGGGCAACCATCGCCACCTCCAGGGGTGCAGGGGAGCGGGACAGGTGTCAGACCTCACGGGAGCCCTATATGGTGAACGTGAAAGTCGCTCAATCGTGTCCAACTCTTTCCGACCCCCTGGACTGTAGAGTCCATGGAATTCTCCAGACCAGAATACTGGGTACTGGAGTGGGTAGTCTTTCCCTTCTCCAGGGGATCTTCCCAACCCAGGGATCGAACCCAGGTCTCCTGCATTGCAGGTGGATTCTTTACCAGCTGAGCCACCAGGGAAGCCCCTATGTGGTGAGGACAATGGTGATAAGAAAAATGATTGGTGAGCAGCTGAGGGGTGCAGCATTTCTCAGGCATTAGTGCGTTGTGTGAGGCGGGCAGCGTTAACATGCCGATTTTCCAGGGGGCACAGCTGAGGCACAGACGCCAGGGCCACTCCCCTCAGCGCCTCACCCACAGGTGGCCGAGCCGGGGACATGGCGTTCACACGCTCAATCGGCGAGCTCTGGTCTGTGCCTGTGTGTTTTCACACAAGATTATAATACAGAGTATGCGATGCGGGAGACCTGGGTTCTATCCCTGGGTTGGGAAGGTTCCCTGCAGAAGGGAACAGGTACCCACTCAGGTATTCTGGCCTGGAGAATGCCATGGACTGTATAGTCCACGGGATCGCAGAGAGTGGGACACGACGGAGCGACCCTCACTTTCACGCTTCGCACTTGGCATGGCCAGACCCAGCCCGCCGCACATGGGGGTTGCTGTTGCCCCAGTTTTCTGAGCTGAGCAGCGCTGCGCTGTGTGACAAGATGACCCCATGGTGAGGGCCAGAGCTGTGGGGTTGAGTTCCAACCTCGCTGACCCCAGGTCCAGGCTCTGCCCACTCTGGGCTTCTCTGGGACACCCTGTGGGAACCACAGAAGATTTCTAGCTGAGGAGGAGAATGTTCAAAGCAAGAGTTTGTCCATCCTTATCTCCTGGTGCTGTGCCAGAGAGACACAGCCCTACCTCCAGGACGGCCTCTAGGCAAGTCTGTGATAAATGACAGGAAATCAGCAAGGTGGCTGCCGCCCCCAGCCCCATAGCCCTGGGTCAGAGGTGCCGGATCAGATGGAAGGACCCCGCAGCCATCCTCTGCCTGTTACTCTCGGCGTGCTGCTCATCTCCACGAACAGCAGCAACAGCCATAATGATGGATTTGCAAGTGCTGACTGTGTTTTGCTTGCTGTATCTCCTTTCATCTCAGGATATCAAAGTACCTTGCAAATATTAATTAAGTTCTGGGAAATAAACACAATGACGTCACCATAAGGAAGGGGGAGACTGAGATACCGAGAGGTTACATGCTTTGTGATATACCCGTCCCCCCACTCCAGCAGAGGCAACAATCAAATGAAAAGATGATAGTTCTATGACAAGCCTAGACAGCATACTAAAAAGCAGAGACGTCACTTTGCCTACAAAAGTCCTTATAGTCAAAGCTATGGTTTTTCCAGGAGTCATGGATGGACATGACAGTTGGACCATAAAGAAGGCTGAGTGCCAAAAGACTGATGCTTTCAAACTGTGGTTCTGGAGAAGATTCTTGAAAGTCCCTTGGACTGCAAGGAAATCAAACCAGTCAATCCTAAAGGAGATCAGTCCTAAATGTTCATTGGAAGGACTAATGCTGAAGCTGAAACTCCAATACTTGGGCCACATGATGTGAAGAGCTGACTCATTGGAAAAGACCCTGATGCTGAGAAAGATTGAAGGCAGGAGGAGAAAGGGATGACAGAGGATGAGATGGTTGGATGGCATCATTCATTTGACTCAATGGACATGAGTTTGAGCAGACTCTGGCAGATGGCAAAGGACAGGAAGCCTAGAGTGCTACAGTCCATGGAGTCGCAAAGAATCGGACATGACTGAGCAACTGAAAAACAACCCCTTAAATGTTACTCTCGTCAAAGTTCTTTGATTCAAAATGTTTGTATCAACTTGAATTCCTGTAGACATCTATTTTGTGTCTGTAACTGTGTGTATGAGGCTATGAGAGCTGTCTGAAATGAATACGCAGGTTTATGCTTTCTGCCCTCTGATGGAAGGAGACTAGAGATAATACGTGAGCTGTTTGGTCACTTATGGTCAAAAGGCCACAGAGGGGACCTCCCCGGCAGCAGGACACAGAGAGGTGGTGCCTTCAGATGCGACAAGGTGGGCGCAAGGAGGACAGCCCTCCAGGTGGAGGACAGAGCGAGCCTGGCACTCGCAGACCCGAGGGGGACGCCGCATGCCCAGGGGCGACGGGCGCAGGCACTGTCCTGCTGGCAGCTCCCAACCCTGAGCTATGAAATCCAGGTGACATCACGGGCTATGGGCCATTGCGGTTACCCCGGTGCCTGAGCTGCAGAAAGGAAGGAGATGGTGAGCTGGGGCCTGACAGCGCAGCATCTGTAGTGGAATTTCGATCCTTGGCAAGAACAGTTATGAAACAGTACAGTTCACAGTGTGATTTCTGGAGTGTACGTGGGAGCGTATTGTCCCAAGTGGACGTGGCAGTCCCTGCCCCCGCGGGGGGCGGGAATTCAGTGTGGGTTTACTGCCAACTAGGGAGCTGTCTGCTGTTCCGAGCCACCCTGCCTACAACTACAAGCAGTGCCAAGATCCCCAAACCCACACGTGGGAAAGATGTCTTATTCTAAACAATTGCCGTGGTTACTGGTGACGGTCCGTATTATCCATGGAAGCTCCCAATGACGGTTTTGTTATGTATTCTTCATAAAGCGTTTTACTGACATGGAAGGGGACTTGGAGAATCCCAGTTACATGCGGTGGCAACCTTGACAGTTCAATGTCGTCTGAGTTCACTTTGGGCCAAGTCCACATCTCTAAACCGTCTTTAAGCAGCAGAACTAAACCCCCACAAAGAAGGAGGCACAGAATGTGAGCTTCTGTGTTTCTAGGTGTCACTTGGCGCTTTAATGTGTATTAAAATGTAAAATGGGCTTCCCGGGCGGTGCAGTGGTAAAGAATCCACCTGCCAATGCAGGAGACATGGATTCAACCCCTGGGTCAGGAAGACGCTCTGGAAAAGGGAATGGCAATCCACTCCAGTATTCCTGCCTGGAGAATTCCATGGATAGAGGAACCTGGTGGGCTATAGTCCACAGTCACAAAGAGTTAGACCTGACTAACTAAACAACAACAGCAAAATGTAAAACAGTGAAACAGATTGCAAACAGCTGAGGTATAATATTTTTTATTGGGCAAGTACAAATTTTCTTATGTACATAAAATCACTGAATTTAAATAGTACCCTTAGAATTGAAATTTATTCTTTTAAAAAGTATTGCTTACTTTAACCCTAAAGAACATATCAAGAAAATTAACTTTGCAGGTGATTACATGATTATTTTTGAGAATACTGTGTGTGGCAGACAAGACCTAATCTGGGGGTCACAATACATGAAGCTTGCCCCCCTCCCCAGCCCACCGGCATGGAGACAGATGGCGGAGCAGGGTGGGGCATTCATCAGGGCTGAAGGAGGTGCTGAGAGCAAGTTCAAGGCCAAGAGGATGGAGAAAGGGTCACCTTATTTGCTTTATCGATTGATAAGGTTGGCCACAGAGATCAAGGCAGAGGGAAAGGCTTTGCTTTGCACTCGCACATACAGGCCAGAAATCACATTCTGAAACGTACTGTTTCATAACCGTTCTTGCCAAAGACATAAATTCTCCTACAGAAGCTGCACTGTCAGTTCTTCTTGGATTTCCCTCTCTGCCTTCAACAGTGCTGGACACGAGTGACTAATGTCTTTCAATGCATGCCCACGGAGAATTCTTTGTAAATTACGCTGTTTCTTCTCAAAGCCCTTCCTTCTCCCCAGAGACAGTCTGTCCCACTCACGGCCAGGGTTGCGGCTGGGCGGCACCCATCAGACCCTCCCTGGGATGTCTCCTGCCTTGTGGGCACTTGTGCTGCTCACGCCCTGGGAGAGGGTGAAGGGGGTGCTGATGGTCTGGTGGGGAGGCGTGGAGCCGCCAACCCCTGCCACCCAGGGAGGTGGTGAAGTCCCGGATGAGCCTAAAGAAAGGGCTGGGTCTGGGAAGGAGCCGAGAACAAGGGTGGAGTAGCGTGGGCCCAAGTGTGGGCGATGCCAGAACCTGTGAAAAAGGCGAGGAGGGGCCAAAAGCTGATCCTAGGAGCCCCTGACGCATCATTTGTGTACGTGATGCTTGCCTTGATGCCCAGGAGCGTCTTCTAGGCTCAGAATGGGGACTCAGAGCTGGGGCAGGGCATGTGTAGGGAGAACACTGCACCCCTGTCTGTGGTGGTCATCACGAAACCCCCAGCTCTGCCTACACTCGGGTTAGACACAGCCCGGCCGGTGCTGCTCCGGTTCACACCCACACTCAGGTCGGGGCCACTGGGGTGAGGCTGGGCCCTCCTTTCCTCCAGGTCACCCAAAGCACACCGGAATCCCTCGGGGAGTTTGTGACTAGGTCTCAGAGCCTCTGGCCTCTTCTTAGGGGAAGAGCGGAGCTTCATAGAGTGAGCCAGGCTTTCTCACTTAGTGAGCGCAGAAACCTCACCTTCTGGGTTGCATAGAGCCCCGAGCTCGCGTAGCTGCTGGATTTCCTTGCCCCCCGACAGGCTGCACGCCTACATCTGTGAGCTGTCCCCGTTCCCTCCCAGGATCCCCCACAGCCAGGCTGGGAGCCCCCATCGCTCACTCTCCCATCTCTGCTTTCAGCTCCCCTAAATGTGTGAACTGTGTCCAGATGAGCATCACCATGCACTGGGGGCCCCCTGCATTTTCAGAGGGATCTCTGACAATCAGAGGTGCCCAAAATCACAGGAAAGGTGGGGGAGGGCCGACAGAGAGCCAGACAGGCTCATATCCCAGGGAGGGGGCTTTCCTTCTGCCCCTGCTCAACGCACACATGTGTGCACTTGCTCAACAGACACACACAGGTGACCCTCACTCTGCCCCTGGGACGCCTGCCCCAATAGGAGAATAAATGCAGGCAGAGCTGTGACAGCCGCCCCCCGCCCCGAGGTGTGTCTGTGGGTCCCAGACGGCGGGGGCCGTGCCAGCGTCCGGAGATGGAGTCCTCCTGGGCCTGCATCTCTCTGTCTCCTCAGCCAAGGGCAGAGCGGTGGGGCCAGCTGGTCTGCTCAGCCGGCTTCTGATAGCATCACCGCTGCTGGGTTTTCCATGTTAATAGGTGGTTGCTACAGGTAAGCAGCAGCAGCCAGATGGTATAGAAGGCACATTTCAAAGCCAAATGCTGTGTTGTTGTTTGGGGTTGTTTTACAGCTATCAAAACAGCCCAAGTCATGTTAATCCCAGTCTTATCTCATGATCAGATGGAAGCAAAAGTCAGTGATCAGAAAAGCAGCTGGGTCCAGAGTCTGTGGGGACTGCTGTGTCCCTCACCTTGGCCCGGGAAGGACGCCAGGCACCGCAGCTCTCCTCATCCAGGCGTCTCATGCCAAATCGTGGCATTCGACTGCCTCTGCGGAGATGAGGGCAGAGATGTTTCTCCCCCGAAGAATCCCAGAGTTCCAGCCTGAGGCTGAAAGGCAATCACCGCTGGGCTCTGGGCCTGTGGTGGCGTTGTTTATCCTACTGGGGTCTGGGAGGGTGGAGCTGGCTTCAGAGACGGCACTCCGATGACCAGAGTGACCTTGTTCTGCGTCTCTAGGGAGGAGTGGTCCTTGGACAGAGACGGAAGGGCGGTGGGGTGACCTCCCTCCTGTCTCTATCTGATGCGGGTCACAGCCCTTCCCAAGGCCAGAGTCTGGGGACAGCCCTGCTCAGTCCCATGGTATCCAGTCCAACTGTACACCTGCGCTGCCCACACCTGCGCTGTCCACACCTGCGCTGCCCACACCTGTGCTGCCCACACCTGCGCTGCCCACACCTGCGCTGTCCACACCTGCGCTGCCCACACCTGCGCTGTCCACACCTGCGCTGCCCACACCTGTGCTGTCCACACCTGCGCTGCCCACACCTGTGCTGTCCACACTTGCGCTATCCACACCTGTGCTATCCACACCTGCGCTGCCCACACCTGTGCTGCCCACACCTGCGCTGTCCACACCTGCGCTGCCCACACCTGTGCTGCCCACACCTGCGCTGTCCACACCTGTGCTGTCCACACCTGCGCTATCCACACCTGTGCTATCCACACCTGCGCTATCCACACCTGTGCTATCCACACCTGCACTGCCCACACCTGTGCTGTCCACACTTGCGCTATCCACACCTGTGCTATCCACACCTGCGCTGCCCACACCTGTGCTGCCCACACCTGCGCTGTCCACACCTGCGCTGCCCACACCTGCTCTGTCCACACCTGCGCTATCCACACCTGTGCTATCCACACCTGCGCTGCCCACACCTGCGCTGCCCACATCTGCACTGCCCACACCTGTGCTGTCCACACCTGCGCTGTCCACACCTGCGCTGCCCACACCTGCGCTGCCCACACCTGCAGCTGTCCACACCTGCGCTATCCACACCTGTGCTATCCACACCTGCGCTGCCCACACCTGCGCTGCCCACACCTGCGCTGCCCACACCTGTGCTTCCCACACCTGTGCTGTCCACACCTGTGCTGCCCACACCTGCACTGCCCTGGTGCCACATTGGCACACACTGTTATCACACTCGTCAACTGGTTCAACGGCGCAACTGTGTGTCCAACGCGCTCACGTGCTCCACACTGATCACACCTGGTCCACGGCGCACCTGTTGCCACCCTGTGGCACACCTGCGCTGTCCACACTGCCTGCCCCACCTGTCTGCCCACCTGCTGCTCCACACCTGTGCTATCCACACCTGTGCTATCCACACCTGCGCTATCCACACCTGTGCTGCCCACACCTGTGCTGCCCACACCTGCGCTGTCCACACCTGCGCTGCCCACACCTGTGCTGCCCACACCTGCGCTGTCCACACCTGTGCTGTCCACACCTGCGCTGCCCACACCTGTGCTGTCCACACCTGCGCTATCCACACCTGTGCTATCCACACCTGCACTGCCCACACCTGTGCTGCCCACACCTGCGCTGCCCACACCTGTGCTGCCCACACCTGCGCTGTCCACACCTGTGCTGTCCACACCTGCGCTGCCCACACCTGTGCTGTCCACACTTGCGCTATCCACACCTGTGCTATCCACACCTGCGCTGCCCACACCTGTGCTGTCCACACCTGCGCTGCCCACACCTGTGCTGTCCACACTTGCGCTATCCACACCTGTGCTATCCACACCTGCACTGCCCACACCTGCGCTTCCCACACCTGTGCTGCCCACACCTGTGCTGTCCACACCTGTGCTGCGCACACCTGCACTGTCCACACTGCACTGCCCACACCTGCTCTGCCCACACCTGCAGTGTCCACACCTGTGCTATCCACACCTGCTCTGCCCACACCTGCACTGTCCACACTGCACTGCCCACACCTGCAGTGTCCACACCTGTGCTATCCACACCTGTGCTGCCCACACCTGCTCTGCCCACACCTGTGCTGCCCACACCTGTGCTGCCCACACCTGCGCTGCCCACACCTGCGCCATGCAGAGGGTGTTGCAGGGGCTAGAGGTGCTTTCACCTGGACCCTACCTGAGGGAGCTTGCAGTTCTCTTGAGGATGTTAAAGTTACATCTGTCAATCCTTTCACTTACAATTCTTGGTGATTCCTATACTAAGAATGATTTTTATATTTTTATATGACTGCAAAAGTCAAATGAAGATAAATAGTTTGTGACACAAGAGAGTTATATGAATTTAACAATCAGGGTCCATAAATAAAGTCTAGTTGTAACACAGCTCTGCTTGTTTCCTTGTGGCTGGTGGCTGGCTGCTTGGCCTGACTGGCAAAGCTGGTCAGCTGTGACAGAGACCGTATGCTCATGGAGCCTAAAATGCTACCATGTCCACCACAGAAAAAGACCCCTAAGTAGACTCTGAAGTTCATGGAGGCAGTGCTGAGAACATTCCAGCCAGCAGTGTCCCATGCCACTCTCCAGGACTCAGCACCAGTGGGCAGTTTAATATGATGAATGAATGAATAAATAAAAGGCATAAATCCTCAACTAAACAACTATTTTTTAGGAGCATATTTTGTCCCCTTAGTTTATCTCAAAAGTATTTCCCTTTAGTGGTTCCAGAAACAAAAGCCCAGGGACAGTCCCTCCTCCTCCAAGAAGCCATCCTGGACTTCCATCTTGCATGGATCTCTCTCCACCCAATTCTGTGTTGTCCTCATAGCCTTGGACTTCTGATAACAGAGCCCCTCTCAAGTCACTGACTTGTAAAAAGCTTCTTCTATTTGGGACCCTGGAAGCTCCTGCATCTCCATTGAGGGAGAGACCAGGGGAATCTGTGCATGACGCGTGTGGTTTCCCTTCCTTACATTTCCTCTCCTTTTCTTGACTGGACCCCCTTCACTCAGCAACCACAGACATCATCAGGATACTGCGCTCTGACACCAGCGTTCTTGGACTTTCTGACGACCCAGATCAGCAGTCCTCAGCTGACCTTCCCAGGGTCCTTCCTGTTAAGGTACGAGCTCCTGTATCTTGCTTTCACCACCGTGTTTTACCCCAGGCCTGTGGCCTGTTGGCCAGCTTAGCCGTTTGCTAGACCAGGACTCTAAACATCTGGGTGGAGCTCACCTCTGGACTCTGGGGAAAAGAGGTCTCCTCCTTGTAAGAAAGTTATGACCAACCTAGACAGCATCTTAAAAACAGAGACATTACTCTGTCAACAAAGGTCCATCTGGTCAAGGCTATGGTTTGGATCATGTATGGATGTGAGAGTTGGACTTTAAAGAAAGCTGAGCACCAAAGAACTGATGTTTTTGAACTATGGTGTTGGAGAAGACTCTTGAGAGTCCCTTGGACTGCCAGGAGATCCAACCAGTCCATCCTGAAGGAGATCAGTCCTGGGTGTTCATTGGAGGGATTGATGCTGAAGCTGAAACTCCAATACTTTGGCCACCTCATGTGAAGAACTGACTCATTTGAGAAGATCCTGATGCTGGGAAAGATTGAAGGCGGGAGAAGAAGGGGACGACAGAGGATAAGATGGTTGGATGGCATCACCGACTCAATGAACAGGGGTCTGGGTGGACTCCGGGAGTTGGTGATGGACATGGGGGCCTGGCATGCTGCGGTTCATGGGGTCACAAAGAGTTGGATGCCACTGAGCGACTGAACTGACTGAACGTAGAACACACAACAGGTGGGTGGGCACAGTCTCATAGGTAACATGTCGCCCCTGATGGAGCATGGGTCAGAGGTCAGTCCTACCACATATTCCCTATGTGTCCTAAACAGGAGTAAAAATACCAGCTTCTGTGAACTAGGAAGAACTACGTGGAGAACTGTACACAAAGTGCATAGGCCCCGCTTGCAGTGAGTATGCAGTAAGTGTCCTTTCCTGGGCTCCACAGGGCCGGGGCAGAGTCTTCTCCTTTCTGTGTGATCCTGGTAGCTCCCAGCACACAGATGTTTGGGGCAAGGACTCGTGTATGGTGATAATCAGTGATGAAAACAACTGGGAACCCCGTTGGCTGCTCAGCGACACACAGACATAGCAGCAGGGTTACTAGACTTTGCAACTAAAAATAAAGGTGTTCCAGCTAAATTGAAGCTTGAACATATGGGATATACTTATGCTAAAAAGGTATTCCTTGCTAATTTCTGAAATTCAATTTTAAATGAAGATCCTGTCTGTCCAGAAGTCATAAATGGAAGGAGTCTCGGCGTCACGGTAACGGGCAGGTAGAGGTAGATAGCAGGTGGAGGGGCTCTGCCTCTCTTCCCAGCAGAAAGGGCGAGGAGGGGAGAACCTCCCAGATGGATCACGGTGAGTGGCTGTTCTCCTTTATGGGGACTTGCCTCTGTCTACGGACCAGGATCCAGGGCGTCTAACGAGGAAGACGTGGGGATTCATGTGAACTTGAGGAAAGACCAGGAAGCCGGCTCCTCCTGACTTCCCCCTGCAATTCCACCAGACACTAGAAAGACACTCTGCTTGCTCTTCATGGCATTTGAAGGTAAACTGAATTTGAGGCATCGTTTTTCTTCCTCAAATTCAAGATGTCTTATCCATATGGTAGTAACATTTCTTATTACATGTCTGATCTGATGTAAACTTACTGCATCTTATCCAAAATGCATAAATACATTTCTTAAGCCTTCATGTAAACAAATATCACAGTTTGGTCTTCCTTTAGTTATGTTTTAATGAATACTTCTGAAGACCAAGCTCTTCTCCCTTCTTGACAAATGAGACCTTTCTCATTATTGTAATGGTTCTTAAGTCTTCCTGGTCAATTAGCAAAATATTTACTATTATTATTTATCATCCTCCTGATCATTTCTCACACTGCTTTGCATGCAGCAAAAACTGCTCAGAGATAGCACCACCAATTAAAAGGTAAAACGAGCCTGAAGAATTCTTTCTTAGTAATAAGTTATCCATTAAATACCACTGAAGCTGTTCTTGTTGTAAAACGTATGTCAACATAATCTCAAATACTTTTTATAAAGTACCAGTAGTAAGACATTAAAAATGACAAAAATGCCTTTAATCTATAAAAAATATAATTGCCTGACATCATTTGCTGAACAATGAAATAAATATTACCCAGACGGGTCTATCTAGCTGGCAACTGTACCATGGGGCAGGGAGACTGTGACTTTCTAATAGGTCATCAATAAGTGTTGTATCATTTCTTCTCCGTTCAAGGAAGAGGAACAATCTCATGACCCTGAACCCATGGAGGAAGTCACAATATATCCCCTTCTTTGGGAGAAAACAAACACACTGGATTTTAGAAGCTAAAATAGATCTAAATAGTCAATCAATTCAAGACCCAGAGGACAGACATGTGGCTGGCAGGGGTGGGTGGGGAGGGGAGGACTGGGAGTTTGGGATTAGCAGGTGCAAACTAGTTCGCATAGGATGGATAAACAAGACGATCCTACCGTACAGCAAGGGAACTGTATTCAGTATCCTGAAATGAACCATAACAGAGAAGAATATGGAAAAATATAACTGAATCACTTTGCTGCACTGCGGAAATTAACACGACGTTGTGAATCAATTACACTTCAATAAAATACAAGCTTTTAAAAAGAACTGCTTTAAAGAGCCAAAGAGAGAGACGGAGAAGTAAGGATCAGCGCTTTATAGTTTAGAAGTCAGAGTCTTCCTTTGTCCCAAATACGAAGACAATTATGCAAATGCAATCTCAGGTCAATCAACATGTCCATCCACCACTCCAAAGGTGCTCACTCGGTTCAGATGGAGGAGAGCTGCACGCACGGGGGTCAGGATGCGAACATGCGGCCCGTCCAGGGCAGCTGGAAGAGGACAGGACACACACACAGGCCAGAGTGCGGGGGGCCAGGGCTCCCCAGTGGGCCAGGGTCCCATACACAGTGAGCAGGACAGCAGCCAGTAGAGTGTCCTGGTAAGTTCATCTGAATAATAAAATAAAATCTCCTGGAGATGCATGGAGAACTTGTTTATTCTGCATTGAAGGGTCAGTGTATTTCATCATGGGGGCTGTCTAGGGACTGTGTGCTCAAGCCTTGATTTGCCCCAGCTTGTCCTTGTGAAAGGTGGTCAGCCTGGGAGCCACACAAAGGCGTGAAATAGTTTTTTCCCTGGAGAATCCCATAGACAGAGGAGCCTGACCAGCTCCAGTCCGTACGATTGCCAAGAGTCGGACACAACTGAAGCGACTTATCACGCAAGCGTGCATGGAGTCTTTGAAGATCTTAATGTTCCAGTGAGCAGAGCAGCTTGACTGTGCCCTCAATTTCCTTTTCTCTTTGAAGAATCCTATCCAGCGGTGACTCTCAGCCAGGATCCAGGATCGGGGACGCAGAGGGGTCCTGGCTCGGAGGGCATGAACGTGAATCCTCACAGCTCACAGACCATGCCTCAGCTAAACAGTAGATGGTTCCTGGCACCTTCCCTGACAAAGCTCAACTTTCCTTTTGTACCTCCCCCTGCAACCACAGCCCCTTCTGTGGGTCCCATGGTCTTTGGAACAATGAGCAACGGGTAAGAACAGTCAGCACATCCCAGCATCTCTCAGCTATTTTCTCCAGGCACCTCCTGCATCTCGTCTCCATGGCCACCCTGACCCTGCAACAGAACGGAACCAGCCCACGCTCAGTGCCCTGGACCCAAGGCAGGGCCTCCAAGGATGCCTGTAAACCGGCCCCCGCCTTCTGTTCATGTGGGTCCCCGCCCCAGCTCCCCTGATGCGCAGGTCATGGTCATCTCTCCTAGGCCCATGTGGTCCCCGCGCCCCCCACCACCCCTTCCGCAGTAATTCTTCCCGGAGGATGGCCCGGCCCACAGACACGGCTCGGAGCCTGAACTGTCCTGCGGCACTGGGGCTGTTTTCCTGCTTCGCGTCTCACATCCTGATGAGACTGCCTTCTGCTCTCGGGGAGAAATAGAGTCTCCCTCCCCAACCGTGGACAAAGCAAAGAGGAATTCTCCATCAAAACATGCTGATGGCACTACTGAGCCTGTGCTCTAGAGCCTGCGAGCCGCAACTAGGGAGCCCGTGAGCTGCAGCGACTGAAGCCACGTGCCTAGAGCCTGTGCTCGGCAGCAGGGGAGCCGCTGCAGTGAGAAGCCCCCGGGCCTCAGGCAGAGGCAAACCCGGCTTGCCGCACCTAGGGGAGAACCCGCATGCAGCATCCAAGACTCAGTGCAGCCAAAAATAAAAAATGATTAAAAAAAGAAAAAGTGTTGATGGCAGGAGACAGTAACACAGGACACCTTCAGGCCACATTTACTGATGTAGGAAATACCCAGGCCCATGAAACTGTCATGAAGACCTCTGGGGACCTTATACAGAATGTGAGCAGTGAGACAGGAACGGGAATGCAAAACCCGGTCGGCTGTATGGGCTGGTGCAGTGACGTTTTCCAAGGCATGAACTTTGGAAACAGCATTAAAACCCCAGCTTCTTTAAGAACCAACCTAGAAATGGAAGCAAAAGCAAAGCGTTATTAAAAGTGTGCACGATGACCTGCCGCGCACACTCTGCCAGCGGCCTGCTTTCACATCAGGCCGTGTCTCTGTTATATGCACCTTTGCTTCTAGCTGAGTGAGTGCGGTGCAGAGGTGAAAACCCACCAGGATAAACGCGAGGCAAACATCATGGGCTTCAAACAATGGGATGGAGAAAAAACATGCAATGTCTCTTTATGAGCCACAGGGTTCAGAATGGACATTTTCCAAATCTGAGGGTGAGCTCTGAGGATTATGAGTGGACAGGAAGCACCCAGCACAAAATCGAGTTAAGAAAGTCAGCTGTCCACAAGCTGCCTGGCCTGGGGGCTGTTGAAGAAGACGGGAGCTTCAGTAAGGACGTGGGGAGAAGCAGCCTGGCTTGACTCTTGGCTCATCAGGAACCTCTGCCGGGTCCCGTCAAGGTGGGGTGATATGTTCTAAAAGGCTCTTGATGAATTGCACCTGCCCCAGGGGTGACCAGATGGTGAGAGACCGTGATCTCTGTCATCAACATGTGTGTTCCAAAGACTAACAAGCTCTCTTTGTTCTGGAGAAAAGCAGGTAACCGGGATAAGCGTGGTCTTCATGGGACTTCATCAGAAATGTTCTGAGCTGCCTCCAAGGCTGGGGCAGCAGGATCCAGGGCCACCGGAGGGAGACACAAAGGAGGGTGGGATGAGAGCTTTGCAATAACTGAGCCAGATGCCTCACAATGGAGGTTGGAAGTGGGGGGCACATTCCCAGGGGTGCTGAGCAGAAGTTGGGCAACCAGCCACGGAGATGTAGAAAGCCGGGGTGGGGCTGACCCCTGGGGCCACACCCACCCCTGGAGGGTAGCATAGAGCGTGACAAGGATCTCGGAGGTCAGGATGGAGGATCCATCATTCCCGCCGAGGATCCCACAACTGGGAAAGACCAGGCTAAGTGGTCTTCTAGCAGAGGGTGCCTGGGACTGGAATCCAGGGGAAGTGTCCAGGCCACGGGCTCATACACGATGGTGTCCCTGATCCCCAAAGCCCTGCCAGTCCCTCTGCAGGTCCCCGAGTCCAGCTCCCTTGGCCCAGGCTGTGTGGCACGGGGGACCCCGATGGCCCCAGACCGGAGGTGTCAGGCCACAGGGGAGATTTGGACTGGACATGCCAACAGTGTTTACCCTTCCCCAGGCAGGTGTCGGTAAAGGTCATTCCAGAAAAGGGATCTTTCCAGGTAAAGCTGAGCCCCGGCAGAGGTGGGAAGACACCGCAGCTCCCACCAGGCCAGGCAAGCCTGACTTCCTCCCGCTCCCTCTCACTCGCTTTGGGAAGGAAGGTGTGCACTTACAGGCTCAGTGTGGAAATGGGATTGGAGCCCTGGCTCAGGAGCTGAGGTCACACAGGGCAGCGGGACACTGGGATCCTGTGTGAGGCCTTCCACTACCCAGATCTGTCGTCTGCAGCAAGTCAGTCCTAGTATTGTGAAATTCTAGATGGTTCGGCTCAGAAAATGATCCAGCTCTTACATTGTCTGTGTATGTTGTTATATTTGGTCTGTATTTAAATTGCACTTAGATTTGCAGAATCTAAGGGTTCAATTCATTGGAATAGACCCTGATGCTGGGAATGATTGAAGGCAGGAGGAGAGGATGAGATGGTTGGATGGCATCACAGATGCGATGGACTCAAATCTGAGCCAACTCTGGGAGATGGTGAAGGACAGGGAAGCCTGGCGTGCTGCAATCCATGGGGTCGCAAAGAGTCGGACACAACCTAGCGACTGAACAAGAGCAAAGGGGTAGAAGAATCCAGGCATGAAATATTATACCTACTATGCTATGAAGACTTTTCTACAGTAGGGTAAGAAGCCACATTTTATAAACCTTTAATTTTCTATTAAAAATGTGTGGCCAGCAAGGGTGAGTTAATGGAATTCATTAATTCAATAAGGCAAATGTCCCTGAAGGGAGTTTTCTCTTTCTCGATATTCCATAAACTCCCCTAAATCTATTAATGGATA